>NC_137623.1:32030030-32090030 GCF_963280865.1 Gymnoscopelus braueri
ACGCACGCACAGTCGCACACGCGCACACACACACACACACACACACAACAAGGGCCCTAGGCTGTGGCACATCTGTCGAAGCATTCATGCAGGGACTCCCAAGAATCTTTCTAATACCAGACACACACACACACACACACACACACACACACACACACACACCCACACACACACACACACACACACACAGTGCTCGCCTAACTGGGGGCGGGTGGGGGGGGGGGGTGTTGTCCCTGCAGGTTTACCCAAAAACCCCTCATGGACAAACAGACACAGCTCAAATTGGACCAATGACCTTCAGATGCCTGTGACGCTAACACAGTAGCATTTTGTTGTTAAATGAACAATGAGCGTTGGGAGCTTGTAGATCTGCCATTTTTTGGGCTGAAGTTCTCCTCAGAAAAGGGTAGGGTTCAAGTGGTTAAAATAAAACAAACAAAAAAATCCTATCACACAAAGACATGGTGCCCCCTCCCCCTGTAGTAACTCTGAGGACCCTCTAGAGGCCCCCGTTGAAGACCGCTGCACTAAGTCAGTAGAACGCAGGGCAATCTCCTCTTCTTCTGATGTCTCTGTCTGTCTGACAGTGCGTCTGCAGTGTTTCATTCCCCCACATATGGCCGTAGAGGAAGACGAGGCCTTTGGTATTTCAGTGCTTCCTGGATCCCTCTGAGGTACTTTTAGAAAGGGTGGCGGAGGGGGGGATTTCCCAGCAGAGGGCTGTAGTCTGTCACCTCGGTTTAAGGGGCCTGTCCCCCGTGGTGGCTGACCCACATCGTGGGGGCCCCTTGTGGTGGCGCCGGGGTCCTCCCCGGGCCGCGACGTGGCAGATAATAGGCTTCGTCTGGCAAAGTGCTCGAACGCTGGAGACAAAGCAGCTCTGACAGCTGTCAGCAGCGAGCAGCGTCCCCCCCTGGTTGAAACGCACACACACACACACACACACACACACACACACACACACACACACACACACACACACTTGTGTGCACTCACTCACGCACACTGTACAGTACAGTGAGTACGGTGGTGTGCACACACACACACACACACACACACACACACACACACACACACACACACACACACACACACACACACACACACACACACACACACACACACACACACACACACACACACACACACACACACACACACACACACACACTTGTGTGCACTCACTCACGCACACTGTACAGTACAGTGAGTACGGTGGTGTGCGTTATGATTAGAGCGCGTATATGGGGACGGGAAATTGTGTCTTCCTTCTGCATGTGTGCATTCATGTACAGCAATTTATTTCGCTACTTCCGATCCCCGGTGCCCGTTTTTGAAATCTCTATTAATCCACCGTCGAAGGCATGCGTAGGTGGTCAGAATGCTGACATCAAAAGGCCATTTGCGGACCAATGATCCACCCCCCTCATACAGTATAACCTCCATTGCGTCGTCTCCCTCTTGACTTTTCCTTCCATCTCTTGGCGGAGGGGAAACAAAAACAAGTTAAGAGTTAATGGACTGGAAAAAAAAATCCCCAGCGATTCCGGCAGCGTTTGTTGCGCAGATGTCACGTCAGCAGTGATTCTGGTGACTAGTTTGCTCCTCCCGAATGGGACTTATCGTCAGAGACAACTAAAACGTGACTCCGACCTGAGGCGGGAGGAGGAGGAGGGCTTGGCCTGACATGACCTGATTTCACCCACTTCCCCCATAGAAAGCCCAACCAGAGGATATAGCTTTCTGGATTTGCTGCAAATGATTAGATGCCACCACCCACCCCTTCCTCCCCAGCACTGGGATGCAAATTGCATCTGTTGGCTTTGTAAAGTGAGCCAAAATGTGATTCAGACCGCGGGGGTGCATGGGAGAGCCTTTCTGTGTCAGTGTCACAGTCTCTGGCTCGTCTCTTCTGTCATAAAACGTTACTCCTGATAACATCTGTGATGGAAAAGACCCGAAATCAATATCAGCGAGGGGGGTACGGGTGACAAGATCATGTTTGGATGTTGTCAAACGGATCCAAAGTTGTCCGTTTGAAAACCTGGGCCCGGGTATACAGTAAGTAACATTAAAATAGTATCCCCCTCTCATTCATATACTGCCGACATGCCCTTGAGCAACAAAAGCAGCCTTGGGAGCCTATAACACACAGTAAATCAGTAAAAAGGAGGATTTGTACTGTGCATGTATCTGCGTTTTTTGCACTGGACAGCTCCCAGGTATAAGAGCTTTTGTCCCTGGGTCGTTATTGAAGTGGTGGGGCCATTGACAGCCTGTCTGGCAAAACCCTCCCCCCAGGGTAAATACAGGTTACAAAAAAAAAAACCTTTTTATGCAGAGCACCTGAGAAACGTGTGTGTGCTGACAGAGCATGCGTTTGGGCTGTGACTGTGTGACAGTAAGCTGTGAGCTCTGAGCAGTGTGTGTGCCCTGGAAGATTGAGTCACTGCTGTGTCATTGTCCTCTTTTAGGAGGCTGAACAGGCTGTGGCTATTGTCCACTCTCACTTCTCCCAACAGCATCGTTTCTGTGTGTGTGTGTGTGTGTGTGTGTGTGTGTGTGTGTGTGTGTGTGTGTGTGTGTGTGTGTGTGTGTGTGTGTGTGTGTGTGTGTGTGTGTGTGTGTGTGCGTGTGTGTGCGTGTTTGTGCGTGTACCTGTGTGTGTGTGTGTGTGTGTGTGTGTGTGTGTGTGTGTGTGTGTGTGTGTGTGTGTGTGTGTGTGTGTGTGTGTGTGTGTGTGTGTGTGTGTGTGTGTGTGTGTGTGCGTGTGTGCGTGTGTGTGTGTGTGTGTGTGTGTGCGTGTGTGTCTCCCAGGTGACAGTCTCCTCTCTATTGTCTCCTGGTGGCTAGGTGAAGACATTAACCCTTTCCCTCCCCCTTATTTCTGGAGCTGGAGATACTGTACCTCAGCTCAGACAGTGCCAGCAGGTAGGTGTGTGTGTGTGTGTGTGTGTGTGTGTGTGTGTGTGTGTGTGTGTGTGTGTGTGTGTGTGTGTGTGTGTGTGTGTGTGTGTGTGTGTGCGTGTGTGCGCGTGTGTGCGCGTATGTGCGTGTGTGCGCGTATGTGCGCGCGTGTGTGTGTGTGTGTGTGTGCGTGCGTGCGTCGCTGTGTTTGACTGACTCTGTATACATGCATATTTATATCTCTATACATAAGCATATCGTCTCTGTCGGGTAGAAACCTTGTATCTCCAAAACTGTTACTTTTCAGGATTCAAAAGCATCAAAAGCAGCAGATCTACAAGCTCGAAACTTGAGCTTGCAGATCTGCTACTTTTGATGCTTCCGTGTGACGCTGTAGTGCGATTAAGTAGGGCGTTAATCTACAATAAAAAAAACACAAAAAGTTAAAACACAGAGATAGGAGGTTTCTAGCCCGACAGCAACGATATGCTTTCATGGTCTCTCTCTCTCTCTCTCACTCTGTCTCTCTGCTGAGGTTTTTTCAGACACCTCTCATTTATCACTGTCTGAGGTTGAGTGTCAGCGCCCGGGGGAATCTTACCTCTGTGTGGAGGAACAGGTGCTCTGAGCTGATAGAGGAGAGAAAACGCCCCCCTCCCCCCCCCCCGTCTCCCCCCACTTCTCGCTCTCTAACCTCCCCTCTCTCCATCTTTCCCTTTCTCTTCTTTCTTCGCTCTGTCTCTTTTGTCTCGTTTGTTTCTCTCCCTTCTCTCTTTTGTCTCGTGTCACACTCTCATTGTCGCTATCGCTATCTCTCCTCCTCTCACCCTCCTTTCCCCGTGTTTTTTCGGGGATCTCACTCCTTTTCCTTTGTCTCTCTCTCAAGGTGTGGAAGGGAAGGAAAGGAAGTCTCCCGCGGTTTCAGGTTGTATAGGAAAGGGGAGGACGGACGGTGTGTGTGCGCAGTGTTGCTTTACAACAACGGAGGCGCCGGCGCGTGACTGGAAAAGTCACACCGGTGACTTTTAAAAGACGCACGCCGCCGCGAGACTGATTGAGAGTGCATTGAGTTTCCATCAAAAATCCCCGACAACGGCGCCGCCTCTCAAATGACACAAAGTCTATTTGAACCACACCGGTACACACACACCCATCGCTTCAATTGTCAGTAGAAACACAAACAAACAAACAAGGTCACCGCCTTTTTTTTTCTCGCACAATGCCACATGCTTGACACGTATCGGAAGTATAATTGCCGCAGCCTTTGTTCTTCTGCGTCGACGTTTTCACCTGCGACGCCCGTCTCGATTCTCTGCTGATAGTTAAAATATGGAGATGAACAGGTAGAGGAAAGAAACGGCTGTTTGAACAAGGCCTGTGCCTACTCACAATAAGAACATAACAGCCAGCACTACGAAGTCCTTGTGGTACAGGGGCGGACTGGCCATTTTGCATACCGGGCATATGCCCGGTGGGCCGCTGGGCCAGTGGGCCACTGGGCCAATGGGCCGGTGGGCCACCCAAAAAAATAAATAATAATAATAATGTTTATTTTATTTTATATTTTTGCTCCCGTTTTAGGATTATTACGGTCATTTCCGGGTCGCGCGGCCCAATTATTAGTTACGTTAATGTTTGGGCTGGGATGCTTTTCAGCAGTGGCGTAATTTACATAGGGTTGCTGGGTTAAAACTGTGAAACGCGTTTAATCTGCGACACAATGTTATACAATGTAGTGGTGGGGGGTGGGGGGTCCCTGCTTCATCTGTCTCTCTCAGCTAAAAGGGGTCCATGGCCTGAAAAAACGTTGAAGACCCCCTGAACTACCAGAGGGACCACATGTATGCATGTATTTATGCATTCATACATATGCATACCATGTACAGTATGTATGCATGCATACATATGTAATGGCAATCACAGCTTGTTCAACTGAGACCTCTGCCGCGGAGGGAAAAAAAAAGCGGGCTCAATCTATTGCCTGTCTGTCACTTTCTCCCTTTGAATATTAAACCTAGTTTGCTCTCTGATCCCCCCCCCCCCCCCCCTACACACGCCTGTCTGTCTCACATTTTAACCCATTAAGACCGGGAACACATCTGTGTCATTTTAAGATTTCTTTGGCTATTCAAAAATAGCAGATATACAAGCTCATAGCGCGGCACTCGGTGCCGCGCTATGAGCTTGTATATCTGCTATTTTTGATGACTGCTATTTTTGACTGCTATTTTTTGAAACATATTTGAATATATATATTTTTTTTTATAGCGAACATTTTTAACTCAAATCTTTGCTTCTGGGGGTCCCTGGAACGAAATATTTTGAGATGGGGGTCCGCGGTCAAATACATATAATTTTGGGGGTCCTTGACATGAAAGAAGGTTGAGAACCAGTTTTAAATAAAACTGTTTAGAAGACATTTGTAGAATCCCCAGAAGCAAAGATTTGAGATACAAAAATATAAATCTTGATTTTTTTTTTTGTGTGCCGCGCTATGAGCTTGTATATCTGCTATTTTTGAATAGCCAAAGAAGAAGAAAAAAATTCCAGATTCTTTCCCGGGCTGAATGAGTTAAGCAAGTGAGCGTCTCTTCTGCATGTCAAGGAACCCCCATCGCTGGCTTTTGTCTCGGGAGTCGGTGGCCCATAAGCACTAGTCTCAACACTTGACTGCTTCTGTCAGCCCCCACTGCCGGTAATTACCCTCGTGGGCCCAAAGTCACTCCAAGGTTGGCTCTGCTGAAATTGGCTCTCAAATTGGCTTTGGAAGCGGCAGCTTCGGTCTTTTTGGACTTTCAGAGTTTAATTTGTTTGATGATGCAATATGATGTACTGATGTGCCCCGATATGCATGCTGCCGCCATGCATTTAGGTTTTAAGTATCACTGTCATTTGTTTGGCTGCAGAGGTATGTGCATTATTAGCTGTCATAATGGTATGCATTCAAAGCCCCATCATCTGCATATAGTGGAAGTGCACAGAAAGGAAAGCATCCTGAATGAACAGAAGAAAACTAACTGGTTATGACAGTAGGAAAGATAGAACAATAAAGGAAAGTCGTCTATCAGGAGACCACATGAAATGCAATTTCCCATTGAAAGGAGGTGTCATTCGCCGTTGTTTGTATGCTATGTTGATGGTTTGAATACACAATGAACACAAGTCCCCACGCAGGACTTTTTTGTGTTATCCTTTTTGCCTTAATGTCTGATTATACCAAGTGATGTTAAAATTGCTGACTAATAAAGTATTCAATTAATCAGAGAATAAGAAAATATGAAGCAAAGAAAGAAAGAGAAGGAAATAAAAGTATAAGAGTCAAGATTTAACCGGTTTTATCTGTCATTCAAACATACAAGTACAGGCAGTGAAATGTCTACCAGACTGCATGTGATAACAAAATAACAATAAAAATATACATATATATATATAATAATATTGGACGGTAGAATATACTACAGTTTAAAGATTTTTTTTAGCATCAATGGTGTTTAAAACCCATTAAGGCAGCCAAAGAAATCTAAAGTGACACAGATGCCTTCCAGGTCTTAATGGGTTAAGAAAAGACAGGTAAAAGACAGGCAGCAGTGGGGAGTGTACACAATATGAAGGGCGAATAATTTAGCAGCCGTATAGCCTAAATGGAATAATAATGCAGTAAAAACTACAGACACAGTGCAAGTACAATATGTGTGAAGTACACCGTGGTGCACTTTGACCCCGAGGTGTTGCCATGGCATCCCGTCACAACATGAGCCACGCGGGGCATCGTGTGGCATGGTGCCAGGCTGTGGCGTTTTCACACAGGCACTGGGCTGGATGCCAGCTCTGACCGGGCACACAGGCAGTGGTGTAAAAAGTAACTAAGTACATTTACTTAAGTACTGTACTTAAGTACAATTTTGAGGTATTTGTACTTTACATGAGTCTTTCCAATTTCCAAAGGTTTTACTTCTACTCCACTACATCTCAGAGGGAAATATGGTACTTTTTACTCCACTACAATTATTTGAAAACTTTAGTTACTACTACTAGTTACTTTGTAGATTTTGATTATTATTACAAAACATACATAAACCACTTCAGCCCTATATACGTTTCGGCCATTTGAAAATAGCAGATCTACAAGCTCCCTGAGCTTGTAGATCGGCTATTTTCAAAAGACGTTTCTACATTTGAAAACTTTGAAATGGGACATTCTGCATAATGAGTACTTTCTCCTTTTGGTACTTTTAAGCGCATTTTGATACCAATACTTTTGTACTTTTACTATAAATTATGGCAAAGATGGAGCAAAGAAAGAGGTACTACTGTATAACGCTCCGTTTTTGTACATG
Source organism: Gymnoscopelus braueri (assembly GCF_963280865.1). NCBI lineage: Eukaryota > Metazoa > Chordata > Actinopteri > Myctophiformes > Myctophidae > Gymnoscopelus > Gymnoscopelus braueri. The sequence goes on from NC_137623.1 coordinate 32,037,275, forward strand.
AACTGAACAGAAATAACTTTTCGGAGGATTTAAACCACACCGTGGGACACGTGGACAGGGACTTAAGGGAACGAGTGAGCGAGCGAGAGCTATAGGCTAGACAGAGAGAGGGGGAAGAACATGTGAGAGAGTGAGAAGGAGAATGGGGGGAGGGGAGGGGAGGGGAGGGGGGGGAGTCAGGTATCGACTCCTTGAGGTGGAGCGTCAGCCTGAGCTATTGATTGAAGTCAGCGTGTCATTGATTAGATGACAGATCAAATGAGGGCCAGGTAGCTAAAAGACTTCTGGACCGCCTTCATGCCAGCAGCTGTCCAACCTGCCTCGCTGCACACATCAGGACAGAGGGCTGGATGTGTGGATGTGTGGATGTGTGCATGCGTGCGCGTGCATTTGTGCACGTTCTGGCATGTTTTTTTTTACAAACACATGCATCAAATATGCACACATGCATGCGTAATATGCACACGCTGACACGGACACGAATGCACACGCTCCATATAACAAATACTACACCCTTAATAAGCAGACACGCATTCACGCGCAACACACACATTTTTGCGAACACACGCTGAAGCACACTCGGCCAAATAATCATATACGCACTGAAACACACATACATGCACAACTTGTACAGACATGCACGTGTGCGTACACTACACACACACACGATGACTCTGTGCACGCAAACACATAAATAACACTAGCACACAGACACACAGACACACACACACACACACACACACACACACACACACACACACACACACACACACACACAGAGTCAGTGATTAGTCTTTGATTTCCCCTGCCAGTGGCTTTGGTACCAGGGGCCAGCTGCTGGGGGCCCGGCGTTAGCCCCGGCTAATTTCACTCCCAGCTTGATCTGACCCTGGCACAGGTGCCTGCCTTGGCACGGGACGGCTGTTGCCATGGTGATGCCACCATACGAGGCCATGGAAGTGTCAATCGTCCCCCAGGAGGAGCTTGTCCGACTGGAAGCGTCCAGACACCAGCATTGGTTTACAACAGTGGCTCTCGACCTTTTCAGGCCGGGGGCGACCCTCCAAATAATCATATTTGAACCGGGGACCCCCCCAAATAATCATATTTGAACTGGGGACCCCCCCCCAAATAATCATATTTGAACTGGGATCATATTTGAACTGGGGACCCCCCCAAATAATCACATTTGAACTGGGGACCCCCCCAAATAATCATATTTGAACTAGGGACCCCCCACCCTGACAAGCACTTGGGAATTGTAGGAGTTCAAGCATTACATTTAGTTTATTGTTAATTGCGTTGCGAGGCACTGTGAGCTTGTAGATCAGCTATTTCCACAATTTGTGCCTCTTTCTTGTATTATTTGACAATATGGCCAATGTTAGACCAGTTTTTATAGTATACTTTGTTGATTACTTTTAATGAAATAATGGTATTTTTTTTCAGGTATTAAAAATTCATTAAATTGTCACTTTACTGTCACCTAGGAGCCCCCCTAAATCATGTGGGGAGCCCCCTCCCGAGGGTCCCGACCCACAGGTTGAGAACCACTGGTTTACAAAACAGTCCCGTGACACACAGTGGCGCGCGGGTGAGCGACCAGCAGCAACACCACCGGTAGTGGCTGACATGATGTGTCCGGTGATGTCTGAGGCTCAGGTGGCACGGAGCGTGTGTAGAAGAATAGCCACTAACAGCTCTCTCGCCAAGGTCAGCCATGCAGTCCAAGAAAAGGAATTCCAAAAGGAATCGAAGGACGAGAAGGAAGCATCCACTCCCACTTGTTTGTGTGCCAGAGGCAGTGGTGGGAAAAGTACTCAAATGTTTTACTTAAGTAAAAGTATCAATAATGCAATGTAGAAATACTCTGTCACAAGTAAAAGTCCGGAATTCAAAAGGTACTTAAGTAAAAGTACAAAGGTTTTGGCATCAAAATATATTTAAAGTACCAAAAGTAAAAGTACAAAAATGTTTGAAAATAGCAGATCTACAAGCTGACAACGCGTCGCATCGCGACGCGTTGTGAGCTTGTAGATCGGCTATTTTCAAATAGCCTATGTATAAAATAGTTAATGAAGATAGTTAATGTATGTTTTATAATATAATCATTTATACCTGCAAAGTAACTAGTAACTAAAGTTTTCAAATAATTGTAGTGGAGTAAAAGTACAATATTTGCCTCTGAGATGTAGTGGAGTAGAAGTTAAAGTATTGGAAATTGGAAACACTCAAGTAAAGTACAAATACCTCAACATTTTACTTAAGTACAGCACTTAAGTAAATGTTACTTTCCACCACAGGCCAGAGGGCAGATGACATCTACAGTGTAGATGACGGGTCAATCACAACTATAGAGCCTGAGTGCCCCCTTGTGGTGCCAGAGGTTCACTGCGGCGTCTGTCGTCCTGGCCCTGTCTCCACCGTGTGCAACTACTGTATAAAAAATAAGCCGCCCTGAATGGCTGACTCAGACAGTTTTCGCTGTAATGAGCTTTTTTTCCCGCTAATAGCCCCGGAGAATTCGCTCTTTGCCCCGTGTCATGATTAAGCTCTGTGAGGCGGCTTCGCCTCAGCTCACCCCCTCTCGGAATGAGGGAGAGATGAAGAGAGAGAGGGAGAGAGAGAGAGAGAGAGAGAGAGAGAGAGAGAGAGAGAGAGAGAGAGAGAGAGAGAGAGAGAGAGAGATGTTCAAAGTGGAGAGAATCACTGAGGGACAGAGCTAGAGGAATCATCTTCACTCATCTGTTATTAAGCTCCCTATGAGAAAGAATGATAAGGGGCTCTATGTGGGCGACTTGCATACCCCAGCAGTCTGACGCATTCAATCAGGCTCAGAGGAGCTAAAAAAAAGCGTTGATGTTATTGTTATAGCAAAAGGTGGAAGACAATGCAGTGGTGTGCCCGCACACGCACACGCGCACACACACACACACACACACACACACACACACACACACACACACACAAACGTAGCCCAGTGGTTCCCACACTTTTTATAGCTCAAGGCCCAAAAGAGAAATCAGACGTTTGTCCGAGACCCAAACTTGTGAAAATAGCAATGTGGCGCAAATTGTGAGATTGTAGATCTGCTATTTTCATTACTTCTGAAAAGTTTTTTTTTGTTCTTAAATTTTTTATCCCACGATTTTGTAACCCTATTTTTTACACCCAGTGCCAATTATCTATGTAATCCTGGGCACTACCTTCCCTCTGCCAACCTAGGGAGGCCAGGGCCGAGCTCATGCCTCCTTCAATGCATGAGAGCCAACTGACCTTCTTGTCACCTGACAGGGGAGAGTTTCCCTGGTTGGACGTAGCACGTGGAAGGAACACGTTATTCCAACCAGTTCCTTTCCCCTCCATCAGGCGCCCCGTCTGACAAGGGGGAGGCAGTATAGTGACCAGGATTACTGCATGTTTTTGTGAGGGTACCTACCCTAGGAGACACGGGGAGAACATGCAAACTCCACACAGAAAGGCCCTTTCGCCAACCCCACCTAGGGTATGGGCACTGATGACGCGGAGGAGAGAACACGCCCCCAGCGCCCACAGCGTCCCCTGCGGCAATCGAACCCAGGAAAAAAAATAATAAAATGTATTTATGGAAACTATTTTATGTTATTAATGAAATGAAATATAATTGAAATATGTTGGAATTCATAAAAATAAATAAAAAAATCCTGTTTTATGGAAGACTCGACGAATAAAATGTGGCCCAAACATGGGTCCCGACACACTGTTTGGGAAACAGTGACGTGGCCACTGGCCAGTCACAACACTGAGCCACAGAGAAGAGAGTCAGCTACAGCCTGTGTGTGTGTCTCTCACAACTGTTGTGATTCTCATGGGATGGGGTGGGTTCAGGTGAAGAGCCAGAGGGTACAGCCACACAGTTCCGTCTACCGTCCGTAAGACGGACGGTAGACGGGCGGAAGTCCCATACACTCCCATGTTAAGTTTAAAACCGGAAGAACGGTCGCGATAACATGGGAGTGTATGGGACTTCCGCCCGTCTACCGTCCGTCTTACGGACGGTAGACGGAACTGTGTGGCTGTACCCAGACACAGCCTGCTGTGTCCGCTCTCACAACCAGTGTTGCCAGATTGTGTGAGAGAAATAAGCAACCAGGCCTAAAAGGCCCAAAAGAAGCGAGTAGGCTAGGGCTATTTGAAAATAGCCGATCTGCAAGCACACAATGGCGTTGCGAGCTTAATTTTTGAAATATAAACACAAATCTTGTATCGCTGGCACAAATTATTTTCAGATGGGGTGTCTGCGGACAAATACACATAAATATGGGGGTCCTTGCCATGAAAATATTTAAGAACCAATGGTTTAACCAAATTTAGGAAGCAAGCCCAAATAAGCAACTACACTTTAGAAACAACCCACAACTACCAATATTTACAAGCAACTTTACAGAAAAACAAGCCCAAAGTTACTTATATAAAGCAGACCTGGCAACACTGTTCACAACTGTTGTGATTCTCATGGGATCGGGTGGTTCAGGTGAGGCCCGAGTGTGCAGCTACGGAGAGGTTGTGGCGCAACTAAAGTCTATTGTGTGACTCTGTGGCGCAACGGTAGCGCGTCTGACTCCAGATCAGAAGGTTGCGTGTTCAAATCACGTCAGGGTCATTGCTTTGCTCATTGAAACTCCACTGTCACTGACTGCCCCACTACGTTATTACATTATCAATCCGAACCACATCAGGAGTGTTCGTGTGGGCAGTTCTTTGCATTTCTAACAGCTATAATCATCTAAGTGCAACGTGTTGCCATTTTGTCACGGGCGAGTTTCTGTGTCCCCTCTTAGCTAATTGGTTGCCTGAAAAGCAGGATTTATCAATACTCGAGGGCAGCGCTGCCAGCGGTACATTAGCAAGAATGTCCTTTACACGGCTCATCTTCCATTACAGAGACCCTCACAAAAGATATGAGCTCTCCAGACTACACATGCTGCTTGCCAAAACAACAGGTTATTATTGTCTGTCATTTATGTGTTCTCTTGTTGTTGTGTTTAAAGGAGTAGTTCACCCAAAAAAATATTTATTTTCTATCAATTACACACCCCATGAAGCCTTGAATTCATGGAGATATTTTTGCTTTTGTCACATTCCTAAGCCAATCGTTTGCCAATGATTTTCTTTTATCTTCTTAATAATAATTATTTAAATTTTGATATCAAACTCCAAACATACATATTTGGTTTACAGGAGACCAATGTGTTTCTGCATTCTTAACTAATCTGTGTGTTTGTTCTAAGCAGAGTTCTTTCCATTGATTGAACAGCTGTAGTGTACACACTTCCTCTGTAGCTGTAGTGCTGTAGTGTACACACATTCAAAAGCATTGACCCCGACGTGATTTGAACACGCAACCTTCTGATCTGGAGTCAGACGCGCTACCGTTGCGCCACGAGGTCGATAGCATTTTAAGCAAATATCTATGAGCACTCTCACTGGTCAGTGGTCATAGGCCTACTGTAGATGGACAATCTATGCTGTTGTCTTAGAAGTAGCTTAAAGTGGTTAAATTTAACTAAGAAATAATACAATCACGTCATTTGTGTGAATAAAAATTCAGAAGTGACAATCTCACACATGCACACACACACACACACACACACACACACACACACACACACACACACTCACACACACACACACACACACACACACACACACACACACACACACACACACACACACACACACACACACACACACACACACACACACAATGACAGACCAACATTTACAAGGAATGGACCTGCATATCAGACATGCTACAGTTCCAGGTGCCGCACTATGAGCTTGTATATCTGGTATTTTTGAATAGCCAAAGCTAATTAAGTGGTTAAAATGATTGTGACGCTATGTTAACTAATAGCTGGGGACCCCTTGGTACCCCCCCAGGGACCACTGGTTGAAAACCACTCATCTACACTACAGTATGACCAGTGAGCGTGCTGGTAAATATTTGCATAGTGCATGTTAGCATAGACCTCGTGGCGCAACGGCAGCGCGTCTGACTCCAGATCAGAAGGTTGCGTGTTCAAATCACGTCGGGGTCAATTCTTTAGGATGTGAAAAACGTGTGTGGCTGGAAGGCCTGGAAGGGTGTGCGCCACAGCTGTTTGGTCAATGTAAAGAGCTCTGCTAAGAACAAACACAGCAGATTAGTGAATAATGTATAAACATATTGTTGGAGACAGACATCATGTGCTTCTTAACCTGTGGGTTCGGACCCCCAGGGGGATCCCCTGGTGACAGTAAAGTGACAAATTAAGGACTTTTAGGGCCTTTTTAATACCTACAAATTTAAAGAAATGATATGAAAAAAGACCATTACGGCATCAAAAGTAATCAACAAACTATACTATACAAACCGGTCAAACATTAGCCAAATTGTCAAATAATGTAAGAAAGAGGCAAACATTTTGAAAATAGCAGACCTACAAGCTCACAACTTTTGATCTGATATTTTCACAATATTTATCTATGGAACTAAATGTAATGCCTCAACTCCTACAATTCCAAGTGCTTGTCAGAGTGGAGAGTCATTTGTTTGGGGGGTCGCGGCATGAAAAGTTTGAGAACCACTGCCATAGTGAGCATAATAAGACCCATAGATGGAAATGTTGTTGGAAAAAAGGCTAAATGTGCCTTTAAGTGCCTTGCGTGTAGGTCACTGCTACCCCAGAGAGCTATTGATATACTGCTAAGTACTAACATTATTTTCATTTATTTATTTAACTTGTCCTTCTGAAAAGGCCAGCTCATGAAACTAGACTGTGTGACTTGAAATGTCCTCCATAGTCTCCAGTGTACAGTAAGTGTCTGTCTGTCTTTCTTTCTCTTTCTTTCTCTCTTCTTGTTTGGCCTAATACACGTGGTGGCACGGAATAAAACAGAATTAAGATTATACTTATGCTCATTGCCAGTTGCACAATGGAGTACAGGCATCTAAATGTTTTGAAGTGGACAATGTGTACTTGTAATCATTCACCACTAGAGGGCGGTAGGGTTCTTTGCCAACAGCAGTGAACGGCACAGAAATCAGAATGAACTTTATTATCACATACAGTAGGTTTACCGGTTTAAGTGGGTGAAATTGTTTATTTGCGCAAGCTCCATCGTTTATGTTGTTTTCAGAAAGAAGAGAAGAAAAGAAAAGAAGAAGCAGTAAAGATAAAAACATGTGAAGGAGAGGCAAAAATCTAAGATATGCATAGCATCATATACTCCCAACAGTGAGGATAAAAAAAAGAAGGGTTTAAAAGTTGACGAAAGCAGCCTTCTCCTTCCATGGCGCTTGGAGACGGACTGAACTGGACGCAGTCATAATGAAGGCCAGACAGATAATAAATCCACTTTAGGCATGTGTCCACTCCACACACACACACACACACACACACACACACACACACACACACAGCCTGCCAAACAACCACCTGATGCATGATAGTAATAAAAAGCCTCATGTTTGAAACCACGCTACCTGGCAAGTTAAGCACTTTAAACCTGGCATCCCTCTTTTGGGCATAATCTTCATTATAGACATTTGTCCAAAAAGGTTCAAGGATTTACAAGCTCACAATGTGTTGTGAATCTGCCACGCCTTGGGAGCCTGTAGATTGCCAATTAAATTATATATTTTTGTTGAATGGGGCTAAAGTAGTTAACCCTTTTAGACCGGGAACACATCTGTCATTTTAAGACATCTTTGGCTATTTTAGAAAACTCTATTTGTGCAAATCTGTGAATATATGTATTTTTAACATTTAACATTTAACATTTTTAACTCAGATATTTTCTTCTGGGGATTCTACAAATGTCTTATAAATCCTTTTTCTTTTGTTTTGTTGCTATATATCAGTGGTTCTCAAACTTTTTCATGTCAAGGACCCCCAAAAGTATATGTATTTGGCCGCGGACCCCTCTATCTCAAAATATTTTGTTCCAGGGACCCCCTAGAAGCAAAGATTTGAGTTAAAAAAATGGTTTAAAAAAATGTATGTACAAAGAATTGCAAAAACTTTCAAGATTTTTCTAAAATCGCAGATATACAAGCTAGTGCAGCGCTACAAGCTTGTATATCTACTATTTTTTTATATGCAAAGAAATCTAAAAATGACACACAGATGCGTTCCCGATCTTAACGGGCTAAAGTAGCTGAAAGATGCCAGGTGCATCTCAGATGGGAGCGCTATCCAGACATATTTCATGTGTCTGACACGTGTTTTATATGATCCATGAGGCCATTTATTTCCCCCCTCATTCACAGATCAGCATCAAAGAGAGAATGGAATGGAGTGAGTGCTCATCTGATGGTCATTACTCTGGACTGCAACACGCTGTGATGCTGAAATGTGACGGACCGGAATCCAGTTAATTTCTCTGAGACATAATGTCAGGCAATATGACTTAAAAGTGATCTCTCACAATATGTACAGAGCAAAGGTTGATCTTTGGTCTGTAATGTGTGTCTCTACTTTGTTCTCTCTAAATTGTATTAACCCATTCAAAGCCGGGAAAGCATCTGTGTCATTTTAGATTTTAGTGTTAAAAAATAGCAGATATACAAGCTCACAGCGTGTCCCTTTGTGTCACTTTGTGCCGCGCTGCAAGCTTGTAGATCCGCAATTTTTTTTAAATCATGAACATTTGTGCAAATCTTTGAATATATATATTTTTTTAAAGCAAACATTATAACTAAATGTTTTGCTTCTGAGGGTACCCAGAACAAAATATTTGAGAGATGGGGGTCTGCGGCCAAATACATATACATTTTGGGGATCCTTGACATGTTTGATATAGCAGCATATACGTTTTTCAGAAAACTGTTTTAGATTTAGAAGACATTTTTAGAATCGGCTTAATGGGTTAATTAGCGTGCACAACTCAGATATGCAATCTTTTCTTTTTACACACATCCTATCATCATCATTAGAGATCACGCCAACCATGCCCAGCACTCAATGGCAACTCCGGGCGTGGGGCTTGATGGCGTTTTGTGATGTGAATTACAATCAAGACCGAAAGCTGTCTGTCCCCATCTCCTAGTGTCACCTAAGCATAATCCAGGCACTCGAGCCGGAACGGAGCACACCCACAACATGCTGTGAGGGGCCCTTGAGATGCTGATTGTGTGAAAAGCAATCTCTCTACCGGATCGGAGGTGGAGAAATGCAAGGAGGAGAGGGGGGGGGGATGGGGCTGCAAAGCCTACAACTCCCAGTGAACAGCGAACAGATACTAGAGATGAACAAGGGAGCCCAGCAAGCACACACAGAGTGAGGAATAAGGCAGTATGTGTGGGTGGACAAACCATATAGACTAACAAGTCAGTCTCTAAACGCTTTGTTCAACAAGAGACTGGTGACCGTCGTTGCAGAAACAACAATCCATAGACTTTTGCGTCCTTCATATTGGGGACAGTGAAATGATTTGTTTCCAGAGCAGTATACAGTAGGCGTAGGTTTGTTAGCGTCCGGTCTTGACACAGTTCTAGCAAACTGCCTTTGATGTCATCAAGTCGTAACATAACAGTGGGCGGAGATCTCCAATCCTCTTCCAATCATCTACATCAGACTAGACTAGACAAACCACAGCAAATAATAAAAGTAAAAATACTAACATTGGTAAGTAAGCCATTATAATTTATCTTAGAATTCACTCAAAACAAGCAAAGTCAAATGATTGGCTAACATGTGTGCCACACATACTGTAGGAATAGACCTAATCATAAAACGTTGTGGGTCCGGATCCAGCTGACATGATGTGTGGCACATTGTCTCCTTGCTCTTTGCCTTGAGGAAGTGCCACAGAAAGTGACTATGATACAAAGTGCTACAGTGCAGAGTGCAGATGAGGCAATGTGTTGGACACCCAGACGCTGAATCTAGCGCTGCATGTGAAGTGCTAGCAGGATCTTTTCTAAGAACGACACGCTGCAGCACGTCGCTTTGTGAGGGACCGTGACTCGCCCAGAGATACTCTGACACTCGGCTGAACCTGTGCCAACACGCACGCACACACACACACACACACACACACACTCACACACACCTCCCATTCCAACCTCTTGGCAGGGTATGTGTGCTCCCAGCAGCAGTTCTAGTGGAAGGTCGTTGGAGCACTGTTCTGTCTAATGAACACATTCTGATGACTGGGGACGTACACATTAAAATCCTCAGAGGGTACGAATGTAACCAAATGGGTCCACATCTTTTTGTACCCTCTCTGAGTCACAAAAGCGTGAATGAACACTGAGGATTTTACTGTGTACTCTCTGAGAGGCGGGAGCTTTTAAGGAGCTGGGTATGGTATGTCTCTCTCTCTCTCTCTCTCTAACACGCACAACTCCTTCGTTTTACCCTTATTTTCTCCTTGCCCCTCCCTTGCCCTCAGCAGTCTCACGCAGACACACAACGGTGAGCTTCTGAGAGGCCGCGCCCCAACAGCCCAATCCCGTTTACTACATATCACCGTAGGTAACCGCGCTCGCTCTCTCGCTCGCTCTCTCTCAGGGAGCCTTTGTTTCACTTTTAGAGCCTAACGTGAGATCGATTCTCTGCAACAGCCCCCCCCCCCCACCTCCACCTCCACCTCCTGTCTATCGTTCTCACGGTGTCTTTCTCCAAAGCCTCTCACACAAACAGGAGTGCTTTCATTTCACTTTGCGGTTAACAGAATGTATGTGCGCACATGAACCTGAGAAATGATGCACTTAAAAACGTACATGCGCGCGCGTACACACACACTTGAATTATTACACACAGGCACACACACACTTGAATTATTTTATTTGGATCTGCACAAAAAGCGCAATACAATAGATCCAAACACTGATCAGAAGAAGGTTACATTACGGTCAAACCAGATACAACTGCTGCACATGCATATTAACACACAGAGTAAAAAAGATAACACATTGATGGCATACTATATACAGAAATTTCTCCTACCCCCTTAGCTACTCAAGGATATGAAACACGTCTTCTCCAGATAGACAGACTGCCCATGATAGTTGAGACAGAACAGTATTTAGACAATTTTATATTGCATTTGTCTTTTGCAATCCTCCCAATTGCAGTCCACAGAGCTCAAGTTTGTGAACTTGGCCCAGATTCCCAAACAATAAGTTGACAGTTGTATCCCAAGGCCATAATAAGTTACACATAATAACACATAATTATACATTTACAAAACACAGATAAAATCCCAGATGCTGGACATAAGGACATGTTAAAATACAAAAGTAGAGTCTGCACGCTGGGCCATGTTGCCATAGTGAATTTATTTGATTACTTGGTGACATTTTGAGCATCTCTCTCTCCGTCACTCTTCCTCATCTGAGGAAGAGCTAAGACACTTGAAACGTCACTTTGGTGGTAATCAAATACATTCACAATGGCATGATCCAGTGTGCAGGCTCTACTTTTCTACATTTCTACTGTATATTGACAAATCGGTGTTGTCTCTATGCAGTTCCCTAGCATTAACATTAACCCCTGGGTTAATCTACCCTTACACAATCCTTCAGTTCAGTACAGATGGCTTTGAACTACTAGACGACCGAATGATTGGTGAAACCTTCCCGTGTCTCTGAGTGACCTGTTGACTCACACTACGTCCAAAGAGAGGTATCCTTTACAGACCCTGACGGCTCCTACACGCAATCCTTCAGCGGTGGGCTTTGAACTAGTAGACAGCTTCAGTTGTACTCCCTTCATAATATGTCTCTAATAAGATGAATTATTTCATTGAGAATGTCCAGAGATTATACACACTGCTAGCTCTGTGATGTGACAGGGCTAAGCAGAGACAACTAAACGGTAAAGGAACAGGGCCCTGTCTGAGCAGCTTCAACAGCAGTGGTGGAAAAAGTACTAAAATGTTTTACTTGAGTAAAGTATCAATACTGCAATATAAAAGTACTCTGTTACAAGTAAAAGTCCGTAAATTAAAATTTACTTGAGTAAAAGTACAAAAGTATTGGTATCAAAATGTAAAACTAAAATGTTTGAAAATAGCAGATTTGTGAGCTTGTAGATCGGCTATTTTCAAATAGCCTAGGTATAAAATGGGGCTAAAGTGGTTAATGTATACTTTATAATGTAATGAGTAAAAGTAACTAATGACTAAAGTTTTCAAATAATTATAGTGGAGTAAAAGTACAATATTTATAAGTATAGACAATTGGAAATATTCCAGTAAAGTAAAAGTACCTCAAGATTGTACTTAAGTACAGTACTTAGTTACTTTACACCACTGTTCCACAGTAGTATTACTTCAATATGTGTTTAGTAAATGCCATATCTTACGAGGAAAAGGGAACCCTGAGCGAATGGTGACGACCTTTGGTAAGTTAGTCGGCGCAACAAGTGTGCGTGTGCATGTGTGTGGCTTTGCTGTTGATGTTTCAAATGTCATGGATGTGGTTTATGGATGTTTTACGTTACGTGTGTGTGGGGGGGATTACTTTGTATATCTGGTTGTTGTTCTTTGACATGAAGCACGATGATTTTACATTGTATAAAATGTGGTGCTATAAAAATCTAATTGACTTGACCTGGCCTGAGACAGAACTGCATGTAACGAATGAGGCCAGAGGCTGACAGACAGACAGACAGACAGACAGACAGACAGACAGACAGACAGACAGACAGACAGACAGACAGACAGACAGACAGACAGACAGACAGACAGACAGACAGACAGACAGACAGACAGACAGACAGGAGGACCGCATTGTGCAACAGTACAGTCCAGCTCAGAAGGCTGTTCATATTGCCATATTCAAATGTCTTCAGATGTGGACAAACACTGGAGACCATCATGGCAAACATGTCACTTTTCTGCTCGTGTAACAGGCCAGAAATGTGCGGCTGTGGTGGAGGCGTTTAATTAGCACCGGAGGAAACGCACAAAGGAAAGAATGTCATACCATCAAGATAAAGGACACCCTCAATGTAATGGCTTCTAATTAAAAGACAAAATCAAAAAGAATGTGCTTGAAAATAAGACACAACCCCTTTACCACTTGACAACGAGCGTCTTGATTGGTTACTGTTTAATGCGTGAGTGACACTGTGACCCCACATGACCGGACGCTATCTATGAAACGAACGAGGCATGCTTAAGCACCTCTGCTGCAAAAGAGCAGTGTGTCACCATTATCAGGGATCTCTCTCTCACACACACACACACACACACACACACACACACACACACACACACACACACACACACACACACACACACACACACACACACACACACACACACACACACACACACACACACACACACACACAGTATTATTAGATGACAAGCGGAGGAAAAAGATAGGAACATGACAGCTGATCAAAACTGGCTAAACTGGATTTACTACTTACGTACACAAACACGCACACACACGTGTGCGCACACACACACACACACACACACACACCAGTGCATTTACGTAAACAAATGCGCTCACACAAGCTCACACATGCAAAGGAAAACACCTACATGCAAACATAAATGTGCTGGTGCACACGCACGCACGCACGCACGCACACACACGCAATCGCACACACACACACGCACTCACACAGAGCTAAAAGCTCTGCCAGGTAAAGTTAGCGGTCCTCGTAATTCACCCAGTTGTTTGTATTTCCAGACATTTTAAGCAGCTGTGATCACAGCTAAAACGGTATCATTACGTCAGTCTCGTTTACAACGGTTGTCTGTCCTAAATTGCGTTGATCTTAGTTAACACCATGATTCAGTTTAGTACATATAGCCAGATAACCTGTTGTCAGCCTATTGGTATAGCAGTAAAACCGTGTAAAATATTTACCCTTACTGGTACATTTTTAAGGATGTTTTGTGTGGCTGTTAATAGCTGACTGCATTGACAATGTGCGTTCATTAAAAAAGGTGTTTCCTCTTGTCGTCCATTAGAAGCTGTGAATGAAGTGACACTTGGCTCAGTGATCGTTGAGGAATGGGTGTAGTTATGCCATACGGCAGCCAGGGGGCTAGTGATACTCCTGATCAGTGAAAAGTTGATTTGATAATGGAAAATGAGAAGCTAAATGTGCGGGTGGATTTTCATCAGCACAAGAGGAGAGGAGAGGAGAGGAGAGGAGAGGAGAGGAGAGGAGAGGAGAGGAGAGGAGAGGAGAGGAGATACAAGCACACACATGCTTACAGATGGGGAGAGGAGAGTAGAGAGGAGAGGAGAGGCAGGTGCAAAACAGCTGCTCTCTGATCCCACTTGATATGTAACCATGGCACCTGTGCGTGCAACAAGGATGCATGTGGGTCCATCTACTGACACATAACTACCATCATCTATCCATCTTCATTTCTCAAGCAGTGGATAACAAGAGTGTTGACGTTACAAAAGACCACTAAGTAAGTAAGTAAGCCTTGGCGAGACATGTGGACCATAGGCCTATCTCCTGTTTCTGTAGCATGAAGCAGCTTGATGTAAGTACACACCCTGAACATGACGCTAGTACTCCATGTCAAAGGGTTTTACCCCCCAATCCAACCCTTGATGCTGAGTGCCAAGCAGGGATGGGTCCCATTTTATGGTCTTTAGTACGATCATGCCGAGGATTGAACGCAGAGCTCCCAAACTCAGGGCGGACACTCTCTAACCACAAGGCCACTGAGCTCAGTGTATTCTTTACAGGCAGTTGTGGGGAATCTACTAGTCATTGGACCAGAGACGGCAGCACTGAGCACATGTTGTTCCTCGTTAAGACACTTCACTATCGAGGGAGTTGAAGATAACGGTCTGGAAGCAAAGCCATCATAGCTCAGAAGAATTAAAGACCCTGACCACTCTAACACATCCTTTGTTCTACATCTGATCTCTCCATTTCTGTAATGTGGCTGATTATGTAAAGTTGACCCTGACGGTGACCTTTTCAGTCGTCTCTTTAGGCAGTCCACTGATATGATCGGTCCCATGTTTCATGGAAATCTGCCCATCCGGTCTGCTCACCATGTAATTCTGACCTTAACCGTTGATTTTTTCAAGGCAAAATTATATAATCTGTTCAGGGCATCCAACTGATTATACACACACACACACACACACACACACACACTTCCAGTTCTATATGTTAGTCGCTATTGCCTGCTCATATGTCTGAACTCAAAAGGCAGCGTTCCATAAGAGGCGCTTTTCTTATGACTGTCAATACTGTGACTGTATATTCTGTGGTAACACAACGCTTCTTGCCAGCTCACACCATGTCTCACTGACACACATGGAGGCAGCACAGTGCACGCTCATTCAGTTCGACGTTTGGCGTTTTAACAAGTGACTCAGGTGCAGTCACTTCCATGAGCACAGCTCCCACAGGAAGTATATAGACTCAGCCCCGGGGGGATTGTGGGAAATTTACAGTTAGTGAAGCGGGCGGGGGGGGGGGGGGGGGGCTGATATGGCGGGATATTGAGCTGCCGCTGACACGTACACACATGCTTCCAGGCATGATGACAGACACACTGTTGCATACCAAATAGACCCTGCTCCCCCCCAAGAAACAGTCACACACACAAACACACACACACACACACACACACACACACACGCACGCACACACGCACACACACGAACGCACACACACACACACACACACACACACACATCAAAGGAGACCCCTTTGGGAGAAACACAGCCGTCCTGTTGCCGACAGCCTGTAATGATTAAAGCAAGGCTAGCATCATGTTGTCCATAGAGCTCAGCATCAGTAAAACAAACCAGGTGAAAGAAAGCATTCGATGCTGTGCTGATAGAATACAAGAGTACCAGACAGCCATACAACCATTATCAGGTGAGAGTGGAAATGGTGGGCCACGTCGCTTGTGTGAGCCTGTCCTGCAACCACAGCATCACAAGTTTGATACCCATAAGAGCTAATAAGTTAAAGGGATACTTCACTTTAGGGCCGGGGACACATTTAAAAAATATATTAAAAATAAATGAAAAAAGTTATGGAAAATTCATGGCCCCCTCACGCATTAGAGTGTCCTACTAATGTGTGAGGGGGCCATGAATGTTCCATAACTTTTTTCATTTATTTTTAATATTTTTTTTAAATGTGTCCCCGGCCCGAGAGTGAAGTATCCCTTTAAGCCATAAGTTCTACTATGGATGAAATGTAAATGTAATATACAAGTCTGTCATGATCAAACAAACAACACTGGCTACACACTCTCTCTCTCTCTCTCTCTCTCTTTCTTACACACACATATACATGTTGTTGTGACTCACCCTGTCTTTATCGTCTGCGACGTCACAAAGCACGTCATCTAGATCCAGGATGCCTCCGTCTCCATGTTCCAGCCTGTGGACCTGGATCCAGTACCCGGGGTCCTGGGAGAGACAGATAGATATATATACACATTAGTTCAGCGGTAAGATTTTCTTTATTTGCTCTATTGCAGCGACTACTTCTTCACTATAAATTCAAACATTTAAAAGTATAGCGCTAAGAGGCTGAGCTTCGGAAGGTATGTGACGCGTTTCCAATCAAAAAAAAAAAAACACAAGCCACAACTGCTTGCTGTTGAGGTGATTTATTAACTCAAAATATAAAGGTCCAAATATTTTTTTACTGAAACTTACATAAATGAAACTGAAGGCAAAAAAACTGTGACGGCTAACGGTGAACAGAAAATACTGAGCTCACACCCCTTCACCCACTGAATGACTGGCTGCCCAACACACCTGACATGAATCAAAAGATAACGAGGAGACACACAACAGGAGCTAATCAATCAATCAGGAAATGAGACGTCAAAACAGAGCGTGGGAAAACCAAACAAAATAAAAT
Organism: Gymnoscopelus braueri; assembly: GCF_963280865.1. NCBI lineage: Eukaryota > Metazoa > Chordata > Actinopteri > Myctophiformes > Myctophidae > Gymnoscopelus > Gymnoscopelus braueri. Next base: position 32,054,131 of record NC_137623.1, read on the forward strand.
CACAAGCAAGATATATTTTGGCTCCTACATGCTCCATGTGCAATGCAAATATTATGCAGTAATTGAGGCAGCTATGTATTCTTGTTCTTTTCTATTGTATGAACTTGTGTGATTTACACATGGCAATATACCTTTAGCACAAATTGCTATCACTCTGCTCAATGATTCAATCAGATGTAAACTGAGCTGGTTAACTAAAAATAAACAGACTCCAGTATGGTCCTTTAAGGAGTAACACATTTACATTCCGAATTTGGGAATGCCTTATTGCATGTTATGATAATCTTTTTGAACTCAAGTCTGTCTTGAGGTTTTAACAACTATAAAATGTAGCATAATTGCTGTTGCGGTTCATCACATGTTCATAACATGTCAATGTAGCATGCAGCCCTTTTGTAGCAACAATTATTTCGTATTAGCAGTCCAACGGAACTGTCAGCCCGTGCCAAATCACTTTAATGAGCTGAGCTGATCTGATCTAATCCTTCTCATCCTGTGGCATGCATGTGTGATCATCCAGTCAACCTGGCCTTACGAATTGGCAGGACATGACATGGCTCTTGTGCTAATCATTTGGCTGGACTTGCATTTTGGGTCGAACATTGACCAGTGCATTGTGATGTATGAGAGAGAGATCAACCAGGTGCTAAATGGTGCATCAGGGCAAAACCAGTTGCTGGTTGATACATGTTGGCTTTTAAAATGTTGTAGACGTGATTGAAGAACCTTGATTTGACGCCCTCTCCTCCGTTATTTTTTGAGCGCCCGGATCTTTCCTCTCTTTCAAGCATTGTGATATATGTTGGGACTCGAGGTTGACGTGGGAGAGACAGTATAGAAGTGTAAGGTTTACTCTGTCTCTCATCATCATTCACTCAATCAGTCCTTTGCTTTGCTTCTCGTATTATCTTATCGTCTACTGCAGTGTTTCCCAAACAGTGGGTTGGGACCCATGTGTGGATCCATTTTTATGGATACCCCTTTATTTTTTTGTTTCCTATGTTTTGTTTTTAATTATTGTTATTTCAAAAGATTTTCAAGAATTTTCCCAATGGTCATAAGTTAAAAACAAATTTAAAAGTGGTTTTCAAAATAATTCCATAAAACAAAGGGAAAATAATCCATTCATTAGAGGGACTTGTTGTGAGCTTGTAGATCGGCTATTTTCACTAGTTTGGGTCCCGGGTCTCGAGCTAAAAAGTTTGAGATGCTGTATATCCTTGCTCTTGTCTCTCTCCTCTTTTGTCCTCCTCCTCTCTCTCTCTCTCTCTCTCTCTCTCTCTCGCTCTCTCTCTCTCTCTCTCTCTCTCTATCTCTCCTCTCCTCCCACCTAATTTATAATATACCAAATATAGTCGTGTGTAGCAGATCTACAAGATCAGAATGTGTCGCGCTGTAACGCATTGGGAGTATAACTCAAGCTTAACGGTCTGCCTTTGCCCTGCGGCTCATAAGACACACAGGGCTCACTGAAGCATGGTCCAGTCAAAAACTCAGGCCAGAGGCTAACCACTGCACTCATTCACCTTACAGTACGCTCCCTTCATACCCATGTTAGGAAAGAATCTCCCTCATCCTTTGCAATTCTCTGTCTCTCTCTCCCTCTCTTTCACTCTCTCTCCAGTACTGTCTCTACTTCCCCTTTCTTTCTTTTAAACTCTTTTAAACTCTTTTAAACTCTCCCCCCCTCCAAACCATGGTGTGTTAAGGTCTGTGGTTGAACGCTGTCATGCGCAGCTCCGTTGTAGTGAACTCCATTGCGGTTCACCAGCCAAAATGGCCCAAATCACGAGGGGAATGATTGTGTGGTATTTTCCTCCCCTCCGGGAGTTATTAGGAGGGAAAATATGGCTGGTATTATGTGGTATGTATGTTTCCAAACACCAAAAAAAGAAGATTCCATGATATTAATTCAAAAATAATGAGCAGGCCATTAGCACGCACAGTAGTTCTCAGATGTTTTTGCACGGGGACAAACAACAATCATTACGTCATTAATCATGGAGTCACAAACACAAGAATGCATCACATACTTTAACACAATACTCTGTTAGTGTGTTTGTCTGTGTGTGTAGTTTCCTGGATTTGAACGTTGTTCTCATGCATAGGAAACCAAACATTTACCACTCGTCCAAAGCATGAGAAAAGCATGTAAGCATGCCCGCTTGTCCAATACCAGGAGATATTGCGCTTTGAGCTTCAGGCAGTACCACTTGTCAACACGTAATGGTCTTATCCGACCACAGGGTGATACGTTTCTCAATGGAAGAGAAGGAAGACCAACTCCAACCACTGCAGATGTGCTAGTTATATTGTATTAACATACTCCACCACCATACAGATTGGGCAAAGTAACGTTCTATCCACACATGAAAAGTTCTGGATCGCAGCTTTAAAGGGATAGTTCACCCCCAAAATGACTTTTATATCGATTACTCACCCCATTTGTGCCGGTCATCAAATTATTGGCTTAGGAACGCGACGAAAACCCAAAACTATATTTGAATTCAAGTCTCCATGGGATGAGTAATCGATAGAAAAAAGGTTATTTTAGGGGTGAACTATCCCTTTAAGACAGGGCTACGCTGCCATAGTGCGTATCTGTCGTGCAACCCCCACCATAGGGCCGATTTAGCAACTGTAGGAGAAGATGATACAAAATGAACGACTGCCAAACTTCTAAGCACAATTTCAATGCGAAACATAACTCAAAACCAGAAAGAGAGATTATATACAGCGAGACCTGGAAGCTGTTTCAGACCGCAATTCCACCCCTGAGCATGAACCAGCGAAAAAACTCCAACTCTTGAAATGTTGACACACTTGCAAGTGTGTTTGACATGGTCCCTGTCCAACACCAGACTACTTCCTCAGCAGGAAGGGGGTAAGACATGTGTGTTAGGGGGGAGATGGGGTAATCAGTCAGCCAGACACTGTCCAACATCTTAATCATAAGAGACACACTCTGGCTGCAGGCAAAGATTGGTGTACTTAGCACAGATTCAACTTTAAGTCCGAAATTATATGAAATCATATGAAAGTTGTACAGTACAGTGGGGTGCAGTGTAATGAGGGAAGCAGGAAGCAAGCTAAAAGCCAGGAGCAATACAATGTGTTCTCAGTACAGGGGACTCTTTATTACAGATGTATTTGACAGCTGACATTAGGAATTGGGTGTATCTAGTGTTTCTGGTGTCCTCCCTGGGGCTATAAAACCACGGCCTTGAACTGCCATAGATAGATAGACAAGTCCATGCAGGGTTGTGTTCTCCATCCACAAACCCCTCCCTGGGGAGACTCGGCTGTGTCAGTGCTGCCAGGGGAAGGTCAATTTGTTACTAAACTGTACTAAATGACAATGTGATTTAAACAACCTGGGGGATGTAGCTCAGTGGTAGAGCGCATGCTTCGCATGTATGAGGTCCTGGGTTCAATCCCCAGCATCTCCACTTTTTGGGCGGAGTGGGCAGAGAGGCCACAAAATGGAAGGTTTTGTATTAATAGCGCCCACCACTTGCTCCTAATAGTTAGGATGATGCAGAGAACACATTTCACAGACACAGTTACCGAACAGAAGTGTTAAAAGAATGGTGTCTCAAATCAAGGGACCAAAAAAAAAGAAAGAAGAAAAGTACACAAGTAGAGAATGATTTGAAGTGAAATATAATTAGACACTTAAAACTCTATATTTGTTGACCAGGGTCCCTCAGCAGTCTGTACTCGGGCCCCCATCTTTTTTCCCTCTTCACCAAATCTATTCACGGGAAATAGCCAATGTAGACAATGCAGATTGGCTGTTTTCTGTGATTAACTGTTCACCTGTCATAATAGGTGAATGTTCGCCAATAATGACATGCCTGGAAGGAATAGGGATGCTAGTATTAATGTGGGTAAGCCTAAACGCCTTCATAAGATAAACATTCTTTGCAGTGCAGTTGCAGTAGGCTATCTCCCATCTATATGAATCAACTTAGCAATCATTGGTCTCATGGTAGCCTCAGTAAAATAGGAGGAGCATGCTAGTCAGTGAATGCACATTTCATCACGTTACATGTGAACCTAACCTGCCCATGAGAACTCACACGTTATGGAGAACTCCATAACGTGTCTGTTTCACTGTATGACCTGCGGGAAAGAAACAACTGCAGATGATGCGTGGAATCACTGGCCTCTATAAGAAAACAGAGCACCCTTCAAACAAGGAGCCCATTGTAAAGAAGCCAGATATATCAGCGTACAGTTAACAGCTGGAAGGGGGGCCAAGGGGATGATAGAGTGAGTTGATACAACATTAGGGTGCTCAGTCAACATTCAACTGCAGCTCAATTTGTCAAAATCTTCTCAGCCACTAAGATCAACAGTTCTACACAGCCTTTACTCTTACACAAACATTGCTGTTCTTGCAACATTGCTTAACAATTTGCCGTCCCTTTTTTTCCCTGGTGTATTAATTTAACTTTTTAGTTTCCTTCTATCATACAGGCTAATAAGAACATACAGTTTGTTTGCGTTATTGTGCGGGGGACACTTCATAAAAGCACACGTAACTCCACTGTTTGTTGCATACTATCGAGTCTATCTATAAGTGGAAGGTTCAAAGACGTGAGGATCCCTCAGCCCCCAGACACATTTATTCACTGAACCAACACAGTTGCAAGAAACCACTAAGCTTAGTTTCCACTAAATTGAAATGGCAGGGCACTTTCCCAGACCGCAATACGTTCGTATTCATGCTTCCATCCCTCACGTCCTCAATATATCTTCATCAATTATTAATCTTTACAACAGCGGAGACAATGGGCCGCCTCTGTCGTCCAATAATCACACAGGAACCGAAACCACAAGAACTAAACATATCTGAAAAAGTGCTGTATAGCTTTTGCTTAAGAGATGGCGTTTAAGGAGAATGTTTTGTTTTGCTTTTTTCCCTTCCATGTCTTGGATGAGAAAGGGAAGAGTCTTTCACGGAGCAAAAAAACAAGCGGTGCTCGAGGACGTTTTCATCAGCCACCCCCATAGAGAAGTATAGCTGTCATAACACACACACACCGACCACAGACCACCCAGACAATGAAGAGACACTGCTACACAGTCAAAGGTATACTGTGGCAACTGCATCGCATGCTGTCAGACGGAAAAACTTGCAAACGCACAAAAAGGTCTGCTTGTTAGAACTTGAGAGACATAGCTCTTTTCTTTTTGTCACACGGGACTGCCCATGTAACTTTTTAAAGTCAATAGCCCTCAGGTTATCAAAGTTGCCAAGGAGTTAGGAGGACGTCACAGGACAGCAGCAATGTAGGGGAGAGTCGCTTCCAAGCTTCTCCGTGCAGCTTTACCCAACCAACCAAGTATGAAGTGTCTCATCATCCTAATAAATCAGTGGCGTGTCACAACAGCATCCTAAATGAACCAGGCTCACAGTCCATATGCCAATAAGGATTAAGGAGGAGAAGTAGCAATGAAATCACACCTCTACTGTACACTAAATATCACCCAATCGCTCAAATAACTACTCATTATTTAAATATTAAGCTACAGTATATATAATTGTTCCTCATACAATAACAATCATTCATACTGTTATGCAATGATGTTTTCTAATAAAACTTGAACTTGAACTAACAATATAAGTTGTTACTATAACCCTAAAACTAACCCTAACAAGTATTTAAAAATAAAATAAAACTGTAGTAGCATTACATTACATTACAAATGGAAATCATGACATATACCGCCATTAATGTTAATGCAAGTAAAACAACTAATTAAAGTCCCTAAGTGAAGTCCAACACACTTCAGCCAAGTTTTGAGCAGAAGGGCTCTGGTGCTCAACAATAGTAGAGGACAGTTAGTATGAATAAAAAAACGTATCTAGGCATTGACTGATGTTTCAACAAGCATAGAGTCAAGCATTTGTAACCGCTTGACTCTGAGGAAGTAAGTCATCCCTGCATGTCACACTGTGTGATGTGAAAAGGTCCATCTACCTCATCAGACTGTGTGAGTTGAATTGAGTCACACTGTGTTACTAATTGCAAACAAGAGAGATATTGATATATGGGAGAATTGGTGAACATTCAGCAAAAGTAACCTATATAATAATAATCTACAAGCTATGCTGCGACGCACATCGGCTATAGAGATTTTGGTGCAGAGGGAAAAAAGGAAGGGGCCAACATAAATAGGGACCCCAGGGGGCGCCGAGCCAACAAAGTATATCAGGGCTTAAGTGGTTGTGTCACTTGTTTCTCTTACACGCTGTATAATGGGCTTAAGAGTTACGACTCTCTTTCCCTTTTGTCTCGTCCCAGTAACCTGTTGAGTCACTTAAGGACTGCATTCATAACGCGGGTGACATCGATACCACCAACAACTCGGGTCTATCCAGGCGGCAGGTGTGGACTTATCAGATCCCGTAGAAAAAGAGAAGGGGCGAGAACAGAGGAGGGACTGTGTTCTCAGAGACAAACATGCACATACAATACGTATACACACGCGCTCGCGCACACACGCACACACGCACACACACACACACACAAATTACAATAGCTCTCCTCTGCCCATTGTCTCCGTCTTTGTACTGGAGCAAGTAACCTGTTAGTGACAAGGAGTAGTATACTCAGTATGGACAACCAGTAGCTGGAAGTAGCTGGACCAGGAAGGGTTTGCGTTTGTGTGTGTGTGCGTGCGTGCGTGCGTGCGTGCGTGCGTGCGTGCGTGCGTGCGTGCGTGCGTGCGTGCGTGCGTGCGTGCGTGCGTGCGTCAGTGGTGTAAAGTAACTAAGTACATTTACTTAAGTACTGTACTTAAGTACAATTTTGAGGTATTTGTACTTTACTTGAGTATTTCCAATTTCCAATGCTTTTACTTCTACTCCACTACATCTACATATTGCACTTTTACTCCACTACAATTATTTGAAAACTTTAGTTACTAGTTACTTTTCAGATATAAATTATGATATTATCAACGTTATACATTAACCACTTTAGCCCTATTATATACAGTATAGGCTATTTGAAAATAGCCGATCTACAAGCTCACAACGCGTCGCATCGCGACGCGTTGTGAGCTTGTAGATCTGCTATTTTCAAACATTTTAGTAGTTTTACTTTTGGTACTTTAAGTACATTTTGATGCCAATACTTTTGTACTTTTACTCAAGTAATTTATTTTTGTAACAGGTATTTCTATATTGCAGTATTGGTACTTTTACTTAAGTAAAGAACTTGAATACTTTTTCCACCACTGGCGTGCGTGCGTGCGAGTGAGTGAGTGAGGGATGGAGTGTCAGGGAGCGTGTGTGTGTGAAAGGGAGAGTGCATGTGCATGTGTTTTGTTACGAGCACAGCGTTAGCCTTGGCAAGTGCTGCTGTTCCCAGGGGGAGAGATTAGAGATTAGAGTCATCTCAGATGACCAGGCACGGCACAGGACCTCGTGGCGCAACGGTAGCGCGTCTGACTCCAGATCAGAAGGTTGCGTGTTCAAATCACGTCGGGGTCAATGCTTTTCATTAGGCAATCCCTAGAAAACCTGTCCTCCGCCATCTAGGCACCATCAAGCGGATCGCATTAGTCATTAAAATACAGCTCTGCTTGGAGATGAAACCTGACATAAGCTTGACAGCCAGTGGTGTAAAGTAACTAAGTACATTTACAATGTTGAGGTATTTTTACTTTACTGGAGTATTTCCACATTTCTGTACTTTTACTGCTACTCCACTACATCTCAGAGGCAAATATTATACTTTTACTCCACTGCAATTATTTGAAAACTTTAGTTACTAGTTACTTTGTAGATTTTGATTATTACAAAACATACCCTACATACATTTCGGCCATTTGAAAATTGCCGATCTACAAGCTCACAATGTGTCGCATGGTGAGCTTGTAGATCTGCTATTTTGTAAGATATTTATACATTTTACATGTGAAAAGTTGTGAAATGGGACATTCTGCATAATGAGTACTTTCTACTTGTGGTACTTTAAGTACAAAGTCAATTTTTAATTCCGTACTTGTACTTGTGAAAAAATTAATACTTTTTCCACTACTGCTGACAGCAAAATCATTGCAACTGATTTAATCTAGAGGAGCCATCAAACAAAGACTTCTTTGTAAACCGAGACACCATTCTCATGATCTCATCATAGGAAAACAATTAGGTGTTAAAAGCTGTGTCTGTGTGTCTTGTCAAAGATGTAGGGAAGACGTCAAACTGATAGAGATCTAGATATCTCACTGCATTGTATCCAGTCATGGGAAACGGACTTATCTGTGGATGTCAGCAGCAACCCAAGCCATTTCTTAACCACTTTAAAACCCTTGTTGACCGGAGTCCCCCAGCGGTCTACACTGTACTTGGTCCGCTCCTTTCCCCCTCTACACCGAATCTCGACAGCCGACAGCCGATCTACAAGCTCACAATGCATCACGTTGCTACGCATTAACCCATATAAGACCTTAGATTTGAGCTAAAAAGCATTATTTTTCACTTTGGCTATTCAAAAATAGCAGATCTACAAGCTCGTAGCGCGGCACCGAGTGCCGCGTTACGAGCTTGTAGATCTGCTATTTTTGAAAAATCGAGAAAATGTGTGCAAATCTTTGAATATAAATATTTTTAAAGCGAACAATTGTAACCAAAATCTTTGCTTCTGGGGGTCCCTGGAACAAATCATTTTGAGACGGGGGTCCACGGCCAAATACATATACATTTTGGGGTCCTTGACATTAAAAAGTTTGAAAACCACTGACATAGCAACATTCACCGAATGTTCGCCTATGAAGGACATAACCAGAATAAGGATGCTTGTATTGGTATCCAACATGACCCTTGTTCCCACAGACTCCATTTATCATAATGTGGTGAATATATATATATATATATATAATATATGAACACACTGAAGATGCCCAGAACAACTACGGCAGATTTGGTCGGGCACCGCTCACTTCGTGATTGGATTTCACTCCCTCCAAAAGTAGTGAGGGACCAATCGGGGCCCAGTATGCAAATATGGGGTGGTTTTATCACCAGCCCCCAGAACCCAGTGGTTGCATTGAAGCACATTGGACATGCTGGCCATTCATAGGTACTGCAGCTGGGGCCACTGTACATGAACGAGCGGAAACTCGACCAATGGGCTCGGCTCACGAGCTTGCGCACAAGCTTGTGCACGGGGCGGCGCACCGAAGCCCCAAATAGGCCTCGCCCATCACATTTCCAACCCGAAAGAAGGGGGGATTTCGCCTCATGCGCTGGGTGAGCAATTCAATGCAAGTGGATGGGAGGGGATATCCGGTGCCCTCTCTGTTCTTTTTAACTCCATGGTTTATCACCATCGCCGCCCCTTGGAAATGCAGGTTCCACACAGAGATTCCAGACTATTATCTACGCGGTGATATTAGTCTGGCCATGCCAGGCTAACAAGCTCTCACTGCCTTGCATTTGTGATGCGTTGTGAGCTTGCAAATCGTCTGTAAAAAAATAAGACAAATTAAATGATTTTTTGAAAGGGATGCCAGCGTTAAAGTGTTTAATTTGCCAATTTGTTTTCAGAACAGATCTAGCCAATGACCAAATTGTCAGACTTTCACTTTCTGAGGCCAGGGATCAGACACGGTCATTAAGAGTGTGAACTCTGACCTTTGGGAGTATCGGGCTTGCCCACTGGCAGTGAATCACCTCTCTATAACACAGTGGTTCTCTTTTCAACCCCCTATGTTTAGAGCTCACTGTCTCAGCAGCACCATAATGCCAGTGATTTATAGTGTACACACGTGTGTGTGTGTGTGTGTGTGTGTGTGTGTGTGTGTGTGTGTGTGTGTGTGTGTGTGTGTGTGTGTGTGTGTGTGTGTGTGTGTGTGTGTGTGTGTGTGTGTGTGTGTGTGTGTGTTTAATGTCTCCCCAGCCAGTCTTAAACACTGGTGTCTGATTCACACAGGCACGCACGCACACGCACACACACACACACACACACACACACACACACACACACACACACACACACACACACACACACACACACACACAACACACACAACACACACAACACACACACACACACACACACACACACACACACACACACACACACACTCATCCTCCTACAAGCCACTTTATCTTAGCCAAGCGGTTCACAAGCACTATCAGTGCTAAAGTAACGTAAATATTTAATCCTGATAGCATAAAACTTTCATAGGCCAGTAGCAAGGTACCAGAAGGTCAGTAGTACCATCTGGCCAGAACAGCAACGTGTGTTTCTTTCACTCAGCTGTTTCAAGCACCGTTTCACATTATCTTTGCAAATATTCCTTCCTTTTCCAAACAACTAAAACAGTGATTCTTTGTCTAATATTTGTTAAAAAAAACGTACCTGTCATTACATTCTGTCTGCGACATTATTGTAGGTCGTTGTCGTGCAGAGAATTTACACCATATTGAAGAACGGCTTGGTAATCGTGGTGATTTTAGTCAAAAATCAATTTCAATCACTTAATATTCTTCGTGGCATGACAAGCCAGGTTAACCCATTAAGACCTGAGGCCGATTCTACAAATTTGCTAAATTGTCATGATTTTTCAAAAATAGCAGATCTACAAGCTCATAGTGCGGCACAGAGGGCCGCGCTATGAGCTTGTATATCTGCTATTTTTTAATTTATAAAATAAAGGTTAAAGTGGTTAAAAGCCTTACTTTGAGTGACATGTAGCTATTACCCAAACACTCAGATGAACCTTTGTTAGCAGACTTAGCACAAAGTCAAAACTGGTTGTAATGTAGCTTCATATTCACTAAAGGTACAAGACAAGTGTGAATGTGTTTCTGACCCCATTGGTAATGGGTAAAAAAGCAGTTCCTGCCTAGAGGTGTTGCCTGTATACACAGCCAGCCTTGTTCACAGGTGAACACAGCTGAAGCTAATAATGGTAATTGAGGGTATGAGGTAAACGTACAGGAGCTGTACATCGATGCTGACGCCAGTGGTGCAAAGTACTGTAACTAAGTACATTTACTCAAGTACTGTACTCAATTTTGAGGTATTTTCACTTTACTTGAGTATGTCCAATTTTCAGTATTTTTACTTCTACTCCAATCTCAGAGGTAAATATTATACCTTTACCTCACTGCAATTATTTTTAAACTTTAGTAGATCTGCTATTTAAAACAAAATGTAGTAATTTTCCCACTGGCTGACACACAGTAAGCATCTACATGAAACACCCACATTTAATGTTATTAGCTTCAGCTGTGTTTACCTGTCAAAATGGCAGCAATGTTTTTTTTTAACAACTTAAGCCCCCCCCCCCCCCAATTAAAAAAAAAAAAAATTATAAAATAAAATAGCCAATCTACAAGCTCACACAATACTATGCAACAGATTATAAGCTTGTAGATGTTTTTTCATTATTATTATTAAAATAATTTGATAGTAAACAAATGAGCATTAGTGAATGGGTGAAGTGGTCCTTTAACGGCACAGCAGTTCTACGTGTTGACTAAAGTAACACCTAAATGAAACACAGCCACTATAATTACCTTCAGCTGTGTTTAAATGTAAAAATAAATAAATAAACTATATGAAGGATTAAATAAACTAACATGTTAATAGAACCAGTATCAGTGGTGGAAGAAGTAGCCTACTGAGATTTTTTACTTAAGTGAAGTCACAATGCCAACATATATAAATACTCTGTTATTAGTAAAAGGCATGTATTCAAAGTTGTACTTGAGTAAAAGTACTTAAAGTATTGGTATCAACATATACTATCTGTAATAATCTGTTATAAACTATTTGGGACCAGACAACTAATTAAAACAGAATATCTAATATTTTCTATACATATTGAATAGAAAATATTGGATATTCTGTTCATAAATTAGTTACTAATTAAATTACGTGTAGCACCCCTGGGTTATCAGGCACTGCACACAGAGTTGGAAAAAAAAGTAGGCCCACATATTCAATGAAAACAGAAACCTGCATTGTCTCATCTCTGCTAGAGACAATATTTAATGTTCATTAAAACACTGAATTATTCCTCATGTTACTGTAGCTCAGATTCATTAGTATTCTCCTTTAAAAGTTAATTAATATGAGTCTCAAACTCTGGTGCTACACACATGCATGTACACATTACCAGATAATAATAAGTGCCATTAGACCCTTCAGTTCAGTCTTTTGACTAGAAGCCCTTAGAGACAAAGTCACCTCCAGGGGTTCTTACATTATTGATGTGCCTGCCTGCCCTGGGTATAGTAGAAGCTTGCAGAATACAACATGGAGAGAAATATGACACCTGGCGCTACACATACAAGCACAAGTACATGTACAGCAGCATGTATGTCCACAGAAAAATATTACTGGGGCACATAGCCATTATGTACATGAACATTATACACATTATGCACAACACAAGAAATGGCACATTTATTTCTATTGCAGCTATTACTCTATTCACAAAAGAGGCTAGAACAACTGAGATGAAATAAAAAGCCACTCGAACCCGTGGACAGAAAAACAGGAGGGCTTTCTGTTCGTGTTGGTTTAACGACCACCGAAATGTACGTGCACACGTTCTGCCCACTACCAGAGGAAAGGTATAAGCTACTAGATTTGCAACTCTCTCCTCCTGTCTGGCTAGACCTTGTGGCGCAACGGTAGCGCGTCTGACTCCAGATCAGAAGGTTGCGTGTTCAAATCACGTCAGGGTCAAAGCTTTGCCGAACATCATAGCTTTACTGTCATCTGGGGGGGACCCCCAAATCATGTGGCAACCACCACAAAAGGACATTAGGTGACTCTGTGGCGCAACGGTAGCGCGTCTGACTCCAGATCAGAAGGTTGCGTGTTCAAATCACGTCAGGGTCAAGGCTTTGTGTCCACGAACTGGGGGAATTGATAGTTATGTGTCTGTCCGGCGTGTCCGCTACAGCTGTGTTCAGAGATTGTGCAAGATATGGACAAGTCAGTTAATACAGGTGAGTAAGCCATTGGCCCAAATCTTAGCCAGCCCCACTGCTGTGTGAGCTGGCTGAGTAGGGGATTTGTACACATAATAATTATGCCCCTCCTGATAAGTACAAAATGGAAAGCTAGCTAAACATCTGGTATGGATGAAAGAGGGTCTCCGGGTATGTGCACGCGTGCCTACATACGTGCGTGCGTGTGTGTTTGTCTTCCCAAGAGCCTATACTGTCTCATGTCTCACCGTGAGAAGGGCATACTGCTGTGATGAAGGTCTCCCCTACCAATTACCATCACGTGAGAATCACACTGAGCAGATCCATAATGATACCGAATTAGGCCAATTAAAGTGTTAACCTTGAGACCAATTCACAGATCATTAAGGGGACAGACTCACACGAACCTATAACAAGCCCCCCCCCCCCCCCAAAAAAAAAGTAAAAAAATAAAAAACCAAACAGAAAGCAAACATAACAAGTTTAAAATGCGCTCCTTGTTCACATCCTATCTCCTATTAACAGCTTTTTATTCACAGCGAGTGCACAGTGCATGATGTGATCCAACATCCTAAATGCATTTTTTTTGGTACTAGACAGGCACCGGCCTCCTCGGGAACGATGCACGGGTACAACGTACGGGTACTCTCTGACAACAGGTACAAGGGGTATTGCATAACCGTGTGGGGCATGCATTCCCAATTTGCATCGTTCCCGTAGATCGGCGCCCGAGAACCGTCTGACCGACCGACTTCAAACTCGGCTTGCCCGTCGCCAACGACCCGAGAGAGTGGCATGTCCAGCGTTGAGTCGTTTGGATAGGCGGTTGTCCGGAACGGAAACGGGTTCATTGTTTTGTTCTATGGCATCGCATCCTTGGGTCTCTTGAAAGGTGCAATATAAATGTAAGCTATCACTATTATTATTATTATCATTATTATTATTATTATTATTATTATTATTATTATTATTATTATCGTTGTTGGATCGCTTTAGCGATCATTGTGGGATCGCTTAGGGATCACACTAATGTTATCTTCACTATTTAGTATCATTATTATTCCCCCCGTTTTTGGGGTCATTTCAATGGAGAAATGCCATTTAGTGACGTCATAATGCATAATGCCATTCTAGTGACGTCATAATACTGATGTCATTGTATTATGACCCTACTATAACACTACTAACACTATCAATACTCAATACCAGCAACATTCTTAGCGATCCCACACTGTTTCTTCAGGAACAGTACTAGTTTAATTATAAACTCAAAGTCATTAGAGGTCGGCTTTGGCTGAAACGGTGCCGATGTCATTCAGTACATGAGTGATGTCATAGACTGGTCTCATGGAAGTCACAGCGTCTGGTTTAGTTGACTCAATGTTTTCAGTTTTTCCTTCTTTTAGTGAGCTTGTTGGCAGTGAGCACACTCATGTTATTGTGGGATCGCTTTAGCGATCATTGTGGGATCGCTTTAGCGATCATTGTGGGATCGCTTTAGCGATCACACTAATGTTATCTTCACTATTTATTATTATTGTGGGATCGCTTTAGCGATCACACTAATGTTATCTTCACTATTTTTGTGGGATCGCTTTAGCGATCACACTAATGTTATCTTCACTATTTATTATTATTGTGGGATCGCTTTAGCGATCACACTAATGTTATCTTCACTATTTATTATTATTATTATTCCCCCCGTTTTTTGGGTCATTTCAATGGAGAAATGCCATTTAGTGACGTCATAATGCATAATGCCATTCTAGTGAATGGTAATGCCATTCTAGTGACGTCATAATACTGATGTCATTGTATTATGACCCTACTATAACACTACTAACACTATCAATACTCAATACCAGCTCAACATTCTTAGCGGTCCCACACTGTTTCTTCAGGAACAGTACTTTCTAGTTATTATTATTATCCTGTGTTTTATCCAACATCAGGGTCTAAATTTCACAATTGAAGAGTAGGGAAAGCACCTTAAACTACTGCAGATGTACTACGGTAGTTAAATTCTATAATAACATGATGTCACTTATTGCAATCTTGCATTTGTAAGTGTGGCTCTGGATAGGAGTGTCAACTAAATGCCTACTGTACATTGTATGTTGCCTAAATGTACAGCTATAGAGGAGACAGTGTGTGAGTGTGTGCGGTTACAGAATAGACACATTCCTCTCAGCCTTGGCCTTGGAGTAGACTTGGTCTCAATGGAGGTGTGCAATATGAGTCCCTTGTTGCCTGCGATGAGGATTAGAGTGGGAGAGACAGATATCGTTTATAATGATGATGTAATGTCTAGGCATGAGAATTCTAAATAGGAGTTAAGTAATCATTAATTCTTAATTAACCCTTTGACAAAGGAAGAGAGAGATGGAATTGCAGCCAGTGAGGTGCAGAGGTGAAATAGGCTCAAATAGGCTCACACTGTGAGAACAATGCAGCCACCTAGCCGTCCAGGCCGTTATGAGGTCATTGTTACCAAATTATTTCCATATCCAAATCAAACAGGATAGGAGTGTTACAACATGAACCGAAGAAAAAAGCCATTAGGCTCCCCAATTTCTAATGAAACCGGCCTCCGTCGTGAACTATAACAGCTCAAGAACAAACGTCATAGTGAGTATTGCTAGGGATGCTCTTAATTATTTTAATTTTTATTCATGATTGTTAATTGGAACTCTTTAGTGGTAGAAAGTGCACTATTTACAATGGATGAATTTCTGCTGTGACCATAATTATTTTTCCAATAAATGTAGTTTTCCATAAGAAAGGAGGTTTATTTTACAATGATGTAAAATAATAATAATAATTAATTATTAATTGTTTAACTGACAATATTAACCAATTACAACTCTTATTATCAGTTAACGGATAAACGCCGGTAAATCATTATCATCCCTAAGTGTTGCCTAATCCTTTGAAGTTGAACAAGTTGAGGCTCATTTGTATACTGTCAGAAAACTGGTCAGGCACCACAACCGGTCTTTGTCTACTCATGGAAGCAGCAGCAGTCAGACTCAGCACTATTTCGACTCACGTTTGTTTATTATTTCATAAGCACACAGAGGTTTTTGCTTGCCAGATGGGACGTCTAAGCGAGCCAAGAGAAATACAGTGTGCAGGGTGAATCTCAGAGTACACAGCCAGCTCAAGGATGTCACGATACGCATGCAGCGCCACACAGCACACAGATGTGAGACGTGGAGGTTGCTTGGCTGTCTATTTTCGCCATGTCATGTGACCATTTCCTAATATTTTCAAAAACCTTCAAGAATTTAAAAAAATAGCGGATCTACAAGCAGATCTACAAGCTCCAAGTGAATCACATCGCAACAAGTTGTGAGCGTTTTTTTCCCCTAATTTTGCACACAGCCATCATACTGTACATAAAACAAAGTGCATATCATCAAATATCCTCTTAGCTACTACAGTATTTGAGGTCCCCACACACACAGCAAACAGCTGCGTTGGGGCATTTGAACAAAATTGGGGCATTTGAACAAAATTGTTTTCTCCCTCAACAGTAAACAAACCAACAGTATAAATGTATACATACAGGGTACCTGCACATTTCTAAAGTTACAATTTATGACTTTTAAGTACCTTTTTAATACCAAATTGGCCAAATTGTCAAATATAGAAAGAGGCAAATATTGTGAACATAGCTGCTCACAACGCCTCGTACTGTGAGGCGGTGTGAGCTTGTAGATATGCCATTTTCACAACATTCATCTGTGGAACAGAGTCAAACTAAATGCCTACAATGCCAAGTGCTTGTCATAATCAAATATGATTATTTTGGCCTGAAAAGTTTGGGAACCCTTGTTCTAGGTAACAGCTTGGTAATGTTGAGCTTGGTATGCCCAGATTAAATAACAGTCTGGTAGAGAATGCATTCTCATCGTGGGGAGAGTGCAGTGCTGTTCATGGCATGTGGAGAGGTAAACAGACCATGACCATGTCACACTTCACACCAGAGTAACTAAGTACATTTACTCAAGTACTGTACTAAAGTACAGTTTTGAGGTATTTTTACTTTATTGGAGTATTTCCAATTTTCTGTACTTTTACTTTTACTCCACTACACTTGATTTACTAGTTAGATTGTGATTATTATTACAAAACAAACACTAACCACTTCGGCCCTATATACATTTTGGCAATTTGAAAATAGCCGATCTACAAGCTCACAATGTGTTGAATTGTGAGCTTGTAGATCTGCTATTTTCAAATGTTCTTTTTTAGTTTTTTTTACTTGTAAAATGGGACCTTCTGCATAATGAGTACTTTTAGTTTTGGTACTTAAAATTTTTATGCCAATACTTTTGTACTTTTACTTTTTTTTATTCCAGACTTTTACTTGTATTGGAGTATTTCTACATTGCAGTATTGATACTTTTACTTAAGTAAAACATTTGAGTACTTTTTTCCACCACAGACCATGACCATGTCACACTTCACACCAGAGCGCACGCACGCACGCACGCACGCACACACACACACACACACACACACACACACACACACACACACACACACACACACACACACACACACACACACCTTGCACTGGGAGGATGGAAACTGCAGCGATTCACTGTGACAGACCGTGGATTTGCATGCGCGCTTGTGCGTGTGTGTGTGTGTGTGTGTGTGTGTGTGTGTGTGTGTGTGTGAGTCCCACAAGGTTCCAGAGCACCATATGCAGAGCAGACACCGCACCGTCTCAAGGGTATAAAAGTCTAACAGAAAGGGAGTGGCAGAGCTTTTATTCTCTCACATGTGCCGCGTTCACCACATCTGTAGTGCAACTGGCGAGCACCAAATTGGCTTCATTCAGTAGGTTAGAGTTTCTCCCAGGCTCTATGCACAGCGGCTATATTGGAAAGAAATTGGGCCACTTCCTTACTTCCTTCACAGGTGTTACCAATGCTACTAATGAAGGCTCTGTTCCATTTATTGTAGCACAGTGGTTCTCAAACCTTTTAATTTCAAGGACCCCCATAACTCTGAGAGTGTACAAATGGAACCAAATGGACCCGTACACGCCCAGAGTTACACACACATAAGGGGCCATTTGGAACTTTCTCAAGGACCATGAGGGTCCCTGGACCACACTTTGAGACCCACTGGTGTAGCAGAGTGTTTCCAGTGAGCCAACATGCACAATATTAGCACCCTGACTCTGTTTGAGCAGAATGGGACAGAGCCTTCATTAGTATCATTGGTAAACTGGTAACACCTGTGAAGGATGTAAGAAGAGGCCCAATTTCCTTCCAATATGTCTGCTGTGCATAGAACCGATTCACCCAAGATGACCTTTTGTATAGGAATCATCCTTGAACAAGCCTTTTCGCCCCTATATGACTGTGTTGTATTGTGACTATTGACCCTGGCCTGAACACAATCTGAAAGAAAGTTGTTGAAAAGCACTGACCCTGACGTGATTTGAACACGCAACCTTCTGATCTGGAGTCAGACGCGCTACCGTTGCGCCACAAGGTCATGCGATATCCTCTTGATTGCACTTGTTTAACTCAATGCACATACCCAAACCCAGTGGTGGAAACTAACTAAGTACATGTACTCAACTAAGTAAAGTACTGTACTTAAAGGGATACTTCACTTTCGGGCCGGGGACACATTTAAAAAAAATATTAAAAATAAATGAAAAAAGTTATGGAAAATTCATGGCCCCCTCACACATTAGTAGGACACTGCGTGTCGTGAGGGGGCCATGAATTTTCCATAACTTTTTTCATTTATTTTTAATATTTTTTTTAAATGTGTCCCCGGCCCGAAAGTGAAGTATCCCTTTAAGTACAATTTTGAGGTACATTTACATTACTGGAGTATTTTCAATTTTCTATACTTTGACAAATATTGTACTTTTTACTCCACTAATTATTTAGTTACTTTGTTGATTTTGATTATTATTACAAAATATACATTAACCACTTCAGCCCCTATATGCACTTAGGCTATTTTCAAAAGATTTCTATAGACATTTTATAGACAATTTGAAAACTTGTGAAATAACAGAAATAACATTCTGCATATTGAGTACTAATTTTAATGCCAATACTTTTGTACTTTTACTAAATTTAAATTTTGAATATCTGACTTGTAACAGAGTGTTTCTAAACTGCAGTATTGATACTTTCACTTTCACCAAAATTTGAGTATTTTTTCCACCACTGCCCAAACCTATTCTAAATCTTTCCCTCTGCGGAAGACACCTTATTCTGTAAAGCAGGTTTATTTTCCCCCATAAACCTCTGATGGCCCTCTTACCCTCTAGCCTCTCCCATGACGTCAGCTGTTGACACAGTAAGCAGATCTCAGCCTGCTCTTTCAGAGCTGTCAGAAGAGTTCTAGTGAAGTACTCACATTTTTTACTCAAGTAAAAGTATCAATACCCTATTGTAGAAATAGGCTGTTACAAGTACAAGTTCAAGTTCAACATTTACTTGAGTAAAAGTACGAAAGTATTCGCATCAAAATACACTTAACGTAAAAGTACTCATTATGCAGAAGGTCCCATTTCACAAGTCTTTGGCAATTTGACAATAGCAGATCTACAAGGTCACAATGCGTCACAAGCGACACATTGTGAGCTTGTAGATCGGCTATTTTCAAATTGCCAAAGTATATATATATGTCTAAAGTGGTTTTGTAATAATAATCAAAATCTACAAAGTAACTACGGTAGTAACTAAAGTTTTCAAATAAGTATAGTCGAGTAAAAGTACAATATTTACCTTTCATATGTAGTGGAGTAGAAGCACAATTATTGAAAATTGGAAGCATTCCAGTAAAAATACCTCAAAATTGTACTTAAGTATGGTACTTGAGTAAATGTACTTGGTTACTTTCCACCACTGCAAAAGGCAGCATTGCGAACATGTGACAAGCTGAAGTCAGTCAACGCCACAGCTGTAAGCCATTTCTTCCTCCAAAACTTAACCAAAGGTCACCAAAGACAAACCGCACAGAACTTTGAACTTATATAGGCCTATATGAACACGAATATATAAGAGGAAGGGCATTGTGATACTGTAGATGCACTGCAGCTTTAAGTTCCGCGAGGTTCAGTGGGCTGGAAAAACCTTTGGAGAAAACCTTTTTACAATTCAATGCAGTGGTTTCAGTGGCATTGAAATGTGTTCGGACCTGGTAACGTCAGCGATGAACAAAAGTAGGGTTCTCCCTACTTTTGTTCATCGCTGACGTTACCAGGTAAAATAATTATTATTACCAATAAAATAGAGATACAATGTCTTTGCAGGACACCAATGATAGTGTTGTTATGAGTGATATACATTGTTGATCACATTACTCAGAGAGTTGACATATACTGCAACCTTTCAATCGATTAGACGCCGCAAATCCATTTAAAACGTCTGTCACCTACTGACACCACTCAGTGAAACCAGTAATACAATCACAGAGATCAGAGCATTACTGTCCTTCACCTGTTCTAAACCAAGCCCAGCCTATAGAGAATAACGTCTGAGAGAGCAGTGTCTTCAGCATTCAGACATAAATGTTTTGCTCAAATAATGTAATTTCCTTTTAATCTTTCAAAGTTTGTGTGTGTGTGTGTGTGTGTGTGTGTGTGTGTGTGTGTGTGTGTGTGTGTGTGTGTGTGTGTGTGTGTGTGTGTGTGTGTGTGTGTGTGTGTGTGTGTGTGTGTGTGTGTGTGTGTGTGTGTGTGTGTGTGTGTAGGGGGGTGAGGGGGCATACAATCGACTAAGAGCAGGGATTGGCCCTCACACAATCCACGCTCTTTGTAGTTACTTGCTCATGTCCTCTGACTGAGAATGGAGAAATGACAAATGGGCTTTTGAGCTAGTTTTTGAGCTTTGCAAGTCAACGCTTGGATTGGAAGCACGTAACGTAAACAGTTCCTGTGAAGAGGTGTTGTAAGTACACATATATACTAGCCATATTTAGTCAAGCGAGCTGCCGGGCCCACTCAACGTGTCGGGGGAAAGTGTAGGGTAGTGTAGGTAAGAGAGGGCGACAGAGATGTTATAATAATAGATACATAATAGATTAGGAGTTTCCCTAAGTTTTCCATGCCAAGAAGTCAAGAACCCCTAAATAGCCATAGCCGCAGGCTTATCAAAGACTCTAGCCAAAGCCACCCCAACCAAAGCCACCCCAACCACGGACTGTTTCAGATGCTACCAAGGGGCAAGTGGCTTCCTGCTGCCTCAGAGCCCCTAGCAGTAGATTGCTAAATAACTTCTTCCCACAGACAATCAGGCATATGAACGAACCGGCCAGGAAAAATAAAAATAAGCTTTGGAGGCCCCCCCCCCCCCCCTTCATTTTCCTCTCCTTTCCAATTGCCCCCCCTGGCTCCCCCACTTAGAAAATCTGTTGGGAAGGAGAGAGAAAGAAGACACATGATAGATGGTAGATGGTCGAGCAATGAGGCAGCCGTCCAAAGTGCACCACGCTTAGATGTGAGGCCGCGTGAAAAAGGGGACAGATAAGTCATGGTGAAGCGACTTTAATCTAAACAAAAGTGACGTTAATATGAGGCGAAAGAGAGGCCATCTTAAAATGAGTTTATAGAGGAAAGAAAGAAGCCAGATGTGTGATGTCTGTGTTTGGTCTGGCCCTGGTCTTTCGAATGTTTACGCCTCACCACCAAACATCGGCACACGTTCCGCACACAGTAATAAAATGTTTAGCCGTTGATAGCAAGTGAATGTTGGACAAGAACTGACACGGTAGAAGAATAAAGGGAGATCACATTTCACTTCCAAATTTGTAAATAACGTCTCTATAAGCTGTGACACCTCTGTTGGATCTGGAAGCAGCATTGGAGGAGTGGAGAGGGAATGTGTGCGTGTGTCTGCCTGCACATGTCTGTGAATGACATATACAGCCATTATTTTCCCTGGGTGAGGGGAGTGAAGTGGCCCCATCCACATATGTCAAATATGGAGGAAACTCGGCCACCAAACATGGTTTCTGTGGATAGTTTGATCAAAATGAGAAGACACTGGAGTTTAACCGGGTGCAAAAGAACCAAAACACAGAGCAGAAAACAACGACCTTCAGCTTAAACAGTTGACAGAATGGCTGCGTAATAACAAAGGCAAGACATGCCGGCGAAATAACCCTCCATGTTCTGCAACTCCCCTAGGGCAATGGGGGGTTTGAGCAGTCATTAGCACGTCTAACAGCAGTTCAGAAGGTTGCGTGTTCAAATCACGTCAGGGTCATACTTTACTGACCCCCACGAACAAATTGTTGTGTGTCTACAGATGGGAAATGGCATCTAAGGAACAGAATATTGGAACAGGAACAGCAAATTGTCTACTGTCAGTACAGTATGTAACATGAGAATTGTACTGCATTCAACTGCCGGCTGCAGCACACACTGTATTGCCTGTAATTATCAGGTCAATCATGGCCTCATTATTAGGTGTTTTAAACAGACTAAGCTGTGTAGCAAGAGATTGGAAATCTTGGAGAAATAGAATATCACATGGGGGAAGGAAGAGAGGGCTGGGGATGCCTGGTGTGCACCGACCATATCGTTGTTGTCGGGCAGAAACCATATTCTCCATATTTCAACTTTTCGTTTTTTCGTAAATTGATGTCCTACTTGATCATAATACAGGGTCACACAAAATAATCAAAAGTAGCAGATCTGCAAGCTCGAAACGCGGCGCGAAGCGACGTGTTTTGAGATTGTAGACCTGCTACTTTTTCCGTTTAAGTTTTGGACATATGAGGTTTCCACCCGACAGACGATAATTGGGTTCGAATAGATCATTGTCTTGTCTTGCATGCGTCTTCCCTTGGTTCAGGTCTCTCTACACTGACCGTATTTGAAATGAAGCATAAAAATAGCTAAAATAAATCTTAATGAATAAAACAATTATAATACAAAGTAAAAGACGCTTTGTCGCAGCCACAACGCTGTTTGTCTGTATCTCAGTAAACGTTAGTCCAGTCTAGTAGTATTCACAGAACTTCAGTGGCACCTAATGCCACACAGACCACAGCAGGTCTGCAGTACCACTGCTTAACTGCTATTTGGGATGTATTCTTGACAAATACCTGACAGGTGAAAGCATGGCAACAAAGGTGGTCAAAGGAGTAAACCAGAGAACCAGATTTATGGGCAGAGTTTCCTCTTTTGTCAACCCTCAGGCCCTCAGGACCCTCTCAGGGGCCCTGATACAGCCCCTTTTTGACTATGCTAGCTCCTCTTGGTACTCCAACACCTCAGTGTCACTGCAGACTAAGCTTCAAACCTCCCAAAACAAACTGATCCGACTACTTCTCGGACTGGGGCCCATGACCCACCTCTCTCCCACTCACTTTGCCAGCCTAGGCTGGCTCAGGGTGGAAGACAGGGTTAAACAACTAAAAATGGGTCTGGTCTTCAAAATTGTAAATGCAGATTTGCCCGATATGCCCCCTATACCCGCATATCTGTATAAATACCTCGAAAAAGTTAGTGACACCCACAGCCACGAAACTAGAGGGAGCGTAAACAACAATCTGGTACCACCCTCCCATAAAACAAACATGGGCAAATTCTCCTTCTATAGCACAGCCACCAAGGAATGGAATAGTCTAACCCCATCCCTCAAAAAATGCAGTTCCCTGGGCTCATTCAAAACAGCCCTAAAAACCCATCTTTCTGGAGGCCGAAAGAGGAGCTAGTACCAGTTTCCCTGTAGACAGACGACCCCCCCCCCCTCCTCTTTTTGTACATATTTTGTATTTCCTCATGCTTTTTTTTGTATATAATTTTTATTTTTCCATGCTTCCCCCCCCCCCCCCCCCTTTTTTTGTACATATATTTTTTAAATGCTTTTTTTGTACATAGTGGTATTTTTTCTGTATTATCTGTATTTTCATGTTGATTTTTGAACTGTTTGGTTGCTACTATATATGTCTATGAAATTAACTCAAGGACCCCAACGGAAACAAGTCCGCAAGGACTTTTTTGGCCGGACCTTTTAGACAAAAGCATTATAAATGTAACTGTGTTGTTTTACATTCTTTTGCCTAATAAAAATTTCAATCAATCAATCAATCAATGCTGCAAAAGCACACTGGTGGTAAAACTGAACAAGTTTAAACCAGATAATAAAACCCTGTGCCTTAGTTTCATATCAACCTTACACTCCACCAGCACCAGGGCCGGACTGGGACCGAAATTCAGCCCTGGCACTTTGGTTCGAACCGGCCCACCACCCCCCGGGCCATTTTGTCAACGGGGGGGGGGGGGGGGGGCTAGGTGCTGGCCCAGCCCGGTACGCCAAATGGCCAGTCCGCCCCTGACCATCACCCCACGTCCTCCGACCCACCCACCCACCCACCCTCACCATGGACTCATTACGAAGATGGCTTCATAGCTGGGGAAGTGCTCAATGACCCTGTGCAGGAAACAGCCGGCACATAGGAACAAGTACTTGGTAAAAAACGACGTCGGAAACGACGTGCGGGATAAAGCAAGGGGGGACCCGACGAGGTGAAAGACGGAGGAAGCGAGGAGGACAAAAGAGAGAAAGTGACAGGGGACAAAGAGAGAGAGAGGGAGGGAAGGCAATGGGAATGCTCAATGTACTGCACTGCACATGAGAGGGCCTTGTTTACGCGTTAGTGTAAATAAACACACACACACACACGCACACGCGCACACGCGCACACACACACACACACGCACACACACACAAATATAATAATAGACTGCTGGAATCTTCTGTACTGCATGTTTAAATCACATCATGGTCAAAAATTGACTGCTGCCCTCATCCATCTCCAACCCCACAAAATGATAACAAATAACAAATGTCACAACCAGGGTCAGGCAGAAAAATTCTTCCACCACCTCACTGAGGAAGCAGTGTGTGACTCTGTGGCGCAACGGTAGCGCGTCTGACTCCAGATCAGAAGGTTGCGTGTTCAAATCACGTCAGGGTCAGCACAATAATAATTTTGACACAAGTGTGGTCAGAGTCTAATGAGTAACTTCTGTTCTGTCTTGTGCCTGTGCCATGGATGCATGGCATGCAGTCAGACACCAACAATTGTACATTGTTGCCCCCTAAATGATCATGACCGTAATAATTTAAGCTAGCTCTATTTTGTCCCTTTTGAACCTGTTGGAGGGCGACAATCCCTCTGGTTATTTACATTTAGCTGCAGAGGATGCTATTCTACAAGGAACACACCGTAAAGATATAAGTACTCTCTCTACCACCCATAATAACAAGGAATATTGCACACAAACAATGTTAGTAACATTAGATTACATTACACCTGTAACTTACAGGATGCGCTGGACACATATTCATGACATCCCTGGTTTGATTCCAACTGGATATGTGCTCTCTGCCCTCAGTTTACAGTCACTTTGCTACCATATTTAAATGACACAAACATATGTAAATATATATTTAACCTTGAATTGCACTGTTCCCTCTGACTGTCTTGTTAGTCTAATCATAGAGTGATTAGCATGATGTTTACTTGGGCTGTTTGCCATAGGCCGTTGTAAAGCCAGAGTTATACTTGGTTGCACATCGTGCTGGCATGCACTAAGAATAGCAGATCTACAAGCTCACAACATGCAACATGCTGTGAGCTTGTAGATCAACTATTTTCAATGCAAAACACTGGCACACACAGGTTATCAGGTATAATTTGAGTATAAATCAGACATAATGTTGATTGCAATATATTCCTTCTGTTCTGAACTCAGTAGCGCAACCTCATTAGATGGGTGTGTCCTATTGCCATGTCCAGAGCTATGATTATAGCTGTGTTTTGTTTATTAGGCTTCAATAGTCATTACAACTCAAGCAATGCATCCTCTTTACAGCTAAGCTATTCTCTTTGCTGAACAGTGCAGGAAGAGCGAGATCCCAAACCGACCCGACGCTGCCATGACGCCGTCGCGGCTCAACCGACGCCGTGGCGACCCAACCGACGCCGTGGCGACTGAACCGACGCCATCGCAACCCAACCGACCCAACCGACGCCGTCGCGGCCTGCGCCGACGCAACCGACACCGTCGCCGACCCTGCCGACGCTGCCATGATGCAGTCGCGACCCGCCGACCCCCATACCGACCCACCAAAGGAGTCGAACCTTCATGGCACCGCAACGTCAATTTCTGATCCATCGACCATATCTGCACTCTTCTGGCGCAGCTCTCCCCCCCCCCACCTGCGTGCCCCCCACCCCCCCACCGGGACCCCCCCCACCCAAGGGGTGACTCATAGTAATTGTATATTTTGCGCATGAGACAGAGAGCAGTTGAGATTTCATTCGGCCAGATCTCTGGCAATTGTACTTGAATTCTTATAATTTTAATGTTTATATGATCTGTAAAGTTTATACTTTCATTTGGTGTCAGGCATGAATTTATTATCATTTATTATCATTTATTTTCTTATTTTCTTTCATTTATTTACACGCGCGTAATAAACAGAGCAGTTGAGATTTCATTCGGCCTGATCTTTCAGAATTTTACTTGAATTCTTATAATTTCAATGTTTATATGATCTGTAAAGTTTATATTTTCATTTGGTATCAGTAATTTATTTTCTTATTTTCTGTAATTTATTTCCACCACGTAACATAATCTATCTATCTGTCTATCTAGCTATGCATCTATCTATTTATCTATCTATCTATCTATCTATGTATCTATCTGTCAATTAATCTATCATCTGTCACAAGGGTTTTCAGCCCAAGGACCCCCTAGCTGAGAGAGAGATGAAGCAGGGACCCCTTATATTGTATATATTTTTCCATCCACGGATAGCTCTCTGCCAAAAAAATAGCCGAACTACATGCTCACAACGCCTTGCGCTTCGAGGCGATGGAGCTTGTAGATTGGCTTGTAGATCGATCTGTCTGTCTGTCTGTCTGTCTGTCTGTCTGTCTGTCTTTAAATCGATCTAAATATCTATCTATCGATCTATCTCCAGCAATATATACAGCTGCCCCCCCCCCCATAAATAATATCAGTCCAGCAATAATGACAGCCCCCAATGTAAGCTCCCGACTGGTGAATAACATCACGTTGTTCAACAAATAGCAGATCTACAAGCTCGGTTATTGTGAGCTTGTAGATCTGCTATTTTCAAATAGCGTTTGTATAAAATCGGGCTGAAGTGGTTATTGTATGGTTCATAATATAATAATTAATATCTGCGAAGTGTAGGATTATTATAATTAATATTATTATATTATAATTAAAGTAAGCCATCGGTTAGTGTGATTGAGTGCGCTCCCACGGCCTGGCTGGGTCTGTCTGTCTGTCTGTCTGTCTGTCTGTCTGTCTGTCTGTCTGTCTGTCTGTCTGTCTGTCTGTCTGTTGGACGGACGGACGGACGGACGGACGGACGGACGGACGGGCAGATACGTAATTCTCATCTCTGCGGATGTTTAAATTGGATACACTCTTCCAAGTGCCCACATGTCTCTAATGCCCACTCTATTTTTGGTGTGAGTGAGTGTGCTTCGAAGGCCTCTGTCTGTCTGTCTGTCTGTCTGTCTGTCTGTCTGTCTGTCTGTCTGTCTGTCTGTCTGTCTGTCTGTCTGTCTGTCTGTCTGTCTGTCTGTCTGTCTGCCTGGCAGAAGTCCGCGGCAGTAACACACACACACAAACGCACACGCACACATAATAAATTAGATTAAAATCCCTAAATCAATCAATCAATCTATCTATCTATCTATCTATCTATCTACAGTTTAGCTGTTAATTCTTGCGCGATCTTCAAACGACTGCCCATTGAATACCGTAGGTGTCCTGAGGTATATGAAATAAATAAGAAAGCAGGCGTGGACTTTGGGAGCTGTCTGTGATCAACAAACAGCTGCAGATCTTCAAGCTGCAATGCTCATGGGAGAGACGCGTTGTTAGCTTGTAAATCTGTGATGTTACGTCCATAAATTAAGCTTGGGACGTATGATTGGTCAATAAACCTGGTAGGTGGGGCTGAAAATATCTGATCTATAAACTCACAACTCATTGCATCCACACGTGTTGTGAGCTTGTAGTTCTGTTTTCACGTGCATAAATTAGGAATTCATTCATTTCATTGGTCAAATGCAACAGACAGACAGACAGACAGACAGACAGACAGACAGACAGACAGACAGACCCAGGCCGTGGGAGGCACTCAATCACACTAACCGATGCGCTTTTCTTAATTATAATATAAGAATAATAATTATAATAATCCTACACTTCGCAGATATAAATTATTATATTATGAACCATACAATAACCACTTCACACCTATTTTATACATACGCTATTTGAAAATAGCAGATCTACAAGCTCACAATAACTGAAGTACCGACGCAGTACCGACGGTACCGACCTTTAAGCAACCTCTAACCGACCCGCCGACCGTGGACTGTGGCGGAGTTTTTTTTTTTTTTTGCACATTGAAGTTGAGATTTCATTAAGCCAGATCTTTGTCAATTTTACTTCAATTCTTATCATTTTAATGTTTATATGATCTTTAAAGGTTATATTTTAATTTGGTATCAGTCATGATTTTTTTGTAATTTATTAAGATTTATTTCCTTATTTTCTCATGGCACCAAGTCAATTTCCGATCAATCGACCAAATCTGCAGTCTTCTGGCACAGCTGTTCAACATGGCTCTGAAGTCAACAAAATAAAATAATAAAAATTCGAAGAAAAAAAAAGATTCTGCTAATAACTTTCATTGGCATCAATCCAATCTACAATGTCACAATGCATCGCTTGTGTGAGCTTGTAGATCTGGTTATTTCAAAATATTTGTATGAAATTTGGACATTTTAAAACATTTTGATTACATTGTACAGCTGCTTTACTGGACCGGCCATAATACACGGACTGTGGGGCTCCTTTCTTTAATATCTAATTTCATTGATTGATATGATCATAACGCATAACGTTACAGCTTTGATTATGTGGATTGACTGCCCTTATCAAAGCATCAAGTAATAAAACGTGCATACCCAAGTGCCGCAGTATTTTATTTATTTTGGCTAATCTATTTGAGAACGGTGTAGCCTAATCATGAACGAGTTTAGCCCTGAAACATCAATGTCATATCATGACAGTCATGGATGAACTTCAACCTGTTGTCTCCCTTTTTAGACCGTAAATCACATAAACGTTCATATTTCAAATAAATAAAGTGCTGACCTCATGGCCACGGATGTTACATTTATGGACGTTTACTCATTAATACCAGTATCTTCTGTATTGTTCAATAAAAAACATTTGAATCGGATTGGTGGACATTTCTTCCGTATTTTCTCTATGTGCTTTCAAATACGTGACCCCAATGGTTGAGAGGTGTATCACTCATATACATTATGAGACAATGGCCACCGATCGGATTAAAGTATTTTTATTGAACAATACGGACGAGACAAGTACTTTGGAGGGCCCGAACATAATTTTAACATCCCTGGCCATGAGGTAAGCAATTCATATTTGGAATTTAAACGTTTAGGCAGATGAGTCGAACCTATAAAGTCTGTTCACACCAAAGTACGATAAATATAACTGCATAACAATAATCGTCCACACTGATGAACATCCCCCCCACCCCCCCAGAACAGAAGTGTAATTTTATCTGACGGTCTGAGGTTGGCAGGTATAGCCTATAGAGAGACAGCGGTATCCGAAATCGACCTGATAGCCTATGCCAACAGCAGCAGTCTTTTTTTTAAGTTTCCTTTTTTTCTTTTTTCTTTTCTGAAACCGCTGTCTTTGTTTTAAGTTTCCTTTTTTCTTTTCTGAAACCGCTCCATAGGTGGCGCTAAGGAGGAGCTTGGGGGTCCCCAGTGATGAGCTGTGGATTTTTGAACTAGGGGGGCTATATTTTCTGACGTCACGTGCACGCGCACGCGCACGTGCACGCATGTGCACATAGCCAATCAGCTCAGTGCTAGTTGAAATACTGTATTCAACATGTGATTTTTAATGTAATTATATCTTATTATTTAGTTGCATTGTTAATTTGTTGTTTTTATTTTTGTTTCAATTAATTAATTATTTTATTTTCCTTTTAGTTTTATATAAAAGCCCTTTACATAGACTCACCCACACATAAGTACTTAAAATAATCAGACAACTTCTCTTTGTCTTGTCTCAGAGAACTGGGTCCTCTTCTAAGCGATCCCCTTCACACTCTGCAGTGCAGAGACTGTTGTCTCTCATTGTGAGAGGAATGTACACATTCAATTCAAGTCCATGGCTTTTTTCGAGTAGCCTAATGTTATGCAAAGCAGCCAGGTAGACGCTATTGAGAACGGCTCGCCGCTGACGGCGCGAACCTTGAGAGGCTATTGTATAAACTTTAAGGTGTTAAGACCGCAGCTGACGGTGCGTGCTCGCGCGTGCATGTGGAGCTCCCAGCCCCCCAGCCAGCGCCATAACTAAGGGGTCGCCGACCCCCCATAGCACCCCCTAAGAAGACCCCCAAGAATGTTAGCCTACAGTGAGCTATATAGGTACAGTAGGCCTACACGTTGTGTATTCTTATGTTACAACATGCACGTATACGTGCGTAATTACGCACGTGTAAAATTCCGCTGTTACGGTAGTAACAGTTGTACCATTAATAGAGGGCCGGGTTTTAATTGAATAGAGGTCACTATTAGAGGATTTACTCACAACGCCTCGCAGCGTGAGGCGTTGTGAGGTTGTAGATCGGCTATTTTTGAGAGCTATCGGTGTAGAGGGGGAAAAGACCAGGAGACCTGGTTCTGCCAGACTTCACATGACGTGTCAGCCTGTGTCTATGCCCATGAATGGCCGGGCTTCGCACGACGTGTGTCCCTTCTATGCCCTGTATGGACAGACTTTTTTGGGGGACAGAATTCTTTTGGACTGGGGCCGGAGGACAAAGTGACCATGCCCATGTATGGACGAAACAGGTACAAAGCCTCATATAAGCCCGACCCCTTGGGTCTGGCAAAAAGAGCAGACCACGTAAACAAAAGATAGTTAGATTAGATTAGATTAGATTAGATTAGATAGATAGATAGATAGATAGATAGATAGATAGATAGATAGATAGATAGATAGATAGATAGATAGATAGATAGATAGATAGATAGATAGATAGATTAGATAGATTAGATAGATAGATTTAGGGATTTTAATTTCTTACATTATTATTTATTCACCTTGGGGGGGTGGGGCGTGTGGCGATCGGGGTTGGGCATGTGTGTTTGTGTGTGTGTGTGTTACGGCTGCGGACTTTAGACAGACAGACAGACAGACAGACAGACAGACAGACAGACAGACAGACAGACAGACAGACCGACCGACCCAGGCCGTCGGAACACACTCACTCACACCAAAAGTAGCCGATCTACAAGCTCCAACGCTGGAGCTTGTAGATCGGCTATTATGGCAAAGCGCTTGACAGATATATATATATATATATATATATATATATATATATATATATATATATATATATATATGTAGATAGATAGATAGATAGATAGATAGATAGATAGATAGATAGATAGATAGATAGATAGATAGAAAGATTATGTTACGTGCGTAACTACGCGCGTGGAAATAAATTACAGAAAAAAGGGGAAAAAAAGTGTCAATGCGCAAATTAAAACATTATTATGAGTGGCACCTTGGGCCGAGGGGGGGTCCGGGGCCGGGGGGGGGTCCCGGTGGGTGGCTGGGGGGGGGGGGGGGGTAGTGCACGCAGGTGGGGGGGGGAACAGCTGTGCCAGAAGACTGCAGATATGGTAGATTGATCGGAAATTGACTTGGTGCCATGAGAAAATAAGGAAATAAATCTTAATAAATTACAAAAAAATCATGACTGATACCAAATTAAAATATAACCTTTAAAGATCATATAAACATTAAAATGATAAGAATTGAAGTAAAATTGACAAAGATCTGGCTTAATGAAATCTCAACTGCAAAAAAAAAAAAAAACTCCGCCACAGTCAACGGTCGGCGGGTCGGTAGGAGGTTGCTTAAAGGTCGGTACCGTCGGTACTGCGTCGGTACCGTCGACCCGGTCGCGACGCTTCCGTGGCAACGTCGGTGAAAGCGTCGGTGCGTCGGTTAAAGGTCGGTTCTGTCGGTAGTCCGTCGACCCGGTCGCGACCGGTACCGACCCAGCAGCGTCGGGTCGGTTTGGGATCTCGCTGTCTCTCGAACAGTGAGTGCAGTATTCTGTGCTGTGAACACTGTAGGTATTATGTTTAGGGTTGTCAAAACACCTTCATACAATTAAGGGACATCTGTCTTATCCCAGTTATCCATGGAAAACTTTTCTGAGCACTCGTACCAGCACTCATCTGACTCACATTCTTGTTCTTACACCTACACGCTGCCAAAACATACACTTTTCTAATGTTAGCGACCCAGCAACTCCCCTAGAGGAATGGGTGGTTGAGCAGTCACTGTAGGATGTGACCTTGTGGAACAACGGTAGCGCATCCGACTCCATATCAGAAAGTTGAGTTTTCAAATCACTTCAGGGTCAAAGCTTTACTGATCAACATGAAATGTCATAAAATTTTCCCTTTACTCTCAGCTGGGGACCCACCCAAAATCATGTAGGAACCCCCCAGAGAGTTAATGTGTGACTCTGTAGTGCGTCTGACTCCAGATCAGAAAGTTGCGTGTTCAAATCACGTCTGGGTTAAATCTTTACTGATCCCCATGAAACGTCCTTACATTTTCATACTACTGTCATCCGGGGACCCCCCAAAATCCTGTGGGGATCCCCCACAGAAAGACATTGTGTGACTCTGTGGCGCAATGGTAGCGCGTCTGACTCCAGATCAGAAGGTTACGTGTTCAAATCACGTCACGGTCAAAGCTTTACTGATCCCCATGAAACGTCCTTACATTTTCATACTACTGTCATCCGGGGAACATTTTAACTCGTTATCTGGGGACCCCCCAAATTCATGTAACCCCCCAGAAAAGTATATTGGGTGACTCTGTGGCGCAACGGTAACGCGTCTGACTCCAGATCAGAAGTTTCTGTGTTCAAATCACGTCAGGGTCATAGCTGTACTGATCCCCATGAAACGTCCTTACATTTTCATACTACTGTCATCCGGGGACCCCCCAAAATCCTGTGGGGATCCCCCACAGAAAGACATTGTGTGACTCTGTGGCGCAATGGTAGCGCGTCTGACTCCAGATCAGAAGGTTACGTGTTCAAATCACGTCAGGGTCAAAGCTTTACTGATCCCCATGAAACGTCCTTACATTTTCATACTACTGTCATCCGGGGACCCCCCAAAATCCTGTGGGGACCCCCCACAGAAAGATATTGTGTGACTCTCTGGCTCAATGGTAGCGCGTCTGACTCCAGATCAGAAGGTTGCGTGTTCAATTCACGTCAGGGTCAAAGCTTTACTGATCCCCATGAAACATCCTGAAATGTTCATACTACTGTCATCCGGGGACCCCCCAAAACTCTGTGTGGACCACCCACAGAATGACATTGTGTGACTATGTGGCGCAATGTTAGCGCGTCTGACTCCAGATCATAAGGTTGCGTGTTCAAATCACGTCAGGGTCAATGCTTTACCGATCCCCATGAAACGACCTTAAATTTTCAATTTATTGTCATCAGGGGACCCCCAAAAATCCTGTGGGGACCCCCCACAGAATGATATTGTGTGGCTCTGTGGTGCAATGGCAGCGCGTCTGACTCCAGATCAGAAGGTTCCGTGTTCAAATCACGTCAGGGTCAAAGCTTTACTGATCCCCATGAAACGTCCTTAATATTTCATACTACATTCATCCGAGGACCCCCAAAATCCTGTGGGGACCCCCAACAGAAGCATATTGGGTGACTCTGTGGCGCAATGGTAGCGCGTCTGACTCCAGATCAGAAGGTTGCGTGTTCAAATCACGTCAGGGTCAAAGCTTTACCTATCCCCATGAAACTTCATAGACTTTTTAATGTTATCTGGGGACCCCCCCAAAATCATGTACTAACCCCCCACAGAAGCATATTGGGTGACTCTGTGGCGCAACGGTAAAGCGTCTGACTCCAGATCAGAAGGTTGCGTGTTCAAATCACGTCAGGGTCAAAGCTTTACTGATCCCCATGAAACGTCCTTAAATTTTCATACTATTGTCATCCGGGGACCCCCCAAAATCCTTTCGGGACCCACCAAAGAATGACATTGTGTGACTTGAATGACATTGTGTATCCCGAGAGAACACAGACTATGCACCCACTGCACACAAAATGAAGTGGAAACCGAGCTACACTTCCTAACCGTCTGTCCACTGTACCAAGACATCAGAGACACATACTTCCCACAGATTACAACCACACACGGAGATTTTGAAAACATGACCAATGACAAAAAACTCCCATATCTGCTGGGCGAAGTACAACAATGTGCAAACACAGCAGCAAGATTCGTGAGTTGCTGTGATAGGAAAAGGATATCAAACGGAACACAACCACCCTAAAGACTAATCATTGGGTATATTCCGGCACTATAACTGCACCCAGTGATCTTGGTACATAGAAATTGATCTATTGAAGATTCTGACTTTCAAATGTACATATTTTTTGTTTTGATTGTATTGCTGTATTGTTGTATTATGCTTTCTGCTTTGGCAATGTAAACGTATGTTTTCTCATGCCAATAAAGCCCTTTGAATTGAAATTGAATTGTGTGACTCTGTGGCGCAATGGTAGCGCGTCTGACTCCAGATCAGAAGGTTGCGTGTTCAAATCACATCAGGTTCAAAGCTTTACTGATCCCCATGAAACGTCCTTAAATTTTCATACCATTGTCATCCGGGGACCCCCCAAAATCCTGTGGGGACCCCCCACAGAATGACATTGTGTGACTCTGTGGCGCAATGGTAGCGCGTCTGACTCCAGATCAGAAGGCTGCGTGTTCAAATCACGTCAGGGTCAAAGATGTATTGAATCTCATGAAACGTTATCAAATTGTCCCCTTACTCTCAGCTGGGGACTCGCAAAAAATCACGTGGGGATAGCTCACATAGGGTGACTCTGTGGCGCAATGGTAGCGCGTCTGACTCCAGATCAGAAGGTTGCATGTTCAAATCACGTCAGGGTCAAAGCTTTACCGATCCCCATGAAACGTCATAGAAGTTTCACATGTTATCTGAGGACCCCCCCGAAATCATGTAGTAACCCCCCACAGAAGCATATTGGGTGACTCTGTGGCGCAACGGTAGTGCGTCTGACTCCAGATCAGAAGGTTGCGTGTTCAAATCACGTCAGGGTCAAAGCTTTACTGATCCCCATGAAAAGTCCTTAAATTTTCATACTACTGTCATCCGGGGACCCCCCAAAATCCTGTGGGGACCCCCCACAGAATGACATTGTGTGACTCTGTGGCGCAATGGTAGCGCGTCTGACTCCAGATCAGAAGGTTGCGTGTTCAAATCACGTCAGGGTCAAAGCTTTACCGATCCCCATGAAACGGCCTTAAATTTTCATACTACTGTCATCCGGGGACCCCCCAAAATCCTGTGGGGAACCCCCACAGCATGACTTTGTGTGACTTTGTGGCGCAATGGTAGCGCGTCTGACTCCAGATCAGAAGGTTGCGTGTTCAAATCACGTCAGGGTCAAAGCTTTACCGATCCCCATGAAACGTCATAGAATTTTCACATGTTATCTGGGGACCCCCCCAAAATAATGTAGTAACCCCCCAGAGAAGCATATTGTGTGACTCTGTGGCGCAATGGTAGAGCGTCTGACTCCAGATCAGAAGGTTGCGTGTTCAAATCACGTCACGGTCAAAGCTTTACTGATCCCCATGAAACGTCCTTAAATTTTCATACTACTGTCATCCGGGGACCCCCCAAAATCCTGTGGGGACCCCCCACAGAATGACATTGTGTGACTCT
>NC_137623.1:32097530-32115030 GCF_963280865.1 Gymnoscopelus braueri
GTTCAAATCACGTCAGGGTCAAAGCTTTACCGATCCCCATGAAACGTCATAACATTTTCACATGTTATCTGAGGACCCCCCCAAAATCATGTAGTAACCCTCCACAGAAGAATATTGGGTGACTCTGTGGCGCGACGGTAGCGCGGCTGACTCCAGATCAGAAGGTTGAGTGTTCAAATCACGTCAGTGTCAAAGCTTTACTGATCCCATGGAACGTCCTTAAATTTTCATACTACTGTCATCCGGGGACCCCCCAAAATCCTGTGGGGACCCCCCACAGAATGACCTTGTGTGACTCTGTGGCGCAATGGTAGCGCGTCTGACTCCAGATCAGAAGGTTGCGTGTTCAAATCACGTCAGGGTCAAAGCTTTACCTATCCCCATGAAACGTCATAGACTTTTTAATGTTATCTGGGGACCCCCCCAAAATCATGTAGTAACCCCCCACAGAAGCATATTGGGTGACTCTGTGGCGCAACGGTAGCGCGTCTGACTCCAGATCAGAAGGTTGCGTGTTCAAATCACGTCAGGGTCAAAGCTTTACTGATCCCCATGAAACGTCCTTAAATTTTCATACTATTGTCATCCGGGGACACCCCAAAATCCTGTGGGGACCCCCCAAAGAATGACATTGTGTGACTCTGTGGCGCAATGGTAGCGCGTCTGACTCCAGATCAGAATCACGTCAGGGTCAAAGATGTATTTGAATCTCATGAAACGTTATCAAATTGTCCCCTTACTCTCAGCTGGGGACTCGCAAAAAATCACGTGGGGATCGCTCACATAGGGTGACTCTCTGGCGCAATGGTAGCGCTCGTGGATTGCGATAGGACTTTTAATATCATGTGTATGTTTGCTTCAGTCACGGCATCTCACGCTAAACAAAAACAAGCTAAGAGAAAGCCTCTACTCACCAGCAGAGAGAAGCCAATTCCTACTGTTTTCTGGGCTGTTGGAGAACGGACACGCTAGGACTCCTTCCACGAAAAGTGAAGAGAGGGTTACATCTCGCTCCTATAGAGGCTGGGCCCAGGTTGCTGTGATTCTACTGCTAGCGGGCGACGTGGAACGGAACCCGGGGCCACAACACACACCCCCAACACATGCTAATGTGGCTAGCAGGCTACAGAACAACAACATCCAGCAGCAGCCGGGGTGGCCACTAGCACCTGAAGCTGCAAGCATTCTACTGGCATGGCTACATCTTCCTCCTCCGTTATTCCGATGGCTCATCATCATCGCAGGTATTCTGGCTGATGGTAGGAACCTGGCTGCGTTCCAGGCAGCATCAAACTCGGCAAACATCGAGTCGTTCCAGAGCGGTAGCACACTGGCTGATGGAAGGATTCCAGTGTCCGGGAGGACGCTGGCTGGGTTCCAGGCAGGGTCAAACGAGGCGAGCATGGAGACGTTCCAGAACGACGGAAAAACGTTGTCTGATGGCAGGAATCCGGTGTCTGTGAGGACATCGGCTGCGTTCCAGGCAGCATCAAACATCGGGAGGTGTATGGAGACGTTCCGGAGCGACGGAGCGGCGATGTCTGATGGCAGGAATCCGGTGTCTGGGAGGACACCGGCTGCGTTCCAAGCAGAGTCAAGCATCGGGAGGTGCAGGGAGACGTTCCGGAGCGACGGAGCGGCGTTGTTTGATGGCAGGAATCCGGAGTCTGGGAGGACACCGGCCGCGTTCCAGGCAGCCTCAAGCATCGAGAGGTCTAGCACCAGCGGATCTCCACCCGAGGCAAGACCACCGACAGTAACGGAGTTGGATTATAAGGCAGCATTTAGTAGAAAAGGTCTGCACTTTTTACACCTTAATGTGAGGAGTCTGTATTTTAAAATGGAAGAAATTAGGAAAATTGTAAAGCTATCTGAAGTAGGAATAATATGTTTTTCAGAAACCTGGCTTGACTCTAGCATTAATGATTCGGAAATAACAATCATGAATTATAACGTAGTGAGGAAAGACAGAAATCGTCAAGGGGGTGGAGTGTGTGTTTATGTACGTTCGGACATTTCTTTTAACCTCAGAGAAGATCTCATGAATGATCTGGAAATCGTATGGTTGGACATTTGTTTAACCAAAACAAAACCCATATTATTTGGGGCTTGTTACAGACCTCCAGATCAGACAGAGTTTTACAACTCATTGGACACAGTGTTATCCAACGTTGCTGATTCAATGGAGACTCTGGTAATGGGAGATATGAACACAGATGTATCTAAACCTGCCCACCCTTCCTTTAAAGGGTTTGAAAATGTGTGTAACTCCTTTGGTTTTACGCAATTAATAAAACAACCCACGAGAGTAAGTGAAACAACGAAATCCATCATTGATCTTATTCTAGTCTCAGATGTCTCAAAAGTATCACAGAGTGGCACCATTGTGTATGGCATCAGCGATCACTTTATGACATACTGTACGAGAAGAATAGAGAAGGAAAGATTTCACGCTCACAAGACTGTCCTAGCAAGGACTTTCAAAAATTATACAGCGGAAAAATTCATAGAGCAAATAGGCAAGAAGGACTGGACTCCAGATTTAACATGTGGTAGTGTCAATAAAGCATGGGAAATTTTTGGGAAGATCTTCCACCAAGCTATTGACTCAACCGCACCACTTAGGCAGGTGAGAATTAAACAGAGGTCCAGCCGTTGGTTCAATAATGACATTTTGGAGTCAATCAGGTCCAGAGAGAAAGCCCACAAGAGCTATTGTAAAACGAACACTGTAGAAGATTTGGCCCTTTTTAGAGAGCTGAGGAATAAAACTCAGAGGCTCATTATTAGCACAAAACAGACTCATTATAAAGAACAAATATTAGAGAATAAAAGCAACACACAAAAACTCTGGAAGACTCTAAAAGAACTAGGTGCAGGAGATAAAGTCAAAAGCAATAAATGCAGTAATATAGGCCTTAAAATTAATGAAGAGATGGTATTCGACCAAAAATTGGTTGCAAATAAATTCAATGATTATTTCACAAATGTCGCAGCAGATCTGGTTTCCAAATTGCCATTGGCACCTGGGATTTATGACATAGACAGGGTCAGGGAGTTTTATGGGAAACAAGGAGTGTGTTCCAACTCATTCTCCCTGCAGAAGGTAGAGGTGGAGATGGTATATGAGATGCTGTCCAAGATCAATTGCACTAAGGCCACAGGCCTGGATGGAATAGCTCCTCTCTTTTTAAGGGATGCTGCAATGCAGATAGCGCCCAGTATCACGCACATCTTCAACCTATCAATTGAACAGGGTGTCTTCCCCCATGACCTAAAAAAGGCCAAAATACTCCCCCTGTTTAAAAAAGGAGCCAAAAATGACCCCGGTAACTATCGACCGGTGTCAGTTTTGGGTTCAGTGTCAAAAATATTTGAGAGGGTAATTAATGACCAATTAAACGAGTACTTAAATAGGAACAATCTAATGTACAAACTCCAATCAGGCTTTAGAAAGTCATACTCAACTGACACATGTTTATTATTCTTAACAGAACAAATTAGGAAAGAGGTTGATAGTGGGAAGCTATGTGGAATGGTATTACTTGACTTACGGCGAGCATTCGACACGGTGAACCACATTAGACTTCTCAATAAGCTTGAGGCCCTGGGGGCAGACAGGGCAGCATGCAAATGGTTTCAATCCTACCTAACGGATCGCGAACAGAGGGTAGAGGTAAATGGTGTTTTGTCTGATTTAAGCATCATGAAATGTGGTGTTCCTCAGGGAAGCATTCTAGGCCCAGCACTGTTTTTGGTATACGTGAATGATATGACAGACGCCTGTAACTGTGATTTGTTCTTGTATGCCGATGATTCTGCTCTGCTGATGTCCCATAAGGAACAATCCACACTGGAGAGTTCCCTGAGTGAGGAATTGACAAATGTTAATTCCTGGCTTATAGATAACAAGTTATCTCTACACACAGGGAAGTCAGAATCAATTCTGTTTGGCTCTAAAATCAAATTAGGAAAGAGCCCTGTTTTCAAGGTCAAATTAAATTCGGACTACATTGAAGCAAAATCATCGGTGAAATACCTGGGATGTATCTTGGAGGGTAATCTAGATGGCCGAAATATGGCCAGCAAGGTATTGAGCAAAGTCTCCGGATTGACAAAATTTCTGGCAAGGACAGCAAGGTACTTGGATAGGGAGACAAAACAGGTGGTGGCCAATTCTCTTATTATGTGCCATTTCGATTTTGCATGTACATCTTGGTTCGAGGGCTTAATGAAATCCCTCAAAACAAAGCTACAGTCAGCTCAGAATAGACTGATCAGGGTCATTCTAGGGTTAGAACCCAGATCCCATATAGGTAGGATCCAGTTTAGAGAACTCAACTGGCTCCCAGTGGAATCCAGGGTAACCATGGCCAGATTGACCATGGTTCATAAGATAATATATGGTGAGGTCCCCATATTTTTAAAGACATGTTTTACTCAGAGAAGCGAAGTACACCATTTTTTCACCAGAGCCAGTGTAGCAGATGTGAGCCATCCGGCTTTTAAAAGTAAAGTAGGCAGGGAATCATTTACTTACATAGGAGCCACACAGTGGAATGACCTCGAAAACAGTGTCAAACTGACAACCAATCTGAGGACTTTTAAATACAAAACTAAATCATGTCTATTAGAAAAGGTTCCCCTATAGAGGGTCTTTAGACTAGGAAAGATAAGGTAGCACTTGTTTGTGTACTGTGTATGTTACATGTGTTCTTGTATTGTTTGTATGTATGTACTGTAAATGTTACTTGTGTTTTGTATTGTTGTGTAATGTGTACTGTGTATGTCACTTGTGTCTATGTAGTGTTTCGGTAGTTATATGTGTTTTGTATTGTACTGTATTTTTAACGTATTGATTGTTAATTGTAAGAGGACCTCAACGGAAATAAGTCTCAGGACTTTCTTGTGTTATCCTCGAACTGCGGTGACCATGTGGTTTTTGGCTTTTCAAATAAATCAAATCAAAAAAAAAGTCTGACTCCAGATCAGAAGGTTGCATGTTCAAATCACGTCAGGGTCAAAGCTTTACCGATCCCCATGAAACGTCATAGAATTTTCACATGTTATCTGAGGACCCCCCCAAAATCATGTAGTAACCCCCCACAGAAGCATATTGGGTGACTCTGTGGCGCAACGGTAGCGCGTCTGACTCCAGATCAGAAGGTTGCGTGTTCAAATCACGTCAGGGTCAAACTTTACTGATCCCATGAAACGTCCTTAAATTTTCATACTACTGTCATCCGGGGACCCCCCAAAATCCTGTGGGGACCCCCCACAGAATGACATTGTGTAACTCTGTGGCGCAATGGTAGCGCGTCTGACTCCAGGTCAGAAGGTTGCGTGTTCAAATCACGTCAGGGTCAAAGCTTTACCGATCCCCATGAAACGTCATAGAATTTTCACATGTTATCTGAGGACCCCCCCAAAATCATGTAGTAACCCTCCACAGAAGAACATTGGGTGACTCTGTGGCGCGACGGTAGC
Organism: Gymnoscopelus braueri; assembly: GCF_963280865.1. Lineage (NCBI taxonomy): Eukaryota > Metazoa > Chordata > Actinopteri > Myctophiformes > Myctophidae > Gymnoscopelus > Gymnoscopelus braueri. The sequence goes on from NC_137623.1 coordinate 32,103,018, forward strand.
GCGTCTGACTCCAGATCAGAAGGTTGCGTGTTCAAATCACGTCAGGGTCAAAGCTTTACCGATCCCCATGAAACGACCTTACATTTTCATACTACTGTCATCCGGGGACCCCCCAAAATCCTGTGGGGACCCCCCACAGAATGACCTTGTGTGACTCTGTGGCGCAATGGTAGCGCGTCTGACTCCAGATCAGAAGGTTGCGTGTGCAAATCACGTCAGGGTCAAAGCTTTACCGATCCCCATGAAACGTCATAGAATTTTCACATGTTATCTGGGGACCCCCCCCAAAATCATGTAATAACCCCCCACAGAAGCATAATGGGTGACTCTGTGGCGCAACGGTAGTGTGTCTGACTCCAGATCAGAAGGTTGCGTGTTCAAATCATGTCAGGGTCAAAGATGTATTGAATCTCATGAAAAGTTATCAAATTGTCCCCTTGATCCCCATGAAACGTCATAGAATTTTCACATGTTATCTGGGGACCCCCCCCAAAATCATGTAATAACCCCCCACAGAAGCATATTGGGTGACTCTGTGGCGCAACGGTAGCGTGTCTGAGTCCAGATCAGAAGGTTGCGTGTTCAAATCACGTCAGGGTCAAAGCTTTACTGATCCCCATGAAAAGTCCTTACATTTTCATACTACTGTCATCCGGGGACCCCCCAAAATCCTGTGGGGACCCCCCATAGAATGAAATTGTGTCACTCTGTGGTGCAATGGTAGCGCGTCTGACTCCAGATCAGAAGGTTGCGTGTTCAAATCACGTCAGGGTCAAAGCTTTACCGATCCCCATGAAACGTCATAGAATTTTCACATGTTATCTGAGGACCCCCCCAAAATCATGTAGTAACCCCCCACAAAAGCATATTGGGTGACTCTGTGGCGCAACGGTAGCGCGTCTGACTCCAGATCAGAAGGTTGCGTGTTCAAATCACGTCAGGGTCAAAGCTTTACTGATCCCCATGAAACGTCCTTAAATTTTCATACTATTGTCATCCGGGGACCCCCCAAAATCCTGTGGGGACCCCCCAAAGAATGACATTGTGTGACTCTGTGGCGCAATTGTAGCGCGTCTGACTCCAGATCAGAAGGTTGCGTGTTCAAATCACGTCAGGGTCAAAGCTTTACTGATCCCCATGAAACGTCCTTACATTTTCATACTACTGTCATCCGGGGACCCCCCAAAATCCTGTGGGGACCCCCCAAAGAATGACATTGTGTGACTCTGTGGCGCAATGGTAGCGCGTCTGACTCCAGATCAGAAGGTTGCGTGTTCAAATCACGTCAGGGTCAAAGCTTTACTGATCCCATGAAACGTCCTTACATTTTCATACTACTGTCATCCGGGGACCCCCCAAAATCCTGTGGGGACCCCCCACAGAATGATATTGTGTGACTCTGTGGCGCAATGGTAGCGCGTCTGACTCCAGATCAGAAGGTTGCGTGTTCAAATCACGTCAGGGTCAAAGCTTTACCGATCCCCATGAAACGACCTTAAATTTTCATACTACTGTCATCCGGGGACCCCCCAAAATCCTGTGGGGACCCCCCACAGAAGCATATTGGGTGACTCTGTGGTGCAATGGTAGCGCGTCTGACTCCAGATCAGAAGGTTGCGTGTTCAAATCACGTCAGGGTCAAAGCTTTACCGATCCCCATGAAACGTCATAGAATTTTCACATGTTATCTGAGGACCCCCCCAAAATCATGTAGTAACCCCCCACAGAAGAATATTGAGTGACTCTGTGGCGCAACGGTAGCGCGTCTGACTCCAGATCAGAAGGTTGCGTGTTCAAATCACATCAGGGTCAAAGCTTTACTGATCCCATGAAACGTCCTTAAATTTTCATACTACTGTCATCCGGGGACCCCCCAAAATCCTGTGGGGACCCCCCACAGAATGACCTTGTGTGACTCTGTGGCGCAATGGTAGCGCGTCTGACTCCAGATCAGAAGGTTGCGTGTTCAAATCACGTCAGGGTCAAAGCTTTACCTATCCCCATGAAACGTCATAGACTTTTTAATGTTATCTGGGGACCCCCCCAAAATCAAGTAGTAACCCCCCACAGAAGCATATTGGGTGACTCTGTGGCGCAACGGTAGCGCGTCTGACTCCAGATCAGAAGGTTGCGTGTTCAAATCACGTCAGGGTCAAAGCTTTACTGATCCCCATGAAACGTCCTTAAATATTCATACTATTGTCATCCGGGGACCCCCCAAAATCCTGTGGGGACCCCCCAAAGAATGACATTGTGTGACTCTGTGGCGCAATGGTAGCGCGTCTGACTCCAGATCAGAAGGTTGCGTGTTCAAATCACGTCAGGGTCAAAGATGTATTGAATCTCATGAAACGTTATCAAATTGTCTCTTTACTCTCAGCTGGGGACTCGCAAAAAATCACGTGGGGATCGCTCACATAGGGTAACTCTCTGGCGCAATGGTAGCGCGTCTGACTCCAGATCAGAAGGTTGCATGTTCAAATCACGTCAGGGTCAAAGCTTTACCGATCCCCATGAAACGTCATAGAATTTTCACATGTTATCTGAGGACCCCCCCAAAATCATGTAGTAACCCCCCAGAGAAGCATATTGGGTGACTCTGTGGCGCAACGGTAGCGCGTCTGACTCCAGATCAGAAGGTTGCGTGTTCAAATCACGTCAGGGTCAAACTTTACTGATCCCATGAAACGTCCTTAAATTTTCATACTACTGTCATCCGGGGACCCCCCAAAATCCTGTGGGGACCCCCCACAGAATGACATTGTGTGACTCTGTGGTGCAATGGTAGCGCGTCTGACTCCAGATCAGAAGGTTGCGTGTTCAAATCACGTCAGGGTCAAAGCTTTACCTATCCCCATGAAACGTCATAGACTTTTTAATGTTATCTGGGGACCCCCCCAAAATCAAGTAGTAACCCCCCACAGAAGCATATTGGGTGACTCTGTGGCGCAACGGTAGCGCGTCTGACTCCAGATCAGAAGGTTGCGTGTTCAAATCACGTCAGGGTCAAAGCTTTACTGATCCCCATGAAACGTCCTTAAATATTCATACTATTGTCATCCGGGGACCCCCCAAAATCCTGTGGGGACCCCCCAAAGAATGACATTGTGTGACTCTGTGGCGCAATGGTAGCGCGTCTGACTCCAGATCAGAAGGTTGCGTGTTCAAATCACGTCAGGGTCAAAGATGTATTGAATCTCATGAAACGTTATCAAATTGTCTCTTTACTCTCAGCTGGGGACTCGCAAAAAATCACGTGGGGATCGCTCACATAGGGTAACTCTCTGGCGCAATGGTAGCGCGTCTGACTCCAGATCAGAAGGTTGCATGTTCAAATCACGTCAGGGTCAAAGCTTTACCGATCCCCATGAAACGTCATAGAATTTTCACATGTTATCTGAGGACCCCCCCAAAATCATGTAGTAACCCCCCAGAGAAGCATATTGGGTGACTCTGTGGCGCAACGGTAGCGCGTCTGACTCCAGATCAGAAGGTTGCGTGTTCAAATCACGTCAGGGTCAAACTTTACTGATCCCATGAAACGTCCTTAAATTTTCATACTACTGTCATCCGGGGACCCCCCAAAATCCTGTGGGGACCCCCCACAGAATGACATTGTGTGACTCTGTGGTGCAATGGTAGCGCGTCTGACTCCAGATCAGAAGGTTGCGTGTTCAAATCACGTCAGGGTCAAAGCTTTACCTATCCCCATGAAACGTCATAGACTTTTTAATGTTATCTGGGGACCCCCCCAAAATCAAGTAGTAACCCCCCACAGAAGCATATTGGGTGACTCTTTGGCGCAACGGTAGCGCGTCTGACTCCAGATCAGAAGGTTGCGTGTTCAAATCACGTCAGGGTCAAAGCTTTACTGATCCCCATGAAATGTCCTTAAATATTCATACTATTGTCATCCGGGGACCCCCCAAAATCCTGTGGGGACCCCCCAAAGAATGACATTGTGTGACTCTGTGGCGCAATGGTAGCGCGTCTGACTCCAGATCAGAAGGTTGCGTGTTCAAATCACGTCAGGGTCAAAGATGTATTGAATCTCATGAAACGTTATCAAATTGTCTCTTTACTCTCAGCTGGGGACTCGCAAAAAATCACGTGGGGATCGCTCACATAGGGTAACTCTCTGGCGCAATGGTAGCGCGTCTGACTCCAGATCAGAAGGTTGCATGTTCAAATCACGTCAGGGTCAAAGCTTTACCGATCCCCATGAAACGTCATAGAATTTTCACATGTTATCTGAGGACCCCCCCAAAATCATGTAGTAACCCCCCAGAGAAGCATATTGGGTGACTCTGTGGCGCAACGGTAGCGCGTCTGACTCCAGATCAGAAGGTTGCGTGTTCAAATCACGTCAGGGTCAAACTTTACTGATCCCATGAAACGTCCTTAAATTTTCATACTACTGTCATCCGGGGACCCCCCAAAATCCTGTGGGGACCCCCCACAGAATGACATTGTGTGACTCTGTGGTGCAATGGTAGCGCGTCTGACTCCAGATCAGAAGGTTGCGTGTTCAAATCACGTCAGGGTCAAAGCTTTACCTATCCCCATGAAACGTCATAGACTTTTTAATGTTATCTGGGGACCCCCCCAAAATCAAGTAGTAACCCCCCACAGAAGCATATTGGGTGACTCTGTGGCGCAACGGTAGCGCGTCTGACTCCAGATCAGAAGGTTGCGTGTTCAAATCACGTCAGGGTCAAAGCTTTACTGATCCCCATGAAACGTCCTTAAATATTCATACTATTGTCATCCGGGGACCCCCCAAAATCCTGTGGGGACCCCCCAAAGAATGACATTGTGTGACTCTGTGGCGCAATGGTAGCGCGTCTGACTCCAGATCAGAAGGTTGCGTGTTCAAATCACGTCAGGGTCAAAGATGTATTGAATCTCATGAAACGTTATCAAATTGTCTCTTTACTCTCAGCTGGGGACTCGCAAAAAATCACGTGGGGATCGCTCACATAGGGTAACTCTCTGGCGCAATGGTAGCGCGTCTGACTCCAGATCAGAAGGTTGCATGTTCAAATCACGTCAGGGTCAAAGCTTTACCGATCCCCATGAAACGTCATAGAATTTTCACATGTTATCTGAGGACCCCCCCAAAATCATGTAGTAACCCCCCAGAGAAGCATATTGGGTGACTCTGTGGCGCAACGGTAGCGCGTCTGACTCCAGATCAGAAGGTTGCGTGTTCAAATCACGTCAGGGTCAAACTTTACTGATCCCATGAAACGTCCTTAAATTGTCATACTACTGTCATCCGGGGACCCCCCAAAATCCTGTGGGGACCCCCCACAGAATGACATTGTGTGACTCTGTGGTGCAATGGTAGCGCGTCTGACTCCAGATCAGAAGGTTGCGTGTTCAAATCACGTCAGGGTCAAAGCTTTACCGATCCCCATGAAACGACCTTAAATTTTCATACTACTGTCATCCGGGGACCCCCCAAAATCCTGTGGGGACCCCCCATAGAAGCATATTGGGTGACTCTGTGGCGCAATGGTAGCGCGTCTGACTCCAGATCAGAAGGTTGCATGTTCAAATCACGTCAGGGTCAAAGCTTTACCGATCCCCATGAAACGTCATAGAATTTTCACATGTTATCTGAGGACCCCCCCAAAATCATGTAGTAACCCCCCACAGAAGCATATTGGGTGACTCTGTGGCGCAACGGTAGCGCGTCTGACTCCAGATCAGAAGGTTGCGTGTTCAAATCACGTCAGGGACAAACTTTACTGATCCCATGAAACGTCCTTAAATTTTCATACTACTGTCATCCGGGGACCCCCCAAAATCCTGTGGGGACCCCCCACAGAATGACATTGTGTGACTCTGTGGCGCAATGGTAGCGCGTCTGACTCCAGATCAGAAGGTTGCGTGTTCAAATCACGTCAGGGTCAAAGCTTTACCGATCCCCATGAAACGACCTTACATTTTCATACTACTGTCATCCGGGGACCCCCCAAAATCCTGTGGGGACCCCCCACAGAAGCATATTGGGTGACTCTGTGGCGCAATGGTAGCGCGTCTGACTCCAGATCAGAAGGTTGCGTGTTCAAATCACGTCAGGGTCAAAGCTTTACCGATCCCCATGAAACGTCATAGAATTTTCACATGTTATCTGAGGACCCCCCCAAAATCATGTAGTAACCCCCCACAGAAGAATATTGGGTGACTCTGTGGCGCAACGGTAGCGCGTCTGACTCCAGATCAGAAGGTTGCGTGTTCAAATCACGTCAGGGTCAAAGCTTTACTGATCCCATGAAAAGTCCTTAAATTTTCATACTACTGTCATCCGTGGACCCCCCAAAATCCTGTGGGGACCCCCCACAGAATGACATTGTGTGACTCTGTGGCGCAATGGTAGCGCGTCTGACTCCAGATCAGAAGGTTGCGTGTTCAAATCACGTCAGGGTCAAAGCTTTACCGATCCCCATGAAACGACCTTAAATTTTCATACTACTGTCATCCGGGGACCCCCCAAAATCCTGTGGGGACCCCCCACAGAATGACATTGTGTGACTCTGTGGCGCAATGGTAGCGCGTCTGACTCCAGATCAGAAGGTTGCGTGTTCAAATCACGTCAGGGTCAAAGCTTTACCGATCCCCATGAAACGACCTTAAATTTTCATACTACTGTCATCCGGGGACCCCCCAAAATCCTGTGGGGACCCCCCACAGAATGACCTTGTGTGACTCTTTGGCGCAATGGTAGCGCGTTTGACTCCAGATCAGAAGGTTGCGTGTTCAAATCACGTCAGGGTCAAAGCTTTACCGATCCCCATGAAACGTCATAGAATTTTCACATGTTATCTGGGGACCCCCCCCCAAAATCATGTAATAACCCCCCACAGAAGCATATTGGGTGACTCTGTGGCGCAACGGTAGTGTGTCTGAGTCCAGATCAGAAGGTTGCGTGTTCAAATCATGTCAGGGTCAAAGATGTATTGAATCTCATGAAAAGTTATCAAATTGTCCCCTTACTCTCAGCTGGGGACTCGCAAAAAATCACGTGGGGATAGCTCACATAGGGTGACTCTGTGGCGCAATGGTAGTGCGTCTGACTCCAGATCAGAAGGTTGCGTGTTCAAATCACGTCAGGGTCAAAGCTTTACCGATCCCCATGAAACGTCATAGAATTTTCACATGTTATCTGAGGACCCCCCCAAAATCATGTAGTAACCCCCCACAAAAGCATATTGGGTGACTCTCTGGCGCAACGGTAGCGCGTCTGACTCCAGATCAGAAGGTTGCGTGTTCAAATCACGTCAGGGTCAAAGCTTTACTGATCCCCATGAAACGTCCTTAAATTTTCATACAACTGTCATCCGGGGACCCCCCAAAATCCTGTGGGGACCCCCCACAGAATCACATTGTGTGACTTTGTGGCGCAATGGTAGCGTGTCTGACTCCAGATCAGAAGGTTGTGTGTTCAAATCACGTCAGGGTCAAAGCTTTACCGATCCCCATGAAACGTCAAAGAATTTTCACATGTTATCTGAGGACCCCCCCAAAATAATGTAGTAACCCCCCACAGAAGAATATTGGGTGACTCTGTGGCGCAACGGTAGCGCGTCTGACTCCAGATCAGAAGGTTGCGTGTTCAAATCACGTCAGGGTCAAAGCTTTACTGATCCCATGAAAAGTCCTTAAATTTTCATACTACTGTCATCCGTGGACCCCCCAAAATCCTGTGGGGACCCCCCACAGAATGACATTGTGTGACTCTGTGGCGCAATGGTAGCGCGTCTGACTCCAGATCAGAAGGTTGCGTGTTCAAATCACGTCAGGGTCAAAGCTTTACCGATCCCCATGAAACGACCTTAAATTTTCATACTACTGTCATCCGGGGACCCCCCAAAATCCTGTGGGGACCCCCCACAGAATGACATTGTGTGACTCTGTGGCGCAATGGTAGCGCGTCTGACTCCAGATCAGAAGGTTGCGTGTTCAAATCACGTCAGGGTCAAAGCTTTACCGATCCCCATGAAACGACCTTACATTTTCATACTACTGTCATCCGGGGACCCCCCAAAATCCTGTGGGGACCCCCCACAGAATGACCTTGTGTGACTCTTTGGCGCAATGGTAGCGCGTTTGACTCCAGATCAGAAGGTTGCGTGTTCAAATCACGTCAGGGTCAAAGCTTTACCGATCCCCATGAAACGTCATAGAATTTTCACATGTTATCTGGGGACCCCCCCCCAAAATCATGTAATAACCCCCCACAGAAGCATATTGGGTGACTCTGTGGCGCAACGGTAGTGTGTCTGAGTCCAGATCAGAAGGTTGCGTGTTCAAATCATGTCAGGGTCAAAGATGTATTGAATCTCATGAAAAGTTATCAAATTGTCCCCTTACTCTCAGCTGGGGACTCGCAAAAAATCACGTGGGGATAGCTCACATAGGGTGACTCTGTGGCGCAATGGTAGTGCGTCTGACTCCAGATCAGAAGGTTGCGTGTTCAAATCACGTCAGGGTCAAAGCTTTACCGATCCCCATGAAACGTCATAGAATTTTCACATGTTATCTGAGGACCCCCCCAAAATCATGTAGTAACCCCCCACAAAAGCATATTGGGTGACTCTCTGGCGCAACGGTAGCGCGTCTGACTCCAGATCAGAAGGTTGCGTGTTCAAATCACGTCAGGGTCAAAGCTTTACTGATCCCCATGAAACGTCCTTAAATTTTCATACAACTGTCATCCGGGGACCCCCCAAAATCCTGTGGGGACCCCCCACAGAATCACATTGTGTGACTTTGTGGCGCAATGGTAGCGTGTCTGACTCCAGATCAGAAGGTTGTGTGTTCAAATCACGTCAGGGTCAAAGCTTTACCGATCCCCATGAAACGTCATAGAATTTTCACATGTTATCTGGGGACCCCCCCAAAATAATGTAGTAACCCCCCAGAGAAGCATATTGGGTGACTCTGTGGCGCAACGGTATCGTGTCTGACTCCAGATCAGAAGGTTGCGTGTTCAAATCACGTCAGGGTCAAAGCTTTACTGATCCCCATGAAACGTCCTTAAATTTTCATACTATTGTCATCCGGGGACCCCCCAAAATCCTGTGGGGACCCCCCAAAGAATGACATTGTGTGACTCTGTGGCGCAATGGTAGCGCGTCTGACTCCAGATCAGAAGGTTGCGTGTTCAAATCACGTCAGGGTCAAAGCTTTACTGATCCCCATGAAACGTCCTTAAATTTTCATACTACTGTCATCCGGGGACCCCCCAAATTCCTGTGGGGACCCCCCAAAGAATGACATTGTGTGACTCTGTGGCGCAATGGTAGCGCGTCTGACTCCAGATCAGAAGGTTGCGTGTTCAAATCACGTCAGGGTCAAAGATGTATTGAATCTCATGAAACGTTATCAAATTGTCCCCTTACTCTCAGCTGGGGACTCGCAAAAAATCACGTGGGGATCGCTCACATAGGGTGACTCTGTGGCGCAATGGTAGCGCGTCTGACTCCAGATCAGAAGGTTGCGTGTTCAAATCACGTCAGGGTCAAAGCTTTACTGATCCCCATGAAACGTCCTTACATTTTCATACTACTGTCATCCGGGGACCCCCCAAAATCCTGTGGGGACCCCCCACAGAATGATATTGTGTGACTCTGTGGCGCAATGGTAGCGCGTCTGACTCCAGATCAGAAGGTTGCGTGTTCAAATCACGTCAGGGTCAAAGCTTTACCGATCCCCATGAAACGACCTTAAATTTTCATACTACTGTCATCCGGGGACCCCCCAAAATCCTGTGGGGATCCCCCACAGAAGCATATTGGGTGACTCTGTGGCGCAATGGTAGCGCGTCTGACTCCAGATCAGAAGGTTGCGTGTTCAAATCACGTCAGGGTCAAAGCTTTACCGATCCCCATGAAACGTCATAGAATTTTCACATGTTATCTGAGGACCCCCCCAAAATAATGTAGTAACCCCCCACAGAAGAATATTGGGTGACTCTGTGGCGCAACGGTAGCGCGTCTGACTCCAGATCAGAAGGTTGCGTGTTCAAATCACGTCAGGGTCAAAGCTTTACTGATCCCATGAAACGTCCTTAAATTTTCATACTACTGTCATCCGGGGACCCCCCAAAATCCTGTGGGGACCCCCCACAGAATGACCTTGTGTGACTCTGTGGCGCAATGGTAGCGCGTCTGACTCCAGATCAGAAGGTTGCGTGTTCAAATCACGTCAGGGTCAAAGCTTTACCTATCCCCATGAAACGTCATAGACTTTTTAATGTTATCTGGGGACCCCCCCAAAATCAAGTAGTAACCCCCCACAGAAGCATATTGGGTGACTCTGTGGCGCAACGGTAGCGCGTCTGACTCCAGATCAGAAGGTTGCGTGTTCAAATCACGTCAGGGTCAAAGCTTTACTGATCCCCATGAAACGTCCTTAAATATTCATACTATTGTCATCCGGGGACCCCCCAAAATCCTGTGGGGACCCCCCAAAGAATGACATTGTGTGACTCTGTGGCGCAATGGTAGCGCGTCTGACTCCAGATCAGAAGGTTGCGTGTTCAAATCACGTCAGGGTCAAAGCTTTACTGATCCCATGAAACGTCCTTAAATTTTCATACTACTGTCATCCGGGGACCCCCCAAAATCCTGTGGGGACCCCCCACAGAATGATATTGTGTGACTCTGTGGCGCAATGGTAGCGCGTCTGACTCCAGATCAGAAGGTTGCGTGTTCAAATCACGTCAGGGTCAAAGCTTTACCGATCCCCATGAAACGACCTTACATTTTCATACTACTGTCATCCGGGGACCCCCCAAAATCCTGTGGGGACCCCCCACAGAAGCATATTGGGTGGCGCAATGGTAGCGCGTCTGACTCCAGATCAGAAGGTTGCGTGTTCAAATCACGTCAGGGTCAAAGCTTTACCGATCCCCATGAAACGTCATAGAATTTTCACATGTTATCTGAGGACCCCCCCAAAATCATGTAGTAACCCCCCACAGAAGAATATTGGGTGACTCTGTGGCGCAACGGTAGCGCGTCTGACTCCAGATCAGAAGGTTGCGTGTTCAAATCACGTCAGGGTCAAAGCTTTACTGATCCCATGAAACGTCCTTAAATTTTCATACTACTGTCATCCGGGGACCCCCCAAAATCCTGTGGGGACCCCCCACAGAATGACCTTGTGTGACTCTGTGGCGCAATGGTAGCGCGTCTGACTCCAGATCAGAAGGTTGCGTGTTCAAATCACGTCAGGGTCAAAGCTTTACCTATCCCCATGAAACGTCATAGACTTTTTAATGTTATCTGGGGACCCCCCCAAAATCAAGTAGTAACCCCCCACAGAAGCATATTGGGTGACTCTGTGGCGCAACGGTAGCGCGTCTGACTCCAGATCAGAAGGTTGCGTGTTCAAATCACGTCAGGGTCAAAGCTTTACTGATCCCCATGAAACGTCCTTAAATATTCATACTATTGTCATCCGGGGACCCCCCAAAATCCTGTGGGGACCCCCCAAAGAATGACATTGTGTGACTCTGTGGCGCAATGGTAGCGCGTCTGACTCCAGATCAGAAGGTTGCGTGTTCAAATCACGTCAGGGTCAAAGATGTATTGAATCTCATGAAACGTTATCAAATTGTCTCTTTACTCTCAGCTGGGGACTCGCAAAAAATCACGTGGGGATCGCTCACATAGGGTGACTCTCTGGCGCAATGGTAGCGCGTCTGACTCCAGATCAGAAGGTTGCATGTTCAAATCACGTCAGGGTCAAAGCTTTACCGATCCCCATGAAACGTCATAGAATTTTCACATGTTATCTGAGGACCCCCCCAAAATCATGTAATAACCCCCCAGAGAAGCATATTGGGTGACTCTGTGGCGCAACGGTAGCGCGTCTGACTCCAGATCAGAAGGTTGCGTGTTCAAATCACGTCAGGGTCAAACTTTACTGATCCCATGAAACGTCCTTAAATTTTCATACTACTGTCATCCGGGGACCCCCCAAAATCCTGTGGGGACCC
>NC_137623.1:32117530-32120030 GCF_963280865.1 Gymnoscopelus braueri
TCAGGGTCAAAGATGTATTGAATCTCATGAAAAGTTATCAAATTGTCCCCTTACTCTCAGCTGGGGACTCGCAAAAAATCACGTGGGGATAGCTCACATAGGGTGACTCTGTGGCGCAATGGTAGTGCGTCTGACTCCAGATCAGAAGGTTGCGTGTTCAAATCACGTCAGGGTCAAAGCTTTACCGATCCCCATGAAACGTCATAGAATTTTCACATGTTATCTGAGGACCCCCCCAAAATCATGTAGTAACCCCCCACAAAAGCATATTGGGTGACTCTCTGGCGCAACGGTAGCGCGTCTGACTCCAGATCAGAAGGTTGCGTGTTCAAATCACGTCAGGGTCAAAGCTTTACTGATCCCCATGAAACGTCCTTAAATTTTCATACAACTGTCATCCGGGGACCCCCCAAAATCCTGTGGGGACCCCCCACAGAATCACATTGTGTGACTTTGTGGCGCAATGGTAGCGTGTCTGACTCCAGATCAGAAGGTTGTGTGTTCAAATCACGTCAGGGTCAAAGCTTTACCGATCCCCATGAAACGTCAAAGAATTTTCACATGTTATCTGAGGACCCCCCCAAAATAATGTAGTAACCCCCCACAGAAGAATATTGGGTGACTCTGTGGCGCAACGGTAGCGCGTCTGACTCCAGATCAGAAGGTTGCGTGTTCAAATCACGTCAGGGTCAAAGCTTTACTGATCCCATGAAAAGTCCTTAAATTTTCATACTACTGTCATCCGTGGACCCCCCAAAATCCTGTGGGGACCCCCCACAGAATGACATTGTGTGACTCTGTGGCGCAATGGTAGCGCGTCTGACTCCAGATCAGAAGGTTGCGTGTTCAAATCACGTCAGGGTCAAAGCTTTACCGATCCCCATGAAACGACCTTAAATTTTCATACTACTGTCATCCGGGGACCCCCCAAAATCCTGTGGGGACCCCCCACAGAATGACATTGTGTGACTCTGTGGCGCAATGGTAGCGCGTCTGACTCCAGATCAGAAGGTTGCGTGTTCAAATCACGTCAGGGTCAAAGCTTTACCGATCCCCATGAAACGACCTTAAATTTTCATACTACTGTCATCCGGGGACCCCCCAAAATCCTGTGGGGACCCCCCACAGAATGACCTTGTGTGACTCTTTGGCGCAATGGTAGCGCGTTTGACTCCAGATCAGAAGGTTGCGTGTTCAAATCACGTCAGGGTCAAAGCTTTACCGATCCCCATGAAACGTCATAGAATTTTCACATGTTATCTGGGGACCCCCCCCCAAAATCATGTAATAACCCCCCACAGAAGCATATTGGGTGACTCTGTGGCGCAACGGTAGTGTGTCTGAGTCCAGATCAGAAGGTTGCGTGTTCAAATCATGTCAGGGTCAAAGATGTATTGAATCTCATGAAAAGTTATCAAATTGTCCCCTTACTCTCAGCTGGGGACTCGCAAAAAATCACGTGGGGATAGCTCACATAGGGTGACTCTGTGGCGCAATGGTAGTGCGTCTGACTCCAGATCAGAAGGTTGCGTGTTCAAATCACGTCAGGGTCAAAGCTTTACCGATCCCCATGAAACGTCATAGAATTTTCACATGTTATCTGAGGACCCCCCCAAAATCATGTAGTAACCCCCCACAAAAGCATATTGGGTGACTCTCTGGCGCAACGGTAGCGCGTCTGACTCCAGATCAGAAGGTTGCGTGTTCAAATCACGTCAGGGTCAAAGCTTTACTGATCCCCATGAAACGTCCTTAAATTTTCATACAACTGTCATCCGGGGACCCCCCAAAATCCTGTGGGGACCCCCCACAGAATCACATTGTGTGACTTTGTGGCGCAATGGTAGCGTGTCTGACTCCAGATCAGAAGGTTGTGTGTTCAAATCACGTCAGGGTCAAAGCTTTACCGATCCCCATGAAACGTCATAGAATTTTCACATGTTATCTGGGGACCCCCCCAAAATAATGTAGTAACCCCCCAGAGAAGCATATTGGGTGACTCTGTGGCGCAACGGTATCGTGTCTGACTCCAGATCAGAAGGTTGCGTGTTCAAATCACGTCAGGGTCAAAGCTTTACTGATCCCCATGAAACGTCCTTAAATTTTCATACTATTGTCATCCGGGGACCCCCCAAAATCCTGTGGGGACCCCCCAAAGAATGACATTGTGTGACTCTGTGGCGCAATGGTAGCGCGTCTGACTCCAGATCAGAAGGTTGCGTGTTCAAATCACGTCAGGGTCAAAGCTTTACTGATCCCCATGAAACGTCCTTAAATTTTCATACTACTGTCATCCGGGGACCCCCCAAAATCCTGTGGGGACCCCCCAAAGAATGACATTGTGTGACTCTGTGGCGCAATGGTAGCGCGTCTGACTCCAGATCAGAAGGTTGCGTGTTCAAATCACGTCAGGGTCAAAGATGTATTGAATCTCATGAAACGTTATCAAATTGTCCCCTTACTCTCAGCTGGGGACTCGCAAAAAATCACGTGGGGATCG
>NC_137623.1:32122530-32162530 GCF_963280865.1 Gymnoscopelus braueri
ATGAAACGTCCTTAAATTTTCATACTACTGTCATCCGGGGACCCCCCAAAATCCTGTGGGGACCCCCCACAGAATGACATTGTGTGACTCTGTGGCGCAATGGTAGCGCGTCTGACTCCAGATCAGAAGGTTGCGTGTTCAAATCACGTCAGGGTCAAAGCTCTACCGATCCCCATGAAACGACTTTAAATTTTCATACTACTGTCATCCGGGGACCCCCCAAAATCCTGTGGGGACCCCCCACAGAAGCATATTGGGTGACTCTGTGGCGCAATGGTAGCGCGTCTGACTCCAGATCAGAAGGTTGCATGTTCAAATCACGTCAGGGTCAAAGCTTTACCGATCCCCATGAAACGTCATAGAATTTTCACATGTTATCTGAGGACCCCCCCAAAATCATGTAGTAACCCCCCACAGAAGCATATTGGGTGACTCTGTGGCGCAACGGTAGCGCGTCTGACTCCAGATCAGAAGGTTGCGTGTTCAAATCACGTCAGGGACAAACTTTACTGATCCCATGAAACGTCCTTAAATTTTCATACTACTGTCATCCGGGGACCCCCCAAAATCCTGTGGGGACCCCCCACAGAATGACATTGTGTGACTCTGTGGCGCAATGGTAGCGCGTCTGACTCCAGATCAGAAGGTTGCGTGTTCAAATCACGTCAGGGCCAAAGCTTTACCGATCCCCATGAAACGACCTTACATTTTCATACTACTGTCATCCGGGGACCCCCCAAAATCCTGTGGGGACCCCCCACAGAAGCATATTGGGTGACTCTGTGGCGCAATGGTAGCGCGTCTGACTCCAGATCAGAAGGTTGCGTGTTCAAATCACGTCAGGGTCAAAGCTTTACCGATCCCCATGAAACGTCATAGAATTTTCACATGTTATCTGAGGACCCCCCCAAAATCATGTAGTAACCCCCCACAGAAGAATATTGGGTGACTCTGTGGCGCAACGGTAGCGCGTCTGACTCCAGATCAGAAGGTTGCGTGTTCAAATCACGTCAGGGTCAAAGCTTTACTGATCCCATGAAAAGTCCTTACATTTTCATACTACTGTCATCCGGGGACCCCCCAAAATCCTGTGGGGACCCCCCACAGAATGACATTGTGTGACTCTGTGGCGCAATGGTAGCGCGTTTGACTCCAGATCAGAAGGTTGCGTGTTCAAATCACGTCAGGGTCAAAGCTTTACCGATCCCCATGAAACGACCTTAAATTTTCATACTACTGTCATCCGGGGACCCCCCAAAATCCTGTGGGGACCCCCCACAGAATGACCTTGTGAGACTCTTTGGCGCAATGGTAGCGCGTTTGACTCCAGATCAGAAGGTTGCGTGTTCAAATCACGTCAGGGTCAAAGCTTTACCGATCCCCATGAAACGTCATAGAATTTTCACATCTTATCTGGGGACCCCCCCCAAAATCATGTAATAACCCCCCACAGAAGCATATTGGGTGACTCTGTGGCGCAACGGTAGTGTGTCTGACTCCAGATCAGAAGGTTGCGTGTTCAAATCATGTCAGGGTCAAAAATGTATTGAATCTCATGAAAAGTTATCAAATTGTCCCCTTACTCTCAGCTGGGGACTCGCAAAAAATCACGTGGGGATAGCTCACATAGGGTGACTCTGTGGCGCAATGGTAGCGCGTCTGACTCCAGATCAGAAAGTTGCGTGTTCAAATCACGTCAGGGTCAAAGCTTTACCGATCCCCATGAAACGTCATAGAATTTTCACATGTTATCTGAGGACCCCCCCAAAATCATGTAGTAACCCCCCACAAAAGCATATTGGGTGACTCTGTGGCGCAACGGTAGCGCGTCTGACTCCAGATCAGAAGTTTGCGTGTTCAAATCACGTCAGGGTCAAAGCTTTACTGATCCCCATGAAACGTCCTTAAATTTTCATACAACTGTCATCCGGGGACCCCCCAAAATCCTGTGGGGACCCCCCACAGAATCACATTGTGTGACTTTGTGGCGCAATGGTAGCGCGTCTGACTCCAGATCAGAAGGTTGTGTGTTCAAATCACGTCAGGGTCAAAGCTTTACCGATCCCCATGAAACGTCATAGAATTTTCACATGTTATCTGGGGACCCCCCCAAAATAATGTAGTAACCCCCCAGAGAAGCATATTGTGTGACTCTGTGGCGCAACGGTATCGTGTCTGACTCCAGATCAGAAGGTTGCGTGTTCAAATCACGTCAGGGTCAAAGCTTTACTGATCCCCATGAAACGTCCTTAAATTTTCATACTATTGTCATCCGGGGACCCCCCAAAATCCTGTGGGGACCCCCCAAAGAATGACATTGTGTGACTCTGTGGCGCAATGGTAGCGCGTCTGACTCCAGATCAGAAGGTTGCGTGTTCAAATCACGTCAGGGTCAAAGCTTTACTGATCCCCATGAAACGTCCTTAAATTTTCATACTACTGTCATCCGGGGACCCCCCAAAATCCTGTGGGGACCCCCCAAAGAATGACATTGTGTGACTCTGTGGCGCAATGGTAGCGCGTCTGACTCCAGATCAGAAGTTTGCTTGTTCAAATCACGTCAGGGTCAAAGATGTATTGAATCTCATGAAACGTTATCAAATTGTCCCCTTACTCTCAGCTGGGGACTCGCAAAAAATCACGTGGGGATCGCTCACATAGGGTGACTCTGTGGCGCAATGGTAGCGCGTCTGACTCCAGATCAGAAGGTTGCGTGTTCAAATCACGTCAGGGTCAAAGCTTTACTGATCCCCATGAAACGTCCTTAAATTTTCATACTACTGTCATCCGGGGACCCGCCAAAATCCTGTGGGGACCCCCCACAGAATGACCTTGTGTGACTCCGTGGCGCAATGGTAGCGCGTCTGACTCCAGATCATAAGGTTGCGTGTTCAAATCACGTCAGGGTCAAAGCTTTACCTATCCCCATGAAACGTCATAGACTTTTTAATGTTATCTGGGGACCCCCCCAAAATCATGTAGTAACCCCCCACAGAAGCATATTGGGTGTCTCTGTGGCGCAACGGTAGCGCGTCTGACTCCAGATCAGAAGGTTGCGTGTTCAAATCACGTCAGGGTCAAAGCTTTACTGATCCCATGAAACGTCCTTACATTTTCATACTACTGTCATCCGGGGACCCCCCAAAATCCTGTGGGGACCCCCCACAGAAGCATATTGGGTGACTCTGTGGCGCAATGGTAGCGCGTCTGACTCCAGATCATAAGGTTGCGTGTTCAAATCACGTCAGGGTCAAAGCTTTACCGATCCCCATGAAACGTCATAGAATTTTCACATGTTATCTGAGGACCCCCCCAAAATCATGTAGTAACCCCCCACAGAAGAATATTGGGTGACTCTGTGGCGCAACGGTAGCGCGTCTGACTCCAGATCAGAACGTTGCGTGTTCAAATCACGTCAGGGTCAAAGCTTTACTGATCCCATGAAACGTCCTTAAATTTTCATACTACTGTCATCCGGGGACCCCCCAAAATCCTGTGGGGACCCCCCACAGAATGACCTTGTGTGACTCTGTGGCGCAATGGTAGCGCATCTGACTCCAGATCAGAAGGTTGCGTGTTCAAATCACGTCAGGGTCAAAGCTTTACCTATCCCCATGAAACGTCATAGACTTTTTAATGTTATCTGGGGACCCCCCCAAAATCAAGTAGTAACCCCCCACAGAAGCATATTGGGTGACTCTGTGGCGCAACGGTAGCGCGTCTGACTCCAGATCAGAAGGTTGCGTGTTCAAATCACGTCAGGTTCAAAGCTTTACTGATCCCCATGAAACGTCCTTAAATATTCATACTATTGTCATCCGGGGACCCCCCAAAATCCTGTGGGGACCCCCCAAAGAATGACATTGTGTGACTCTGTGGCGCAATGGTAGCGCGTCTGACTCCAGATCAGAAGGTTGCGTGTTCAAATCACGTCAGGGTCAAAGATGTATTGAATCTCATGAAACGTTATCAAATTGTCTCTTTACTCTCAGCTGGGGACTCGCAAAAAATCACGTGGGGATCGCTCACATAGGGTGACTCTCTGGCGCAATAGTAGCGCGTCTGACTCCAGATCAGAAGGTTGCATGTTCAAATCACGTCAGGGTCAAAGCTTTACCGATCCCCATGAAACGTCATAGAATTTTCACATGTTATCTGAGGACCCCCCCAAAATCATGTAGTAACCCCCCAGAGAAGCATATTGGGTGACTCTGTGGCGCAACGGTAGCGCGTCTGACTCCAGATCAGAAGGTTGCGTGTTCAAATCACGTCAGGGTCAAACTTTACTGATCCCATGAAACGTCCTTAAATTTTCATACTACTGTCATCCGGGGACCCCCCAAAATCCTGTGGGGACCCCCCACAGAATGACATTGTGTGACTCTGTGGCGCAATGGTAGCGCGTCTGACTCCAGATCAGAAGGTTGCGTGTTCAAATCACGTCAGGGTCAAAGCTTTACCGATCCCCATGAAACGACCTTAAATTTTCATACTACTGTCATCCGGGGACCCCCCAAAATCCTGTGGGGACCCCCCACAGAAGCATATTGGGTGACTCTGTGGCGCAATGGTAGCGCGTCTGACTCCAGATCAGAAGGTTGCATGTTCAAATCACGTCAGGGTCAAAGCTTTACCGATCCCCATGAAACGTCATAGAATTTTCACATGTTATCTGAGGACCCCCCCAAAATCATGTAGTAACCCCCCACAGAAGCATATTGGGTGACTCTGTGGCGCAACGGTAGCGCGTCTGACTCCAGATCAGAAGGTTGCGTGTTCAAATCACGTCAGGGACAAACTTTACTGATCCCATGAAACGTCCTTAAATTTTCATACTACTGTCATCCGGGGACCCCCCAAAATCCTGTGGGGACCCCCCACAGAATGACATTGTGTGACTCTGTGGCGCAATGGTAGCGCGTCTGACTCCAGATCAGAAGGTTGCGTGTTCAAATCACGTCAGGGTCAAAGCTTTACCGATCCCCATGAAACGACCTTACATTTTCATACTACTGTCATCCGGGGACCCCCCAAAATCCTGTGGGGACCCCCCACAGAAGCATATTGGGTGACTCTGTGGCGCAATGGTAGCGCGTCTGACTCCAGATCAGAAGGTTGCGTGTTCAAATCACGTCAGGGTCAAAGCTTTACCGATCCCCATGAAACGTCATAGAATTTTCACATGTTATCTGAGGACCCCCCCAAAATCATGTAGTAACCCCCCACAGAAGAATATTGGGTGACTCTGTGGCGCAACGGTAGCGCGTCTGACTCCAGATCAGAAGGTTGCGTGTTCAAATCACGTCAGGGTCAAAGCTTTACTGATCCCATGAAAAGTCCTTACATTTTCATACTACTGTCATCCGGGGACCCCCCAAAATCCTGTGGGGACCCCCCACAGAATGACATTGTGTGACTCTGTGGCGCAATGGTAGCGCGTCTGACTCCAGATCAGAAGGTTGCGTGTTCAAATCACGTCAGGGTCAAAGCTTTACCGATCCCCATGAAACGACCTTAAATTTTCATACTACCGTCATCCGGGGACCCCCCAAAATCCTGTGGGGACCCCCCACAGAATGACATTGTGTGACTCTGTGGCGCAATGGTAGCGCGTCTGACTCCAGATCAGAAGGTTGCGTGTTCAAATCACGTCAGGGTCAAAGCTTTACCGATCCCCATGAAACGACCTTAAATTTTCATACTACTGTCATCCGGGGACCCCCCAAAATCCTGTGGGGACCCCCCACAGAATGACCTTGTGAGACTCTTTGGCGCAATGGTAGCGCGTTTGACTCCAGATCAGAAGGTTGCGTGTTCAAATCACGTCAGGGTCAAAGCTTTACCGATCCCCATGAAACGTCATAGAATTTTCACATGTTATCTGGGGACCCCCCCCAAAATCATGTAATAACCCCCCACAGAAGCATATTGGGTGACTCTGTGGCGCAACGGTAGTGTGTCTGACTCCAGATCAGAAGGTTGCGTGTTCAAATCATGTCAGGGTCAAAGATGTATTGAATCTCATGAAAAGATATCAAATTGTCCCCTTACTCTCAGCTGGGGACTCGCAAAAAATCACGTGGGGATAGCTCACATAGGGTGACTCTGTGGCGCAATGGTAGCGCGTCTGACTCCAGATCAGAAAGTTGCGTGTTCAAATCACGTCAGGGTCAAAGCTTTACCGATCCCCATGAAACGTCATAGAATTTTCACATGTTATCTGAGGACCCCCCCAAAATCATGTAGTAACCCCCCACAAAAGCATATTGGGTGACTCTGTGGCGCAACGGTAGCGCGTCTGACTCCAGATCAGAAGTTTGCGTGTTCAAATCACGTCAGGGTCAAAGCTTTACTGATCCCCATGAAACGGCCTTAAATTTTCATACAACTGTCATCCGGGGACCCCCCAAAATCCTGTGGGGACCCCCCACAGAATCACATTGTGTGACTTTGTGGCGCAATGGTAGCGCGTCTGACTCCAGATCAGAAGGTTGTGTGTTCAAATCACGTCAGGGTCAAAGCTTTACCGATCCCCATGAAACGTCATAGAATTTTCACATGTTATCTGGGGACCCCCCCAAAATAATGTAGTAACCCCCCAGAGAAGCATATTGGGTGACTCTGTGGCGCAACGGTATCGTGTCTGACTCCAGATCAGAAGGTTGCGTGTTCAAATCACGTCAGGGTCAAAGCTTTACTGATCCCCATGAAACGTCCTTAAATTTTCATACTATTGTCATCCGGGGACCCCCCAAAATCCTGTGGGGACCCCCCAAAGAATGACATTGTGTGACTCTGTGGCGCAATGGTAGCGCGTCTGACTCCAGATCAGAAGGTTGCGTGTTCAAATCACGTCAGGGTCAAAGCTTTACTGATCCCCATGAAACGTCCTTACATTTTCATACTACTGTCATCCGGGGACCCCCCAAAATCCTATGGGGACCCCCCAAAGAATGACATTGTGTGACTCTGTGGCGCAATGGTAGCGCGTCTGACTCCAGATCAGAAGGTTGCGTGTTCAAATCACGTCAGGGTCAAAGATGTATTGAATCTCATGAAACGTTATCAAATTGTCCCCTTACTCTCAGCTGGGGACTCGCAAAAAATCACGTGGGGATCGCTCACATAGGGTGACTCTGTGGCGCAATGGTAGCGCGTCTGACTCCAGATCAGAAGGTTGCGTGTTCAAATCACGTCAGGGTCAAAGCTTTACCTATCCCCATGAAACGTCATAGACTTTTTAATGTTATCTGGGGACCCCCCCAAAATCAAGTAGTAACCCCCCACAGAAGCATATTGGGTGACTCTGTGGCGCAACGGTAGCGCGTCTGACTCCAGATCAGAAGGTTGCGTGTTCAAATCACGTCAGGGTCAAAGCTTTACTGATCCCCATGAAACGTCCTTAAATATTCATACTATTGTCATCCGGGGACCCCCCAAAATCCTGTGGGGACCCCCCAAAGAATGACATTGTGTGACTCTGTGGCGCAATGGTAGCGCGTCTGACTCCAGATCAGAAGGTTGCGTGTTCAAATCACGTCAGGGTCAAAGATGTATTGAATCTCATGAAACGTTATCAAATTGTCTCTTTACTCTCAGCTGGGGACTCGCAAAAAATCACGTGGGGATCGCTCACATAGGGTTACTCTCTGGCGCAATGGTAGCGCGTCTGACTCCAGATCAGAAGGTTGCATGTTCAAATCACGTCAGGGTCAAAGCTTTACCGATCCCCATGAAACGTCATAGAATTTTCACATGTTATCTGAGGACCCCCCCAAAATCATGTAATAACCCCCCAGAGAAGCATATTGGGTGACTCTGTGGCGCAACGGTAGCGCGTCTGACTCCAGATCAGAAGGTTGCGTGTTCAAATCACGTCAGGGTCAAACTTTACTGATCCCATGAAACGTCCTTAAATTTTCATACTACTGTCATCCGGGGACCCCCCAAAATCCTGTGGGGACCCCCCACAGAATGACATTGTGTGACTCTGTGGCGCAATGGTAGCGCGTCTGACTCCAGATCAGAAGGTTGCGTGTTCAAATCACGTCAGGGTCAAAGCTTTACCGATCCCCATGAAACGACCTTAAATTTTCATACTACTGTCATCCGGGGACCCCCCAAAATCCTGTGGGGACCCCCCACAGAAGCATATTGGGTGACTCTGTGGCGCAATGGTAGCGCGTCTGACTCCAGATCAGAAGGTTGCATGTTCAAATCACGTCAGGGTCAAAGCTTTACCGATCCCCATGAAACGTCATAGAATTTTCACATGTTATCTGAGGACCCCCCCAAAATCATGTAGTAACCCCCCACAGAAGCATATTGGGTGACTCTGTGGCGCAACGGTAGCGCGTCTGACTCCAGATCAGAAGGTTGCGTGTTCAAATCACGTCAGGGACAAACTTTACTGATCCCATGAAACGTCCTTAAATTTTCATACTACTGTCATCCGGGGACCCCCCAAAATCCTGTGGGGACCCCCCACAGAATGACATTGTGTGACTCTGTGGCGCAATGGTAGCGCGTCTGACTCCAGATCAGAAGGTTGCGTGTTCAAATCACGTCAGGGTCAAAGCTTTACCGATCCCCATGAAACGACCTTACATTTTCATACTACTGTCATCCGGGGACCCCCCAAAATCCTGTGGGGACCCCCCACAGAAGCATATTGGGTGACTCTGTGGCGCAATGGTAGCGCGTCTGACTCCAGATCAGAAGGTTGCGTGTTCAAATCACGTCAGGGTCAAAGCTTTACCGATCCCCATGAAACGTCATAGAATTTTCACATGTTATCTGAGGACCCCCCCAAAATCATGTAGTAACCCCCCACAGAAGAATATTGGGTGACTCTGTGGCGCAACGGTAGCGCGTCTGACTCCAGATCAGAAGGTTGCGTGTTCAAATCACGTCAGGGTCAAAGCTTTACTGATCCCATGAAAAGTCCTTAAATTTTCATACTACTGTCATCCGGGGACCCCCCAAAATCCTGTGGGGACCCCCCACAGAATGACATTGTGTGACTCTGTGGCGCAATGGTAGCGCGTCTGACTCCAGATCAGAAGGTTGCGTGTTCAAATCACGTCAGGGTCAAAGCTTTACCGATCCCCATGAAACGACCTTAAATTTCCATACTACCGTCATCCGGGGACCCCCCAAAATCCTGTGGGGACCCCCCACAGAATGACATTGTGTGACTCTGTGGCGCAATGGTAGCGCGTCTGACTCCAGATCAGAAGGTTGCGTGTTCAAATCACGTCAGGGTCAAAGCTTTACCGATCCCCATGAAACGTCATAGAATTTTCACATCTTATCTGGGGACCCCCCCCAAAATCATGTAATAACCCCCCACAGAAGCATATTGGGTGACTCTGTGGCGCAACGGTAGTGTGTCTGACTCCAGATCAGAAGGTTGCGTGTTCAAATCATGTCAGGGTCAAAAATGTATTGAATCTCATGAAAAGTTATCAAATTGTCCCCTTACTCTCAGCTGGGGACTCGCAAAAAATCACGTGGGGATAGCTCACATAGGGTGACTCTGTGGCGCAATGGTAGCGCGTCTGACTCCAGATCAGAAAGTTGCGTGTTCAAATCACGTCAGGGTCAAAGCTTTACCGATCCCCATGAAACGTCATAGAATTTTCACATGTTATCTGAGGACCCCCCCAAAATCATGTAGTAACCCCCCACAAAAGCATATTGGGTGACTCTGTGGCGCAACGGTAGCGCGTCTGACTCCAGATCAGAAGTTTGCGTGTTCAAATCACGTCAGGGTCAAAGCTTTACTGATCCCCATGAAACGTCCTTAAATTTTCATACAACTGTCATCCGGGGACCCCCCAAAATCCTGTGGGGACCCCCCACAGAATCACATTGTGTGACTTTGTGGCGCAATGGTAGCGCGTCTGACTCCAGATCAGAAGGTTGTGTGTTCAAATCACGTCAGGGTCAAAGCTTTACCGATCCCCATGAAACGTCATAGAATTTTCACATGTTATCTGGGGACCCCCCCAAAATAATGTAGTAACCCCCCAGAGAAGCATATTGGGTGACTCTGTGGCGCAACGGTATCGTGTCTGACTCCAGATCAGAAGGTTGCGTGTTCAAATCACGTCAGGGTCAAAGCTTTACTGATCCCCATGAAACGTCCTTAAATTTTCATACTATTGTCATCCGGGGACCCCCCAAAATCCTGTGGGGACCCCCCAAAGAATGACATTGTGTGACTCTGTGGCGCAATGGTAGCGCGTCTGACTCCAGATCAGAAGGTTGCGTGTTCAAATCACGTCAGGGTCAAAGCTTTACTGATCCCCATGAAACGTCCTTAAATTTTCATACTACTGTCATCCGGGGACCCCCCAAAATCCTGTGGGGACCCCCCAAAGAATGACATTGTGTGACTCTGTGGCGCAATGGTAGCGCGTCTGACTCCAGATCAGAAGTTTGCTTGTTCAAATCACGTCAGGGTCAAAGATGTATTGAATCTCATGAAACGTTATCAAATTGTCCCCTTACTCTCAGCTGGGGACTCGCAAAAAATCACGTGGGGATCGCTCACATAGGGTGACTCTGTGGCGCAATGGTAGCGCGTCTGACTCCAGATCAGAAGGTTGCGTGTTCAAATCACGTCAGGGTCAAAGCTTTACTGATCCCCATGAAACGTCCTTAAATTTTCATACTACTGTCATCCGGGGACCCGCCAAAATCCTGTGGGGACCCCCCACAGAATGACCTTGTGTGACTCCGTGGCGCAATGGTAGCGCGTCTGACTCCAGATCATAAGGTTGCGTGTTCAAATCACGTCAGGGTCAAAGCTTTACCTATCCCCATGAAACGTCATAGACTTTTTAATGTTATCTGGGGACCCCCCCAAAATCATGTAGTAACCCCCCACAGAAGCATATTGGGTGTCTCTGTGGCGCAACGGTAGCGCGTCTGACTCCAGATCAGAAGGTTGCGTGTTCAAATCACGTCAGGGTCAAAGCTTTACTGATCCCCATGAAACGTCCTTACATTTTCATACTACTGTCATCCGGGGACCCCCCAAAATCCTGTGGGGACCCCCCAAAGAATGACATTGTGTGACTCTGTGGCGCAATGGTAGCGCGTCTGACTCCAGATCAGAAGGTTGCGTGTTCAAATCACGTCAGGGTCAAAGCTTTACTGATCCCATGAAACGTCCTTAAATTTTCATACTACTGTCATCCGGGGACCCCCCAAAATCCTGTGGGGACCCCCCACAGAAGCATATTGGGTGACTCTGTGGCGCAATGGTAGCGCGTCTGACTCCAGATCAGAAGGTTGCGTGTTCAAATCACGTCAGGGTCAAAGCTTTACCGATCCCCATGAAACGTCATAGAATTTTCACATGTTATCTGAGGACCCCCCCAAAATCATGTAGTAACCCCCCACAGAAGAATATTGGGTGACTCTGTGGCGCAACGGTAGCGCGTCTGACTCCAGATCAGAAGGTTGCGTGTTCAAATCACGTCAGGGTCAAAGCTTTACTGATCCCATGAAACGTCCTTAAATTTTCATACTACTGTCATCCGGGGACCCCCCAAAATCCTGTGGGGACCCCCCACAGAATGACCTTGTGTGACTCTGTGGCGCAATGGTAGCGCATCTGACTCCAGATCAGAAGGTTGCGTGTTCAAATCACGTCAGGGTCAAAGCTTTACCTATCCCCATGAAACGTCATAGACTTTTTAATGTTATCTGGGGACCCCCCCAAAATCAAGTAGTAACCCCCCACAGAAGCATATTGGGTGACTCTGTGGCGCAACGGTAGCGCGTCTGACTCCAGATCAGAAGGTTGCGTGTTCAAATCACGTCAGGGTCAAAGCTTTACTGATCCCCATGAAACGTCCTTAAATATTCATACTATTGTCATCCGGGGACCCCCCAAAATCCTGTGGGGACCCCCCAAAGAATGACATTGTGTGACTCTGTGGCGCAATGGTAGCGCGTCTGACTCCAGATCAGAAGGTTGCGTGTTCAAATCACGTCAGGGTCAAAGATGTATTGAATCTCATGAAACGTTATCAAATTGTCTCTTTACTCTCAGCTGGGGACTCGCAAAAAATCACGTGGGGATCGCTCACATAGGGTGACTCTCTGGCGCAATAGTAGCGCGTCTGACTCCAGATCAGAAGGTTGCATGTTCAAATCACGTCAGGGTCAAAGCTTTACCGATCCCCATGAAACGTCATAGAATTTTCACATGTTATCTGAGGACCCCCCCAAAATCATGTAGTAACCCCCCAGAGAAGCATATTGGGTGACTCTGTGGCGCAACGGTAGCGCGTCTGACTCCAGATCAGAAGGTTGCGTGTTCAAATCACGTCAGGGTCAAACTTTACTGATCCCATGAAACGTCCTTAAATTTTCATACTACTGTCATCCGGGGACCCCCCAAAATCCTGTGGGGACCCCCCACAGAATGACATTGTGTGACTCTGTGGCGCAATGGTAGCGCGTCTGACTCCAGATCAGAAGGTTGCGTGTTCAAATCACGTCAGGGTCAAAGCTTTACCGATCCCCATGAAACTACCTTAAATTTTCATACTACTGTCATCCGGGGACCCCCCAAAATCCTGTGGGGACCCCCCACAGAAGCATATTGGGTGACTCTGTGGCGCAATGGTAGCGCGTCTGACTCCAGATCAGAAGGTTGCATGTTCAAATCACGTCAGGGTCAAAGCTTTACCGATCCCCATGAAACGTCATAGAATTTTCACATGTTATCTGAGGACCCCCCCAAAATCATGTAGTAACCCCCCACAG
The DNA here is from genome assembly GCF_963280865.1 of Gymnoscopelus braueri. NCBI lineage: Eukaryota > Metazoa > Chordata > Actinopteri > Myctophiformes > Myctophidae > Gymnoscopelus > Gymnoscopelus braueri. Next base: position 32,135,317 of record NC_137623.1, read on the forward strand.
AAGCATATTGGGTGACTCTGTGGCGCAACGGTAGCGCGTCTGACTCCAGATCAGAAGGTTGCGTGTTCAAATCACGTCAGGGACAAACTTTACTGATCCCATGAAACGTCCTTAAATTTTCATACTACTGTCATCCGGGGACCCCCCAAAATCCTGTGGGGACCCCCCACAGAATGACATTGTGTGACTCTGTGGCGCAATGGTAGCGCGTCTGACTCCAGATCAGAAGGTTGCGTGTTCAAATCACGTCAGGGTCAAAGCTTTACCGATCCCCATGAAACGACCTTACATTTTCATACTACTGTCATCCGGGGACCCCCCAAAATCCTGTGGGGACCCCCCACAGAAGCATATTGGGTGACTCTGTGGCGCAATGGTAGCGCGTCTGACTCCAGATCAGAAGGTTGCGTGTTCAAATCACGTCAGGGTCAAAGCTTTACCGATCCCCATGAAACGTCATAGAATTTTCACATGTTATCTGAGGACCCCCCCAAAATCATGTAGTAACCCCCCACAGAAGAATATTGGGTGACTCTGTGGCGCAACGGTAGCGCGTCTGACTCCAGATCAGAAGGTTGCGTGTTCAAATCACGTCAGGGTCAAAGCTTTACTGATCCCATGAAAAGTCCTTAAATTTTCATACTACTGTCATCCGGGGACCCCCCAAAATCCTGTGGGGACCCCCCACAGAATGACATTGTGTGACTCTGTGGCGCAATGGTAGCGCGTCTGACTCCAGATCAGAAGGTTGCGTGTTCAAATCACGTCAGGGTCAAAGCTTTACCGATCCCCATGAAACGACCTTAAATTTTCATACTACCGTCATCCGGGGACCCCCCAAAATCCTGTGGGGACCCCCCACAGAATGACATTGTGTGACTCTGTGGCGCAATGGTAGCGCGTCTGACTCCAGATCAGAAGGTTGCGTGTTCAAATCACGTCAGGGTCAAAGCTTTACCGATCCCCATGAAACGACCTTAAATTTTCATACTACTGTCATCCGGGGACCCCCCAAAATCCTGTGGGGACCCCCCACAGAATGACCTTGTGAGACTCTTTGGCGCAATGGTAGCGCGTTTGACTCCAGATCAGAAGGTTGCGTGTTCAAATCACGTCAGGGTCAAAGCTTTACCGATCCCCATGAAACGTCATAGAATTTTCACATGTTATCTGGGGACCCCCCCCAAAATCATGTAATAACCCCCCACAGAAGCATATTGGGTGACTCTGTGGCGCAACGGTAGTGTGTCTGACTCCAGATCAGAAGGTTGCTTGTTCAAATCATGTCAGGGTCAAAGATGTATTGAATCTCATGAAAAGATATCAAATTGTCTCCTTACTCTCAGCTGGGGACTCGCAAAAAATCACGTGGGGATAGCTCACATAGGGTGACTCTGTGGCGCAATGGTAGCGCGTCTGACTCCAGATCAGAAAGTTGCGTGTTCAAATCACGTCAGGGTCAAAGCTTTACTGATCCCCATGAAACGGCCTTAAATTTTCATACAACTGTCATCCGGGGACCCCCCAAAATCCTGTGGGGACCCCCCACAGAATCACATTGTGTGACTTTGTGGCGCAATGGTAGCGCGTCTGACTCCAGATCAGAAGGTTGTGTGTTCAAATCACGTCAGGGTCAAAGCTTTACCGATCCCCATGAAACGTCATAGAATTTTCACATGTTATCTGGGGACCCCCCCAAAATAATGTAGTAACCCCCCAGAGAAGCATATTGGGTGACTCTGTGGCGCAACGGTATCGTGTCTGACTCCAGATCAGAAGGTTGCGTGTTCAAATCACGTCAGGGTCAAAGCTTTACTGATCCCCATGAAACGTCCTTAAATTTTCATACTATTGTCATCCGGGGACCCCCCAAAATCCTGTGGGGACCCCCCAAAGAATGACATTGTGTGACTCTGTGGCGCAATGGTAGCGCGTCTGACTCCAGATCAGAAGGTTGCGTGTTCAAATCACGTCAGGGTCAAAGCTTTACTGATCCCCATGAAACGTCCTTACATTTTCATACTACTGTCATCCGGGGACCCCCCAAAATCCTATGGGGACCCCCCAAAGAATGACATTGTGTGACTCTGTGGCGCAATGGTAGCGCGTCTGACTCCAGATCAGAAGGTTGCGTGTTCAAATCACGTCAGGGTCAAAGATGTATTGAATCTCATGAAACGTTATCAAATTGTCCCCTTACTCTCAGCTGGGGACTCGCAAAAAATCACGTGGGGATCGCTCACATAGGGTGACTCTGTGGCGCAATGGTAGCGCGTCTGACTCCAGATCAGAAGGTTGCGTGTTCAAATCACGTCAGGGTCAAAGCTTTACCTATCCCCATGAAACGTCATAGACTTTTTAATGTTATCTGGGGACCCCCCCAAAATCAAGTAGTAACCCCCCACAGAAGCATATTGGGTGACTCTGTGGCGCAACGGTAGCGCGTCTGACTCCAGATCAGAAGGTTGCGTGTTCAAATCACGTCAGGGTCAAAGCTTTACTGATCCCCATGAAACGTCCTTAAATATTCATACTATTGTCATCCGGGGACCCCCCAAAATCCTGTGGGGACCCCCCAAAGAATGACATTGTGTGACTCTGTGGCGCAATGGTAGCGCGTCTGACTCCAGATCAGAAGGTTGCGTGTTCAAATCACGTCAGGGTCAAAGATGTATTGAATCTCATGAAACGTTATCAAATTGTCTCTTTACTCTCAGCTGGGGACTCGCAAAAAATCACGTGGGGATCGCTCACATAGGGTTACTCTCTGGCGCAATGGTAGCGCGTCTGACTCCAGATCAGAAGGTTGCATGTTCAAATCACGTCAGGGTCAAAGCTTTACCGATCCCCATGAAACGTCATAGAATTTTCACATGTTATCTGAGGACCCCCCCAAAATCATGTAATAACCCCCCAGAGAAGCATATTGGGTGACTCTGTGGCGCAACGGTAGCGCGTCTGACTCCAGATCAGAAGGTTGCGTGTTCAAATCACGTCAGGGTCAAACTTTACTGATCCCATGAAACGTCCTTACATTTTCATACTACTGTCATCCGGGGACCCCCCAAAATCCTGTGGGGACCCCCCACAGAATGACATTGTGTGACTCTGTGGCGCAATGGTAGCGCGTCTGACTCCAGATCAGAAGGTTGCGTGTTCAAATCACGTCAGGGTCAAAGCTTTACCGATCCCCATGAAACGACCTTAAATTTTCATACTACTGTCATCCGGGGACCCCCCAAAATCCTGTGGGGACCCCCCACAGAAGCATATTGGGTGACTCTGTGGCGCAATGGTAGCGCGTCTGACTCCAGATCAGAAGGTTGCATGTTCAAATCACGTCAGGGTCAAAGCTTTACCGATCCCCATGAAACGTCATAGAATTTTCACATGTTATCTGAGGACCCCCCCAAAATCATGTAGTAACCCCCCACAGAAGCATATTGGGTGACTCTGTGGCGCAACGGTAGCGCGTCTGACTCCAGATCAGAAGGTTGCGTGTTCAAATCACGTCAGGGACAAACTTTACTGATCCCATGAAACGTCCTTAAATTTTCATACTACTGTCATCCGGGGACCCCCCAAAATCCTGTGGGGACCCCCCACAGAATGACATTGTGTGACTCTGTGGCGCAATGGTAGCGCGTCTGACTCCAGATCAGAAGGTTGCGTGTTCAAATCACGTCAGGGTCAAAGCTTTACCGATCCCCATGAAACGACCTTACATTTTCATACTACTGTCATCCGGGGACCCCCCAAAATCCTGTGGGGACCCCCCACAGAAGCATATTGGGTGACTCTGTGGCGCAATGGTAGCGCGTCTGACTCCAGATCAGAAGGTTGCGTGTTCAAATCACGTCAGGGTCAAAGCTTTACCGATCCCCATGAAACGTCATAGAATTTTCACATGTTATCTGAGGACCCCCCCAAAATCATGTAGTAACCCCCCACAGAAGAATATTGGGTGACTCTGTGGCGCAACGGTAGCGCGTCTGACTCCAGATCAGAAGGTTGCGTGTTCAAATCACGTCAGGGTCAAAGCTTTACTGATCCCATGAAAAGTCCTTAAATTTTCATACTACTGTCATCCGGGGACCCCCCAAAATCCTGTGGGGACCCCCCACAGAAAGACATTGTGTGACTCTGTGGCGCAATGGTAGCGCGTCTGACTCCAGATCAGAAGGTTGCGTGTTCAAATCACGTCAGGGTCAAAGCTTTACCGATCCCCATGAAACGACCTTAAATTTCCATACTACCGTCATCCGGGGACCCCCCAAAATCCTGTGGGGACCCCCCACAGAATGACATTGTGTGACTCTGTGGCGCAATGGTAGCGCGTCTGACTCCAGATCAGAAGGTTGCGTGTTCAAATCACGTCAGGGTCAAAGCTTTACCGATCCCCATGAAACGACCTTAAATTTTCATACTACTGTCATCCGGGGACCCCCCAAAATCCTGTGGGGACCCCCCACAGAATGACCTTGTGAGACTCTTTGGCGCAATGGTAGCGCGTTTGACTCCAGATCAGAAGGTTGCGTGTTCAAATCACGTCAGGGTCAAAGCTTTACCGATCCCCATGAAACGTCATAGAATTTTCACATGTTATCTGGGGACCCCCCCCAAAATCATGTAATAACCCCCCACAGAAGCATATTGGGTGACTCTGTGGCGCAACGGTAGTGTGTCTGACTCCAGATCAGAAGGTTGCGTGTTCAAATCATGTCAGGGTCAAAGATGTATTGAATCTCATGAAAAGTTATCAAATTGTCCCCTTACTCTCAGCTGGGGACTCGCAAAAAATCACATGGGGATAGCTCACATAGGGTGACTCTGTGGCGCAATGGTAGCGCGTCTGACTCCAGATCAGAAAGTTGCGTGTTCAAATCACGTCAGGGTCAAAGCTTTACCGATCCCCATGAAACGTCATAGAATTTTCACATGTTATCTGATGACCCCCCCAAAATCATGTAGTAACCCCCCACAAAAGCATATTGGGTGACTCTGTGGCGCAACGGTAGCGCGTCTGACTCCAGATCAGAAGTTTGCGTGTTCAAATCACGTCAGGGTCAAAGCTTTACTGATCCCCATGAAACGTCCTTAAATTTTCATACAACTGTCATCCGGGGACCCCCCAAAATCCTGTGGGGACCCCCCACAGAATCACATTGTGTGACTTTGTGGCGCAATGGTAGCGCGTCTGACTCCAGATCAGAAGGTTGTGTGTTCAAATCACGTCAGGGTCAAAGCTTTACCGATCCCCATGAAACGTCATAGAATTTTCACATGTTATCTGGGGACCCCCCCAAAATAATGTAGTAACCCCCCAGAGAAGCATATTGGGTGACTCTGTGGCGCAACGGTATCGTGTCTGACTCCAGATCAGAAGGTTGCGTGTTCAAATCACGTCAGGGTCAAAGCTTTACTGATCCCCATGAAACGTCCTTAAATTTTCATACTATTGTCATCCGGGGACCCCCCAAAATCCTGTGGGGACCCCCCAAAGAATGACATTGTGTGACTCTGTGGCGCAATGGTAGCGCGTCTGACTCCAGATCAGAAGGTTGCGTGTTCAAATCACGTCAGGGTCAAAGCTTTACTGATCCCCATGAAACGTCCTTAAATTTTCATACTACTGTCATCCGGGGACCCCCCAAAATCCTGTGGGGACCCCCCAAAGAATGACATTGTGTGACTCTGTGGCGCAATGGTAGCGCGTCTGACTCCAGATCAGAAGTTTGCTTGTTCAAATCACGTCAGGGTCAAAGATGTATTGAATCTCATGAAACGTTATCAAATTGTCCCCTTACTCTCAGCTGGGGACTCGCAAAAAATCACGTGGGGATCGCTCACATAGGGTGACTCTGTGGCGCAATGGTAGCGCGTCTGACTCCAGATCAGAAGGTTGCGTGTTCAAATCACGTCAGGGTCAAAGCTTTACTGATCCCCATGAAACGTCCTTAAATTTTCATACTACTGTCATCCGGGGACCCGCCAAAATCCTGTGGGGACCCCCCACAGAATGACCTTGTGTGACTCTGTGGCGCAATGGTAGCGCGTCTGACTCCAGATCATAAGGTTGCGTGTTCAAATCACGTCAGGGTCAAAGCTTTACCTATCCCCATGAAACGTCATAGACTTTTTAATGTTATCTGGGGACCCCCCCAAAATCATGTAGTAACCCCCCACAGAAGCATATTGGGTGTCTCTGTGGCGCAACGGTAGCGCGTCTGACTCCAGATCAGAAGGTTGCGTGTTCAAATCACGTCAGGGTCAAAGCTTTACTGATCCCCATGAAACGTCCTTACATTTTCATAGTACTGTCATCCGGGGACCCCCCAAAATCCTGTGGGGACCCCCCAAAGAATGACATTGTGTGACTCTGTGGCGCAATGGTAGCGCGTCTGACTCCAGATCAGAAGGTTGCGTGTTCAAATCACGTCAGGGTCAAAGCTTTACTGATCCCATGAAACGTCCTTAAATTTTCATATTACTGTCATCCGGGGACCCCCCAAAATCCTGTGGGGACCCCCCACAGAAGCATATTGGGTGACTCTGTGGCGCAATGGTAGCGCGTCTGACTCCAGATCAGAAGGTTGCGTGTTCAAATCACGTCAGGGTCAAAGCTTTACCGATCCCCATGAAACGTCATAGAATTTTCACATGTTATCTGAGGACCCCCCCAAAATCATGTAGTAACCCCCCACAGAAGAATATTGGGTGACTCTGTGGCGCAACGGTAGCGCGTCTGACTCCAGATCAGAAGGTTGCGTGTTCAAATCACGTCAGGGTCAAAGCTTTACTGATCCCATGAAACGTCCTTAAATTTTCATACTACTGTCATCCGGGGACCCCCCAAAATCCTGTGGGGACCCCCCACAGAATGACCTTGTGTGACTCTGTGGCGCAATGGTAGCGCGTCTGACTCCAGATCAGAAGGTTGCGTGTTCAAATCACGTCAGGGTCAAAGCTTTACCTATCCCCATGAAACGTCATAGACTTTTTAATGTTATCTGGGGACCCCCCCAAAATCAAGTAGTAACCCCCCACAGAAGCATGTTGGGTGACTCTGTGGCGCAACGGTAGCGCGTCTGACTCCAGATCAGAAGGTTGCGTGTTCAAATCACGTCAGGGTCAAAGCTTTACTGATCCCCATGAAACGTCCTTAAATATTCATACTATTGTCATCCGGGGACCCCCCAAAATCCTGTGGGGACCCCCCAAAGAATGACATTGTGTGACTCTGTGGCGCAATGGTAGCGCGTCTGACTCCAGATCAGAAGGTTGCGTGTTCAAATCACGTCAGGGTCAAAGATGTATTGAATCTCATGAAACGTTATCAAATTGTCTCTTTACTCTCAGCTGGGGACTCGCAAAAAATCACGTGGGGATCGCTCACATAGGGTGACTCTGTGGCGCAATGGTAGCGCGTCTGACTCCAGATCAGAAGGTTGCGTGTTCAAATCACGTCAGGGTCAAAGCTTTACTGATCCCCATGAAACGTCCTTAAATTTTCATACTACTGTCATCCGGGGACCCGCCAAAATCCTGTGGGGACCCCCCACAGAATGACCTTGTGTGACTCCGTGGCGCAATGGTAGCGCGTCTGACTCCAGATCATAAGGTTGCGTGTTCAAATCACGTCAGGGTCAAAGCTTTACCTATCCCCATGAAACGTCATAGACTTTTTAATGTTATCTGGGGACCCCCCCAAAATCATGTAGTAACCCCCCACAGAAGCATATTGGGTGTCTCTGTGGCGCAACGGTAGCGCGTCTGACTCCAGATCAGAAGGTTGCGTGTTCAAATCACGTCAGGGTCAAAGCTTTACTGATCCCATGAAACGTCCTTACATTTTCATACTACTGTCATCCGGGGACCCCCCAAAATCCTGTGGGGACCCCCCACAGAAGCATATTGGGTGACTCTGTGGCGCAATGGTAGCGCGTCTGACTCCAGATCATAAGGTTGCGTGTTCAAATCACGTCAGGGTCAAAGCTTTACCGATCCCCATGAAACGTCATAGAATTTTCACATGTTATCTGAGGACCCCCCCAAAATCATGTAGTAACCCCCCACAGAAGAATATTGGGTGACTCTGTGGCGCAACGGTAGCGCGTCTGACTCCAGATCAGAACGTTGCGTGTTCAAATCACGTCAGGGTCAAAGCTTTACTGATCCCATGAAACGTCCTTAAATTTTCATACTACTGTCATCCGGGGACCCCCCAAAATCCTGTGGGGACCCCCCACAGAATGACCTTGTGTGACTCTGTGGCGCAATGGTAGCGCATCTGACTCCAGATCAGAAGGTTGCGTGTTCAAATCACGTCAGGGTCAAAGCTTTACCTATCCCCATGAAACGTCATAGACTTTTTAATGTTATCTGGGGACCCCCCCAAAATCAAGTAGTAACCCCCCACAGAAGCATATTGGGTGACTCTGTGGCGCAACGGTAGCGCGTCTGACTCCAGATCAGAAGGTTGCGTGTTCAAATCACGTCAGGTTCAAAGCTTTACTGATCCCCATGAAACGTCCTTAAATATTCATACTATTGTCATCCGGGGACCCCCCAAAATCCTGTGGGGACCCCCCAAAGAATGACATTGTGTGACTCTGTGGCGCAATGGTAGCGCGTCTGACTCCAGATCAGAAGGTTGCGTGTTCAAATCACGTCAGGGTCAAAGATGTATTGAATCTCATGAAACGTTATCAAATTGTCTCTTTACTCTCAGCTGGGGACTCGCAAAAAATCACGTGGGGATCGCTCACATAGGGTGACTCTCTGGCGCAATAGTAGCGCGTCTGACTCCAGATCAGAAGGTTGCATGTTCAAATCACGTCAGGGTCAAAGCTTTACCGATCCCCATGAAACGTCATAGAATTTTCACATGTTATCTGAGGACCCCCCCAAAATCATGTAGTAACCCCCCAGAGAAGCATATTGGGTGACTCTGTGGCGCAACGGTAGCGCGTCTGACTCCAGATCAGAAGGTTGCGTGTTCAAATCACGTCAGGGTCAAACTTTACTGATCCCATGAAACGTCCTTAAATTTTCATACTACTGTCATCCGGGGACCCCCCAAAATCCTGTGGGGACCCCCCACAGAATGACATTGTGTGACTCTGTGGCGCAATGGTAGCGCGTCTGACTCCAGATCAGAAGGTTGCGTGTTCAAATCACGTCAGGGTCAAAGCTTTACCGATCCCCATGAAACGACCTTAAATTTTCATACTACTGTCATCCGGGGACCCCCCAAAATCCTGTGGGGACCCCCCACAGAAGCATATTGGGTGACTCTGTGGCGCAATGGTAGCGCGTCTGACTCCAGATCAGAAGGTTGCATGTTCAAATCACGTCAGGGTCAAAGCTTTACCGATCCCCATGAAACGTCATAGAATTTTCACATGTTATCTGAGGACCCCCCCAAAATCATGTAGTAACCCCCCACAGAAGCATATTGGGTGACTCTGTGGCGCAACGGTAGCGCGTCTGACTCCAGATCAGAAGGTTGCGTGTTCAAATCACGTCAGGGACAAACTTTACTGATCCCATGAAACGTCCTTAAATTTTCATACTACTGTCATCCGGGGACCCCCCAAAATCCTGTGGGGACCCCCCACAGAATGACATTGTGTGACTCTGTGGCGCAATGGTAGCGCGTCTGACTCCAGATCAGAAGGTTGCGTGTTCAAATCACGTCAGGGTCAAAGCTTTACCGATCCCCATGAAACGACCTTACATTTTCATACTACTGTCATCCGGGGACCCCCCAAAATCCTGTGGGGACCCCCCACAGAAGCATATTGTGTGACTCTGTGGCGCAATGGTAGCGCGTCTGACTCCAGATCAGAAGGTTGCGTGTTCAAATCACGTCAGGGTCAAAGCTTTACCGATCCCCATGAAACGACCTTAAATTTTCATACTACTGTCATCCGGGGACCCCCCAAAATCCTGTGGGGACCCCCCACAGAATGACCTTGTGAGACTCTTTGGCGCAATGGTAGCGCGTTTGACTCCAGATCAGAAGGTTGCGTGTTCAAATCACGTCAGGGTCAAAGCTTTACCGATCCCCATGAAACGTCATAGAATTTTCACATGTTATCTGGGGACCCCCCCCAAAATCATGTAATAACCCCCCACAGAAGCATATTGGGTGACTCTGTGGCGCAACGGTAGTGTGTCTGACTCCAGATCAGAAGGTTGCGTGTTCAAATCATGTCAGGGTCAAAGATGTATTGAATCTCATGAAAAGATATCAAATTGTCCCCTTACTCTCAGCTGGGGACTCGCAAAAAATCACGTGGGGATAGCTCACATAGGGTGACTCTGTGGCGCAATGGTAGCGCGTCTGACTCCAGATCAGAAAGTTGCGTGTTCAAATCACGTCAGGGTCAAAGCTTTACCGATCCCCATGAAACGTCATAGAATTTTCACATGTTATCTGAGGACCCCCCCAAAATCATGTAGTAACCCCCCACAAAAGCATATTGGGTGACTCTGTGGCGCAACGGTAGCGCGTCTGACTCCAGATCAGAAGTTTGCGTGTTCAAATCACGTCAGGGTCAAAGCTTTACTGATCCCCATGAAACGGCCTTAAATTTTCATACAACTGTCATCCGGGGACCCCCCAAAATCCTGTGGGGACCCCCCACAGAATCACATTGTGTGACTTTGTGGCGCAATGGTAGCGCGTCTGACTCCAGATCAGAAGGTTGTGTGTTCAAATCACGTCAGGGTCAAAGCTTTACCGATCCCCATGAAACGTCATAGAATTTTCACATGTTATCTGGGGACCCCCCCAAAATAATGTAGTAACCCCCCAGAGAAGCATATTGGGTGACTCTGTGGCGCAACGGTATCGTGTCTGACTCCAGATCAGAAGGTTGCGTGTTCAAATCACGTCAGGGTCAAAGCTTTACTGATCCCCATGAAACGTCCTTAAATTTTCATACTATTGTCATCCGGGGACCCCCCAAAATCCTGTGGGGACCCCCCAAAGAATGACATTGTGTGACTCTGTGGCGCAATGGTAGCGCGTCTGACTCCAGATCAGAAGGTTGCGTGTTCAAATCACGTCAGGGTCAAAGCTTTACTGATCCCCATGAAACGTCCTTACATTTTCATACTACTGTCATCCGGGGACCCCCCAAAATCCTATGGGGACCCCCCAAAGAATGACATTGTGTGACTCTGTGGCGCAATGGTAGCGCGTCTGACTCCAGATCAGAAGGTTGCGTGTTCAAATCACGTCAGGGTCAAAGATGTATTGAATCTCATGAAACGTTATCAAATTGTCCCCTTACTCTCAGCTGGGGACTCGCAAAAAATCACGTGGGGATCGCTCACATAGGGTGACTCTGTGGCGCAATGGTAGCGCGTCTGACTCCAGATCAGAAGGTTGCGTGTTCAAATCACGTCAGGGTCAAAGCTTTACCTATCCCCATGAAACGTCATAGACTTTTTAATGTTATCTGGGGACCCCCCCAAAATCAAGTAGTAACCCCCCACAGAAGCATATTGGGTGACTCTGTGGCGCAACGGTAGCGCGTCTGACTCCAGATCAGAAGGTTGCGTGTTCAAATCACGTCAGGGTCAAAGCTTTACTGATCCCCATGAAACGTCCTTAAATATTCATACTATTGTCATCCGGGGACCCCCCAAAATCCTGTGGGGACCCCCCAAAGAATGACATTGTGTGACTCTGTGGCGCAATGGTAGCGCGTCTGACTCCAGATCAGAAGGTTGCGTGTTCAAATCACGTCAGGGTCAAAGATGTATTGAATCTCATGAAACGTTATCAAATTGTCTCTTTACTCTCAGCTGGGGACTCGCAAAAAATCACGTGGGGATCGCTCACATAGGGTTACTCTCTGGCGCAATGGTAGCGCGTCTGACTCCAGATCAGAAGGTTGCATGTTCAAATCACGTCAGGGTCAAAGCTTTACCGATCCCCATGAAACGTCATAGAATTTTCACATGTTATCTGAGGACCCCCCCAAAATCATGTAATAACCCCCCAGAGAAGCATATTGGGTGACTCTGTGGCGCAACGGTAGCGCGTCTGACTCCAGATCAGAAGGTTGCGTGTTCAAATCACGTCAGGGTCAAACTTTACTGATCCCATGAAACGTCCTTAAATTTTCATACTACTGTCATCCGGGGACCCCCCAAAATCCTGTGGGGACCCCCCACAGAATGACATTGTGTGACTCTGTGGCGCAATGGTAGCGCGTCTGACTCCAGATCAGAAGGTTGCGTGTTCAAATCACGTCAGGGTCAAAGCTTTACCGATCCCCATGAAACGACCTTAAATTTTCATACTACTGTCATCCGGGGACCCCCCAAAATCCTGTGGGGACCCCCCACAGAAGCATATTGGGTGACTCTGTGGCGCAATGGTAGCGCGTCTGACTCCAGATCAGAAGGTTGCATGTTCAAATCACGTCAGGGTCAAAGCTTTACCGATCCCCATGAAACGTCATAGAATTTTCACATGTTATCTGAGGACCCCCCCAAAATCATGTAGTAACCCCCCACAGAAGCATATTGGGTGACTCTGTGGCGCAACGGTAGCGCGTCTGACTCCAGATCAGAAGGTTGCGTGTTCAAATCACGTCAGGGACAAACTTTACTGATCCCATGAAACGTCCTTAAATTTTCATACTACTGTCATCCGGGGACCCCCCAAAATCCTGTGGGGACCCCCCACAGAATGACATTGTGTGACTCTGTGGCGCAATGGTAGCGCGTCTGACTCCAGATCAGAAGGTTGCGTGTTCAAATCACGTCAGGGTCAAAGCTTTACCGATCCCCATGAAACGACCTTACATTTTCATACTACTGTCATCCGGGGACCCCCCAAAATCCTGTGGGGACCCCCCACAGAAGCATATTGGGTGACTCTGTGGCGCAATGGTAGCGCGTCTGACTCCAGATCAGAAGGTTGCGTGTTCAAATCACGTCAGGGTCAAAGCTTTACCGATCCCCATGAAACGTCATAGAATTTTCACATGTTATCTGAGGACCCCCCCAAAATCATGTAGTAACCCCCCACAGAAGAATATTGGGTGACTCTGTGGCGCAACGGTAGCGCGTCTGACTCCAGATCAGAAGGTTGCGTGTTCAAATCACGTCAGGGTCAAAGCTTTACTGATCCCATGAAAAGTCCTTAAATTTTCATACTACTGTCATCCGGGGACCCCCCAAAATCCTGTGGGGACCCCCCACAGAATGACATTGTGTGACTCTGTGGCGCAATGGTAGCGCGTCTGACTCCAGATCAGAAGGTTGCGTGTTCAAATCACGTCAGGGTCAAAGCTTTACCGATCCCCATGAAACGACCTTAAATTTCCATACTACCGTCATCCGGGGACCCCCCAAAATCCTGTGGGGACCCCCCACAGAATGACATTGTGTGACTCTGTGGCGCAATGGTAGCGCGTCTGACTCCAGATCAGAAGGTTGCGTGTTCAAATCACGTCAGGGTCAAAGCTTTACCGATCCCCATGAAACGTCATAGAATTTTCACATCTTATCTGGGGACCCCCCCCAAAATCATGTAATAACCCCCCACAGAAGCATATTGGGTGACTCTGTGGCGCAACGGTAGTGTGTCTGACTCCAGATCAGAAGGTTGCGTGTTCAAATCATGTCAGGGTCAAAAATGTATTGAATCTCATGAAAAGTTATCAAATTGTCCCCTTACTCTCAGCTGGGGACTCGCAAAAAATCACGTGGGGATAGCTCACATAGGGTGACTCTGTGGCGCAATGGTAGCGCGTCTGACTCCAGATCAGAAAGTTGCGTGTTCAAATCACGTCAGGGTCAAAGCTTTACCGATCCCCATGAAACGTCATAGAATTTTCACATGTTATCTGAGGACCCCCCCAAAATCATGTAGTAACCCCCCACAAAAGCATATTGGGTGACTCTGTGGCGCAACGGTAGCGCGTCTGACTCCAGATCAGAAGTTTGCGTGTTCAAATCACGTCAGGGTCAAAGCTTTACTGATCCCCATGAAACGTCCTTAAATTTTCATACAACTGTCATCCGGGGACCCCCCAAAATCCTGTGGGGACCCCCCACAGAATCACATTGTGTGACTTTGTGGCGCAATGGTAGCGCGTCTGACTCCAGATCAGAAGGTTGTGTGTTCAAATCACGTCAGGGTCAAAGCTTTACCGATCCCCATGAAACGTCATAGAATTTTCACATGTTATCTGGGGACCCCCCCAAAATAATGTAGTAACCCCCCAGAGAAGCATATTGGGTGACTCTGTGGCGCAACGGTATCGTGTCTGACTCCAGATCAGAAGGTTGCGTGTTCAAATCACGTCAGGGTCAAAGCTTTACTGATCCCCATGAAACGTCCTTAAATTTTCATACTATTGTCATCCGGGGACCCCCCAAAATCCTGTGGGGACCCCCCAAAGAATGACATTGTGTGACTCTGTGGCGCAATGGTAGCGCGTCTGACTCCAGATCAGAAGGTTGCGTGTTCAAATCACGTCAGGGTCAAAGCTTTACTGATCCCCATGAAACGTCCTTAAATTTTCATACTACTGTCATCCGGGGACCCCCCAAAATCCTGTGGGGACCCCCCAAAGAATGACATTGTGTGACTCTGTGGCGCAATGGTAGCGCGTCTGACTCCAGATCAGAAGTTTGCTTGTTCAAATCACGTCAGGGTCAAAGATGTATTGAATCTCATGAAACGTTATCAAATTGTCCCCTTACTCTCAGCTGGGGACTCGCAAAAAATCACGTGGGGATCGCTCACATAGGGTGACTCTGTGGCGCAATGGTAGCGCGTCTGACTCCAGATCAGAAGGTTGCGTGTTCAAATCACGTCAGGGTCAAAGCTTTACTGATCCCCATGAAACGTCCTTAAATTTTCATACTACTGTCATCCGGGGACCCGCCAAAATCCTGTGGGGACCCCCCACAGAATGACCTTGTGTGACTCCGTGGCGCAATGGTAGCGCGTCTGACTCCAGATCATAAGGTTGCGTGTTCAAATCACGTCAGGGTCAAAGCTTTACCTATCCCCATGAAACGTCATAGACTTTTTAATGTTATCTGGGGACCCCCCCAAAATCATGTAGTAACCCCCCACAGAAGCATATTGGGTGTCTCTGTGGCGCAACGGTAGCGCGTCTGACTCCAGATCAGAAGGTTGCGTGTTCAAATCACGTCAGGGTCAAAGCTTTACTGATCCCCATGAAACGTCCTTACATTTTCATACTACTGTCATCCGGGGACCCCCCAAAATCCTGTGGGGACCCCCCAAAGAATGACATTGTGTGACTCTGTGGCGCAATGGTAGCGCGTCTGACTCCAGATCAGAAGGTTGCGTGTTCAAATCACGTCAGGGTCAAAGCTTTACTGATCCCATGAAACGTCCTTAAATTTTCATACTACTGTCATCCGGGGACCCCCCAAAATCCTGTGGGGACCCCCCACAGAAGCATATTGGGTGACTCTGTGGCGCAATGGTAGCGCGTCTGACTCCAGATCAGAAGGTTGCGTGTTCAAATCACGTCAGGGTCAAAGCTTTACCGATCCCCATGAAACGTCATAGAATTTTCACATGTTATCTGAGGACCCCCCCAAAATCATGTAGTAACCCCCCACAGAAGAATATTGGGTGACTCTGTGGCGCAACGGTAGCGCGTCTGACTCCAGATCAGAAGGTTGCGTGTTCAAATCACGTCAGGGTCAAAGCTTTACTGATCCCATGAAACGTCCTTAAATTTTCATACTACTGTCATCCGGGGACCCCCCAAAATCCTGTGGGGACCCCCCACAGAATGACCTTGTGTGACTCTGTGGCGCAATGGTAGCGCATCTGACTCCAGATCAGAAGGTTGCGTGTTCAAATCACGTCAGGGTCAAAGCTTTACCTATCCCCATGAAACGTCATAGACTTTTTAATGTTATCTGGGGACCCCCCCAAAATCAAGTAGTAACCCCCCACAGAAGCATATTGGGTGACTCTGTGGCGCAACGGTAGCGCGTCTGACTCCAGATCAGAAGGTTGCGTGTTCAAATCACGTCAGGGTCAAAGCTTTACTGATCCCCATGAAACGTCCTTAAATATTCATACTATTGTCATCCGGGGACCCCCCAAAATCCTGTGGGGACCCCCCAAAGAATGACATTGTGTGACTCTGTGGCGCAATGGTAGCGCGTCTGACTCCAGATCAGAAGGTTGCGTGTTCAAATCACGTCAGGGTCAAAGATGTATTGAATCTCATGAAACGTTATCAAATTGTCTCTTTACTCTCAGCTGGGGACTCGCAAAAAATCACGTGGGGATCGCTCACATAGGGTGACTCTCTGGCGCAATAGTAGCGCGTCTGACTCCAGATCAGAAGGTTGCATGTTCAAATCACGTCAGGGTCAAAGCTTTACCGATCCCCATGAAACGTCATAGAATTTTCACATGTTATCTGAGGACCCCCCCAAAATCATGTAGTAACCCCCCAGAGAAGCATATTGGGTGACTCTGTGGCGCAACGGTAGCGCGTCTGACTCCAGATCAGAAGGTTGCGTGTTCAAATCACGTCAGGGTCAAACTTTACTGATCCCATGAAACGTCCTTAAATTTTCATACTACTGTCATCCGGGGACCCCCCAAAATCCTGTGGGGACCCCCCACAGAATGACATTGTGTGACTCTGTGGCGCAATGGTAGCGCGTCTGACTCCAGATCAGAAGGTTGCGTGTTCAAATCACGTCAGGGTCAAAGCTTTACCGATCCCCATGAAACTACCTTAAATTTTCATACTACTGTCATCCGGGGACCCCCCAAAATCCTGTGGGGACCCCCCACAGAAGCATATTGGGTGACTCTGTGGCGCAATGGTAGCGCGTCTGACTCCAGATCAGAAGGTTGCATGTTCAAATCACGTCAGGGTCAAAGCTTTACCGATCCCCATGAAACGTCATAGAATTTTCACATGTTATCTGAGGACCCCCCCAAAATCATGTAGTAACCCCCCACAGAAGCATATTGGGTGACTCTGTGGCGCAACGGTAGCGCGTCTGACTCCAGATCAGAAGGTTGCGTGTTCAAATCACGTCAGGGACAAACTTTACTGATCCCATGAAACGTCCTTAAATTTTCATACTACTGTCATCCGGGGACCCCCCAAAATCCTGTGGGGACCCCCCACAGAATGACATTGTGTGACTCTGTGGCGCAATGGTAGCGCGTCTGACTCCAGATCAGAAGGTTGCGTGTTCAAATCACGTCAGGGTCAAAGCTTTACCGATCCCCATGAAACGACCTTACATTTTCATACTACTGTCATCCGGGGACCCCCCAAAATCCTGTGGGGACCCCCCACAGAAGCATATTGGGTGACTCTGTGGCGCAATGGTAGCGCGTCTGACTCCAGATCAGAAGGTTGCGTGTTCAAATCACGTCAGGGTCAAAGCTTTACCGATCCCCATGAAACGTCATAGAATTTTCACATGTTATCTGAGGACCCCCCCAAAATCATGTAGTAACCCCCCACAGAAGAATATTGGGTGACTCTGTGGCGCAACGGTAGCGCGTCTGACTCCAGATCAGAAGGTTGCGTGTTCAAATCACGTCAGGGTCAAAGCTTTACTGATCCCATGAAAAGTCCTTAAATTTTCATACTACTGTCATCCGGGGACCCCCCAAAATCCTGTGGGGACCCCCCACAGAATGACATTGTGTGACTCTGTGGCGCAATGGTAGCGCGTCTGACTCCAGATCAGAAGGTTGCGTGTTCAAATCACGTCAGGGTCAAAGCTTTACCGATCCCCATGAAACGACCTTAAATTTTCATACTACCGTCATCCGGGGACCCCCCAAAATCCTGTGGGGACCCCCCACAGAATGACATTGTGTGACTCTGTGGCGCAATGGTAGCGCGTCTGACTCCAGATCAGAAGGTTGCGTGTTCAAATCACGTCAGGGTCAAAGCTTTACCGATCCCCATGAAACGACCTTAAATTTTCATACTACTGTCATCCGGGGACCCCCCAAAATCCTGTGGGGACCCCCCACAGAATGACCTTGTGAGACTCTTTGGCGCAATGGTAGCGCGTTTGACTCCAGATCAGAAGGTTGCGTGTTCAAATCACGTCAGGGTCAAAGCTTTACCGATCCCCATGAAACGTCATAGAATTTTCACATGTTATCTGGGGACCCCCCCCAAAATCATGTAATAACCCCCCACAGAAGCATATTGGGTGACTCTGTGGCGCAACGGTAGTGTGTCTGACTCCAGATCAGAAGGTTGCGTGTTCAAATCATGTCAGGGTCAAAGATGTATTGAATCTCATGAAAAGATATCAAATTGTCTCCTTACTCTCAGCTGGGGACTCGCAAAAAATCACGTGGGGATAGCTCACATAGGGTGACTCTGTGGCGCAATGGTAGCGCGTCTGACTCCAGATCAGAAAGTTGCGTGTTCAAATCACGTCAGGGTCAAAGCTTTACTGATCCCCATGAAACGGCCTTAAATTTTCATACAACTGTCATCCGGGGACCCCCCAAAATCCTGTGGGGACCCCCCACAGAATCACATTGTGTGACTTTGTGGCGCAATGGTAGCGCGTCTGACTCCAGATCAGAAGGTTGTGTGTTCAAATCACGTCAGGGTCAAAGCTTTACCGATCCCCATGAAACGTCATAGAATTTTCACATGTTATCTGGGGACCCCCCCAAAATAATGTAGTAACCCCCCAGAGAAGCATATTGGGTGACTCTGTGGCGCAACGGTATCGTGTCTGACTCCAGATCAGAAGGTTGCGTGTTCAAATCACGTCAGGGTCAAAGCTTTACTGATCCCCATGAAACGTCCTTAAATTTTCATACTATTGTCATCCGGGGACCCCCCAAAATCCTGTGGGGACCCCCCAAAGAATGACATTGTGTGACTCTGTGGCGCAATGGTAGCGCGTCTGACTCCAGATCAGAAGGTTGCGTGTTCAAATCACGTCAGGGTCAAAGCTTTACTGATCCCCATGAAACGTCCTTACATTTTCATACTACTGTCATCCGGGGACCCCCCAAAATCCTATGGGGACCCCCCAAAGAATGACATTGTGTGACTCTGTGGCGCAATGGTAGCGCGTCTGACTCCAGATCAGAAGGTTGCGTGTTCAAATCACGTCAGGGTCAAAGATGTATTGAATCTCATGAAACGTTATCAAATTGTCCCCTTACTCTCAGCTGGGGACTCGCAAAAAATCACGTGGGGATCGCTCACATAGGGTGACTCTGTGGCGCAATGGTAGCGCGTCTGACTCCAGATCAGAAGGTTGCGTGTTCAAATCACGTCAGGGTCAAAGCTTTACCTATCCCCATGAAACGTCATAGACTTTTTAATGTTATCTGGGGACCCCCCCAAAATCAAGTAGTAACCCCCCACAGAAGCATATTGGGTGACTCTGTGGCGCAACGGTAGCGCGTCTGACTCCAGATCAGAAGGTTGCGTGTTCAAATCACGTCAGGGTCAAAGCTTTACTGATCCCCATGAAACGTCCTTAAATATTCATACTATTGTCATCCGGGGACCCCCCAAAATCCTGTGGGGACCCCCCAAAGAATGACATTGTGTGACTCTGTGGCGCAATGGTAGCGCGTCTGACTCCAGATCAGAAGGTTGCGTGTTCAAATCACGTCAGGGTCAAAGATGTATTGAATCTCATGAAACGTTATCAAATTGTCTCTTTACTCTCAGCTGGGGACTCGCAAAAAATCACGTGGGGATCGCTCACATAGGGTTACTCTCTGGCGCAATGGTAGCGCGTCTGACTCCAGATCAGAAGGTTGCATGTTCAAATCACGTCAGGGTCAAAGCTTTACCGATCCCCATGAAACGTCATAGAATTTTCACATGTTATCTGAGGACCCCCCCAAAATCATGTAATAACCCCCCAGAGAAGCATATTGGGTGACTCTGTGGCGCAACGGTAGCGCGTCTGACTCCAGATCAGAAGGTTGCGTGTTCAAATCACGTCAGGGTCAAACTTTACTGATCCCATGAAACGTCCTTACATTTTCATACTACTGTCATCCGGGGACCCCCCAAAATCCTGTGGGGACCCCCCACAGAATGACATTGTGTGACTCTGTGGCGCAATGGTAGCGCGTCTGACTCCAGATCAGAAGGTTGCGTGTTCAAATCACGTCAGGGTCAAAGCTTTACCGATCCCCATGAAACGACCTTAAATTTTCATACTACTGTCATCCGGGGACCCCCCAAAATCCTGTGGGGACCCCCCACAGAAGCATATTGGGTGACTCTGTGGCGCAATGGTAGCGCGTCTGACTCCAGATCAGAAGGTTGCATGTTCAAATCACGTCAGGGTCAAAGCTTTACCGATCCCCATGAAACGTCATAGAATTTTCACATGTTATCTGAGGACCCCCCCAAAATCATGTAGTAACCCCCCACAGAAGCATATTGGGTGACTCTGTGGCGCAACGGTAGCGCGTCTGACTCCAGATCAGAAGGTTGCGTGTTCAAATCACGTCAGGGACAAACTTTACTGATCCCATGAAACGTCCTTAAATTTTCATACTACTGTCATCCGGGGACCCCCCAAAATCCTGTGGGGACCCCCCACAGAATGACATTGTGTGACTCTGTGGCGCAATGGTAGCGCGTCTGACTCCAGATCAGAAGGTTGCGTGTTCAAATCACGTCAGGGTCAAAGCTTTACCGATCCCCATGAAACGACCTTACATTTTCATACTACTGTCATCCGGGGACCCCCCAAAATCCTGTGGGGACCCCCCACAGAAGCATATTGGGTGACTCTGTGGCGCAATGGTAGCGCGTCTGACTCCAGATCAGAAGGTTGCGTGTTCAAATCACGTCAGGGTCAAAGCTTTACCGATCCCCATGAAACGTCATAGAATTTTCACATGTTATCTGAGGACCCCCCCAAAATCATGTAGTAACCCCCCACAGAAGAATATTGGGTGACTCTGTGGCGCAACGGTAGCGCGTCTGACTCCAGATCAGAAGGTTGCGTGTTCAAATCACGTCAGGGTCAAAGCTTTACTGATCCCATGAAAAGTCCTTAAATTTTCATACTACTGTCATCCGGGGACCCCCCAAAATCCTGTGGGGACCCCCCACAGAATGACATTGTGTGACTCTGTGGCGCAATGGTAGCGCGTCTGACTCCAGATCAGAAGGTTGCGTGTTCAAATCACGTCAGGGTCAAAGCTTTACCGATCCCCATGAAACGACCTTAAATTTCCATACTACCGTCATCCGGGGACCCCCCAAAATCCTGTGGGGACCCCCCACAGAATGACATTGTGTGACTCTGTGGCGCAATGGTAGCGCGTCTGACTCCAGATCAGAAGGTTGCGTGTTCAAATCACGTCAGGGTCAAAGCTTTACCGATCCCCATGAAACGACCTTAAATTTTCATACTACTGTCATCCGGGGACCCCCCAAAATCCTGTGGGGACCCCCCACAGAATGACCTTGTGAGACTCTTTGGCGCAATGGTAGCGCGTTTGACTCCAGATCAGAAGGTTGCGTGTTCAAATCACGTCAGGGTCAAAGCTTTACCGATCCCCATGAAACGTCATAGAATTTTCACATGTTATCTGGGGACCCCCCCCAAAATCATGTAATAACCCCCCACAGAAGCATATTGGGTGACTCTGTGGCGCAACGGTAGTGTGTCTGACTCCAGATCAGAAGGTTGCGTGTTCAAATCATGTCAGGGTCAAAGATGTATTGAATCTCATGAAAAGTTATCAAATTGTCCCCTTACTCTCAGCTGGGGACTCGCAAAAAATCACATGGGGATAGCTCACATAGGGTGACTCTGTGGCGCAATGGTAGCGCGTCTGACTCCAGATCAGAAAGTTGCGTGTTCAAATCACGTCAGGGTCAAAGCTTTACCGATCCCCATGAAACGTCATAGAATTTTCACATGTTATCTGATGACCCCCCCAAAATCATGTAGTAACCCCCCACAAAAGCATATTGGGTGACTCTGTGGCGCAACGGTAGCGCGTCTGACTCCAGATCAGAAGTTTGCGTGTTCAAATCACGTCAGGGTCAAAGCTTTACTGATCCCCATGAAACGTCCTTAAATTTTCATACAACTGTCATCCGGGGACCCCCCAAAATCCTGTGGGGACCCCCCACAGAATCACATTGTGTGACTTTGTGGCGCAATGGTAGCGCGTCTGACTCCAGATCAGAAGGTTGTGTGTTCAAATCACGTCAGGGTCAAAGCTTTACCGATCCCCATGAAACGTCATAGAATTTTCACATGTTATCTGGGGACCCCCCCAAAATAATGTAGTAACCCCCCAGAGAAGCATATTGGGTGACTCTGTGGCGCAACGGTATCGTGTCTGACTCCAGATCAGAAGGTTGCGTGTTCAAATCACGTCAGGGTCAAAGCTTTACTGATCCCCATGAAACGTCCTTAAATTTTCATACTATTGTCATCCGGGGACCCCCCAAAATCCTGTGGGGACCCCCCAAAGAATGACATTGTGTGACTCTGTGGCGCAATGGTAGCGCGTCTGACTCCAGATCAGAAGGTTGCGTGTTCAAATCACGTCAGGGTCAAAGCTTTACTGATCCCCATGAAACGTCCTTAAATTTTCATACTACTGTCATCCGGGGACCCCCCAAAATCCTGTGGGGACCCCCCAAAGAATGACATTGTGTGACTCTGTGGCGCAATGGTAGCGCGTCTGACTCCAGATCAGAAGTTTGCTTGTTCAAATCACGTCAGGGTCAAAGATGTATTGAATCTCATGAAACGTTATCAAATTGTCCCCTTACTCTCAGCTGGGGACTCGCAAAAAATCACGTGGGGATCGCTCACATAGGGTGACTCTGTGGCGCAATGGTAGCGCGTCTGACTCCAGATCAGAAGGTTGCGTGTTCAAATCACGTCAGGGTCAAAGCTTTACTGATCCCCATGAAACGTCCTTAAATTTTCATACTACTGTCATCCGGGGACCCGCCAAAATCCTGTGGGGACCCCCCACAGAATGACCTTGTGTGACTCTGTGGCGCAATGGTAGCGCGTCTGACTCCAGATCATAAGGTTGCGTGTTCAAATCACGTCAGGGTCAAAGCTTTACCTATCCCCATGAAACGTCATAGACTTTTTAATGTTATCTGGGGACCCCCCCAAAATCATGTAGTAACCCCCCACAGAAGCATATTGGGTGTCTCTGTGGCGCAACGGTAGCGCGTCTGACTCCAGATCAGAAGGTTGCGTGTTCAAATCACGTCAGGGTCAAAGCTTTACTGATCCCCATGAAACGTCCTTACATTTTCATAGTACTGTCATCCGGGGACCCCCCAAAATCCTGTGGGGACCCCCCAAAGAATGACATTGTGTGACTCTGTGGCGCAATGGTAGCGCGTCTGACTCCAGATCAGAAGGTTGCGTGTTCAAATCACGTCAGGGTCAAAGCTTTACTGATCCCATGAAACGTCCTTAAATTTTCATATTACTGTCATCCGGGGACCCCCCAAAATCCTGTGGGGACCCCCCACAGAAGCATATTGGGTGACTCTGTGGCGCAATGGTAGCGCGTCTGACTCCAGATCAGAAGGTTGCGTGTTCAAATCACGTCAGGGTCAAAGCTTTACCGATCCCCATGAAACGTCATAGAATTTTCACATGTTATCTGAGGACCCCCCCAAAATCATGTAGTAACCCCCCACAGAAGAATATTGGGTGACTCTGTGGCGCAACGGTAGCGCGTCTGACTCCAGATCAGAAGGTTGCGTGTTCAAATCACGTCAGGGTCAAAGCTTTACTGATCCCATGAAACGTCCTTAAATTTTCATACTACTGTCATCCGGGGACCCCCCAAAATCCTGTGGGGACCCCCCACAGAATGACCTTGTGTGACTCTGTGGCGCAATGGTAGCGCGTCTGACTCCAGATCAGAAGGTTGCGTGTTCAAATCACGTCAGGGTCAAAGCTTTACCTATCCCCATGAAACGTCATAGACTTTTTAATGTTATCTGGGGACCCCCCCAAAATCAAGTAGTAACCCCCCACAGAAGCATATTGGGTGACTCTGTGGCGCAACGGTAGCGCGTCTGACTCCAGATCAGAAGGTTGCGTGTTCAAATCACGTCAGGGTCAAAGCTTTACTGATCCCCATGAAACGTCCTTAAATATTCATACTATTGTCATCCGGGGACCCCCCAAAATCCTGTGGGGACCCCCCAAAGAATGACATTGTGTGACTCTGTGGCGCAATGGTAGCGCGTCTGACTCCAGATCAGAAGGTTGCGTGTTCAAATCACGTCAGGGTCAAAGATGTATTGAATCTCATGAAACGTTATCAAATTGTCTCTTTACTCTCAGCTGGGGACTCGCAAAAAATCACGTGGGGATCGCTCACATAGGGTGACTCTCTGGCGCAATAGTAGCGCGTCTGACTCCAGATCAGAAGGTTGCATGTTCAAATCACGTCAGGGTCAAAGCTTTACCGATCCCCATGAAACGTCATAGAATTTTCACATGTTATCTGAGGACCCCCCCAAAATCATGTAGTAACCCCCCAGAGAAGCATATTGGGTGACTCTGTGGCGCAACGGTAGCGCGTCTGACTCCAGATCAGAAGCTTGCGTGTTCAAATCACGTCAGGGTCAAACTTTACTGATCCCATGAAACGTCCTTAAATTTTCATACTACTGTCATCCGGGGACCCCCCAAAATCCTGTGGGGACCCCCCACAGAATGACATTGTGTGACTCTGTGGCGCAATGGTAGCGCGTCTGACTCCAGATCAGAAGGTTGCGTGTTCAAATCACGTCAGGGTCAAAGCTTTACCGATCCCCATGAAACGACCTTAAATTTTCATACTACTGTCATCCGGGGACCCCCCAAAATCCTGTGGGGACCCCCCACAGAAGCATATTGGGTGACTCTGTGGCCCAATGGTAGCGCGTCTGACTCCAGATCAGAAGGTTGCATGTTCAAATCACGTCAGGGTCAAAGCTTTACCGATCCCCATGAAACGTCATAGAATTTTCACATGTTATCTGAGGACCCCCCCAAAATCATGTAGTAACCCCCCACAGAAGCATATTGGGTGACTCTGTGGCGCAACGGTAGCGCGTCTGACTCCAGATCAGAAGGTTGCGTGTTCAAATCACGTCAGGGACAAACTTTACTGATCCCATGAAACGTCCTTAAATTTTCATACTACTGTCATCCGGGGACCCCCCAAAATCCTGTGGGGACCCCCCACAGAATGACATTGTGTGACTCTGTGGCGCAATGGTAGCGCGTCTGACTCCAGATCAGAAGGTTGCGTGTTCAAATCACGTCAGGGTCAAAGCTTTACCGATCCCCATGAAACTACCTTACATTTTCATACTACTGTCATCCGGGGACCCCCCAAAATCCTGTGGGGACCCCCCACAGAAGCATATAGGGTGACTCTGTGGCGCAATGGTAGCGCGTCTGACTCCAGATCAGAAGGTTGCGTGTTCAAATCACGTCAGGGTCAAAGCTTTACCGATCCCCATGAAACGTCATAGAATTTTCATATGTTATCTGAGGACCCCCCCAAAATCATGTAGTAACCCCCCACAGAAGAATATTGGGTGACTCTGTGGCGCAACGGTAGCGCGTCTGACTCCAGATCAGAAGGTTGCGTGTTCAAATCACGTCAGGGTCAAAGCTTTACTGATCCCATGAAAAGTCCTTAAATTTTCATACTACTGTCATCCGGGGACCCCCCAAAATCCTGTGGGGACCCCCCACAGAATGACATTGTGTGACTCTGTGGCGCAATGGTAGCACGTCTGACTCCAGATCAGAAGGTTGCGTGTTCAAATCACGTCAGGGTCAAAGCTTTACCGATCCCCATGAAACGACCTTAAATTTTCATACTACCGTCATCCGGGGACCCCCCAAAATCCTGTGGGTACCCCCCACAGAATGACATTGTGTGACTCTGTGGCGCAATGGTAGCGCGTCTGACTCCAGATCAGAAGGTTGCGTGTTCAAATCACGTCAGGGTCAAAGCTTTACCGATCCCCATGAAACGACCTTACATTTTCATACTACTGTCATCCGGGGACCCCCCAAAATCCTGTGGGGACCCCCCACAGAATGACCTTGTGAGACTCTTTGGCGCAATGGTAGCGCGTTTGACTCCAGATCAGAAGGTTGCGTGTTCAAATCACGTCAGGGTCAAAGCTTTACCGATCCCCATGAAACGTCATAGAATTTTCACATGTTATCTGGGGACCCCCCCCAAAATCATGTAATAACCCCCCACAGAAGCATATTGGGTGACTCTGTGGCGCAACGGTAGTGTGTCTGACTCCAGATCAGAAGGTTGCGTGTTCAAATCATGTCAGGGTCAAAGATGTAATGAATCTCATGAAAAGTTATCAAATTGTCCCCTTACTCTCAGCTGGGGACTCGCAAAAAATCACGTGGGGATAGCTCACATAGGGTGACTCTGTGGCGCAATGGTAGCGCGTCTGACTCCAGATCAGAAGGTTGCGTGTTCAAATCACGTCAGGGTCAAAGCTTTACCGATCCCCATGAAACGTCATAGAATTTTCACATGTTATCTGAGGACCCCCCCAAAATCATGTAGTAACCCCCCACAAAAGCATATTGGGTGACTCTGTGGCGCAACGGTAGCGCGTCTGACTCCAGATCAGAAGTTTGCGTGTTCAAATCACGTCAGGGTCAAAGCTTTACTGATCCCCATGAAACGGCCTTAAATTTTCATACAACTGTCATCCGGGGACCCCCCAAAATCCTGTGGGGACCCCCCACAGAATCACATTGTGTGACTTTGTGGCGCAATGGTAGCGCGTCTGACTCCAGATCAGAAGGTTGTGTGTTCAAATCACGTCAGGGTCAAAGCTTTACCGATCCCCATGAAACGTCATAGAATTTTCACATGTTATCTGGGGACCCCCCCAAAATAATGTAGTAACCCCCCAGAGAAGCATATTGGGTGACTCTGTGGCGCAACGGTATCGTGTCTGACTCCAGATCAGAAGGTTGCGTGTTCAAATCACGTCAGGGTCAAAGCTTTACTGATCCCCATGAAACGTCCTTAAATTTTCATACTATTGTCATCCGGGGACCCCCCAAAATCCTGTGGGGACCCCCCAAAGAATGACATTGTGTGACTCTGTGGCGCAATGGTAGCGCGTCTGACTCCAGATCAGAAGGTTGC
>NC_137623.1:32167530-32207530 GCF_963280865.1 Gymnoscopelus braueri
GGTCAAAGCTTTACTGATCCCCATGAAACGTCCTTCAATTTTCATAATACTGTCATCCGGGGACCCCCCAAAATCCTGTGGGGACCCCCCACAGAATGACATTGTGTGACTCTGTGGCGCAATGGTAGCGCGTCTGACTCCAGATCAGAAGGTTGCGTGTTCAAATCACGTCAGGGTCAAAGCCTTACTGATCCCCATGAAACGTCCTTAAATTTTCATACTACTGTCATCCCGGGACCCCCCAAAATCCTGTGGGGACCCCCCAAAGAATGACGTTGTGTGACTCTGTGGCGCAATGGTAGCGCGTCTGACTCCAGATCAGAAGGTTGTGTGTTCAAATCACGTCAGGGTCAAAGATGTATTGAATCTCATGAAACGTTATCAAATTGTCCCCTTACTCTCAGCTGGGGACTTGCAAAAAATCACGTGGGGATCGCTCACATATGGTGACTCTGTGGCGCAATGGTAGCGCGTCTGACTCCAGATCAGAAGGTTGAGTTTTCAAATCAAGTCAGGGTCAAAGCTTTACCGATCCCCATGAAACGTCATAGAATTTTCACATGTTATCTGAGGACCCCCCCAAAATCATGTAGTAACCCCCCAGAGAAGCATATTGGGTGACTCTGTGGCGCAACGGTAGCGCGTCTGACTCCAGATCAGAAGGTTGCGTGTTCAAATCACGTCAGGGTCAAAGCTTTACTGATCCCCATGAAACGTCCTTAAATTTTCATACTACTGTCATCCGGGGACCCCCCAAAATCCTGTGGGGACCCCCCACAGAATGACATTGTGTGACTCTGTGGCGCAATGGTAGCGCGTCTGACTCCAGATCAGAAGGTTGCGTGTTCAAATCACGTCAGGGTCAAAGCTTTACTGATCCCCATGAAACGTCCTGAAATTTTCATACTACTCTCATCCGGGGACCCCCCAAAATCCTGTGGGGACCCCCCACAGAATGACATTGTGTGACTCTGTGGCGCAATGGGAGCGCGTCTGACTCCAGATCAGAAGGTTGCATGTTCAAATCACGTCAGGGTCAAAGCTTTACCGATCCCCATGAAACTTCATATAATTTTCACAGGTTATGTCGGGACCCCCCCAAAATCATGTAGTAATCCCCCACAGAAGCATATTGGGTGACTCTGTGGCGCAACGGTAGTGCGTCTGACTCCAGATCAGAAGGTTGCATGTTCAAATCACGTCAGGGTCAAAACTTTACCGATCCCCATGAAACGACCTTACATTTTCAATTTACTGTCATCAGGGGAAAAAAATCCTGTCGGGACCCCCCACAGAATTATATTGTGTGGCTCTCTGGCGCAATGGCAGCGCGTCTCACTCCAGATCAGAAGGTTGCATGTTCAAATCACGTCAGGCTCAAAGCTTTATTGATCCCCATGAAAAGGCCTTAAATTTTCATGCTACTGTCATCCGGGGACCCCCCAAAATCCTGTGGGGACCCCCCACAGAATGACATTATGTGACTCTGTGGCACAATGGTAGCGCGTCTGACTCCAGATCAGAAGGTTGCGTGTTCAAATCACGTCAGGGTCAAAGCTTTACCGCTCCCCATGAAACGTCATAGAATTTTCACATGTTATCTGAGGACCCCCCCAAAATCATGTAGTAACCCCCCACAGAAGAATATTGTGTGACTCTGTGGCGCAATGGTAGCGCGTCTGACTCC
Source organism: Gymnoscopelus braueri (assembly GCF_963280865.1). Lineage (NCBI taxonomy): Eukaryota > Metazoa > Chordata > Actinopteri > Myctophiformes > Myctophidae > Gymnoscopelus > Gymnoscopelus braueri. The sequence continues at coordinate 32,169,218 of NC_137623.1, forward strand.
AGATCAGAAGGTTGCGTGTTCAAATCACGTCAGGGTCAAAGCTTTACTGATCCCCATGAAACGTCCTGAAATTTTCATACTACTCTCACCCGGGGACCCCCCAAAATCCTGTGGGGACCCCCCACAGAATGACATTGTGTGACTCTGTGGCACAATGGTAGCGCGTCTGACTCCAGATCAGAAGGTTGCATGTTCAAATCACGTCAGGGTCAAAGCTTTACCGATCCCCATGAAACTTCATATAATTTTCACAGGTTATGTCGGGACCCCCCCAAAATCATGTAGTAATCCCCCACAGAAGCATATTGGGTGACTCTGTGGCGTAATTGTAGCGCGTCTGACTCCAGATCAGAAGGTTGCATGTTCAAATCACGTCAGGGTCAAAACTTTACCGATCCCCATGAAACGACCTTAAATTTTCAATTTACTGTCATCAGGGGAAAAAAATCCTGTCGGGACCCCCCACAGAATGATATTGTGTGGCTCTCTGGCGCAATGGCAGCGCGTCTCACTCCAGATCAGAAGGTTGCATGTTCAAATCACGTCAGGCTCAAAGCTTTATTGATCCCCATGAAACGGCCTTAAATTTTCATGCTACTGTCATCCGGGGACCCCCCAAAATCCTGTGGGGACCCCCCACAGAATGACATTATGTGACTCTGTGGCACAATGGTAGCGCGTCTGACTCCAGATCAGAAGGTTGCGTGTTCAAATCACGTCAGGGTCGAAGCTTTACCGCTCCCCATGAAACGTCATAGAATTTTCACATGTTATCTGAGGACCCCCCCAAAATCATGTAGTAACCCCCCACAGAAGCATATTGTGTGACTCTGTGGCGCAATGGTAGCGCGTCTGACTCCAGATCAGAAGGTTGCGTGTTCAAATCACGTCAGGGTCAAAGCTTTACTGATCCCCATGAAACGTCCTGAAATTTTCATACTACTCTCATCCGGGGACCCCCCAAAATCCTGTGGGGACCCCCCACAGAATGACATTGTGTGACTCTGTGGCTTAATGGTAGCGTGTCTGACTCCAGATCAGAAGGTTGCGTGTTCAAATCACGTCAGGGTCAAAGCTTTACCGCTCCCCATGAAACGTCATAGAATTTTCACATGTTATCTGGGGACCCCCCCAAAATCATGTAGTAACCCCCCACAGAAGCATATTGGGTGACTCTGTGGCGCAACGGTAGCGCGTCTGACTCCAGATCAGAAAGTTGCGTGTTCAAATCACGTCAGAGTCAAAGCTTTACTGAATCTTATGAAACGTTATCAAATTGTCCCCTTACTCTCAGCTGGGGACTCCCAAAAAATCACGTGGGGATCGCTCACATAGGGTGACTCTGTGGCGCAATGGTAGCGTGTCTGACTCCAGATCAGAAGGTTGCGTGTTCAAATCACGTCAGGGTCAATGCTTTACTGATCCCCATGAAACGTCCTTAAATTTTCATACTACTGTCATCCGGGGACACCCCAAAATCCTGTGGGGACCCCCCACAGAAAGACATTGTGTGACTCTGTGGCGCAATGGTAGCGCGTCTGACTCCAGATCAGAAGGTTACGTGTTCAAATCACGTCAGGGTCAAAGCTTTACCGATCCCCATGAAACTACCTTAAATTTTCAATTTACTGTCATCAGGGGATCCCCCAAAATCCTATGGGGACCCCCCACAGAATCCCACAAAATGATATTGTTTGGCTCTGTGGCGCAATGGCAGCGCGTCTGACTCCAGATCAGAAGGTTGCGTGTTCAAATCACATCAGGGTCAGTGCATATATTTCAACATGAGTGTCTATTGTGTAACTTCCGTTCAAACTCACTCCTGTCTTGTGTGCCTGTACCATGAATGCATGACAGGCCACTATAGAACCTTGTAGTGAAACTGTAGTGAGTCTGACTCCAGATCAAGAAGTTGCATGTTCAAATCAAGTCAGGGTCGAACTTTACTGACCCCCCACAAATAAGTTATGTGCCTGCAGATGGAAAATGGCAACCAAGAACCAGAATAATGTTACCATTACTGAATCCAAAGGAGATATTATGAAGAGATACAATCTAGTTGTTCTTTAAACAAGCAAATTAATAGACAAACAAATCTGTTCTGTTTGTTCAATCAAGCAAAACAGCTACAGCGGCATACATAACAAATTAATAGACAAGTCATAAATATCCAAGTCACTTTTAACCTGCAGGTAGATCGTGGAGAATCCAAGAACAGTGTCTGAAATCAAAACACAAAGACCGATGGACACAGTGACACCAGAGTTTGCAAGAGAAACAAGCAGCCAGGTCCACGAACAGGCCCAAAAGAGGCGACTAAGCAGCATTATCTCACACACACACACGCGCACACACACACGCACGCACGCACGCACCTATCGGGGGGATCGGCGGTTCTGGAAAGTCCTTGTACAGTTGTAAACATCTGTGGAGAATGTGTGGAGAATGTCTGAAGAGTGGGTGTGGGGAATTCGACAGGTGTGGGGAATTTGTCTAATCAAGCTTTGGCTGGGGTTGCCATGGCTCAATTGGGCCATGGCCAGGCCCTTTTCTGGTGGTTCTGGACAACCGTCCGACCGACTCGACGTCGGGCACTGCACTCCCTCGGGTCGTCTGCAACGTGTGTGGCCAATTTGATAACAAATTAATAGTCAAGTCAGACACTTGTAACCTGCAGCAGGTAGTATTCTCCACAGGGAATCGGCAATAATTCACAGGGAGACAGGATGGAGTGTTGCACAAGGGCAAAGTGGTTATATGTCGGCTTTCTGACATGTCGCCTTTCCGACGGTTACTAACCCTATACCTAACCCTAACCCTAACCCTAACCGCACGCGGAAGCCACTAGTCGGAGTAGTGAGATGTCGGAATGGAAAGAGCACCCCGGGCAAAGTCTTTGTTGATAGTTTAGCACAACACAGTTACACAGTACAGTATGGCAACTTGGCAAGACACATAAGCTATTCTGCATTTGTGTGGTTCTTGAGGAAGGAGTGAGGAAGACAAAGGCGATCACAATATACCAGGCTTACAATAATAAAAAACAATATTACAACAATAATAACTCCTCCTACTGCACAAGCGCATAACACTCACTAAAATATACACAGCATACATACACAATATAGCTATTTAAATATGAACAATACACGGCAGTTATATTATTCGCTTTGACATGTATCAATCACCTCGAAGCAAACAATTACCATGCATCACTATCAAATGCAACATAAGGAAACCATAATGTCACCCCTATTCTGTATCAGCGCCAAACTACAATGAAATAGCATAGAGTATAACACATGGTTGTTATGTTAGAGGAAATCAAAACCAATTAGTATCCGTTTACATTAAGCAAAACAGAAACACAAATTCAGGTGACTTACTTCGGGTCAGTGACGCACACAGTTCAAAGATTCATCAAGTAGCGAATTGATAACTTATTATATCTAAAGAAAATACACATTTCAAGCTGTGTTTCCTTGTGGACTGAGAAGAAAGCTTCCATCAAGAGCACCTGTGTTAATCAGCGCACCTGAACTGGATGTGACCTAAATGTCCATTTCAAACGAGGGCACAGCTTCACTGTGTGAACATTCCCACCCTGCTTTCTCTCTATGTCAGGGGTCTTCACCGTTTTTCAGGTCAAGGACCCCCTAGCTGAGAGAGAGAGAGAGAGATGAAGCAGGGACCCCCACTACATATTGTATAAAACTGTTGCTGATTAAACATTTTCATATACTTTTTTGACAGCGCTATCATCAGTGTTGTGTAAATTAATGTGTTGTGTTTATTTGTTTACACATTATCTTTTCTATTAATATGTTGGATTCATGTTAGTAACATTAATCCATGAATTACTTTTTCAGACATTTAACCACTTAAACCCACAATACTTAAACTTGACCTTTGGCTCTGTACTTTTTTACATCTATTTCAAACCTCTTTGCCGAAAATAGCCGATCTACAAGCTGGTGAGCTTGTAGATCCCGCTATTTTTGGCTAATGTTTCCCTCAGAATAGGGATGATAGGGTTCAAGTGGTTAATGTAAAAATGAAAAAATATATAAAAATATTGTTCCTATCACACAAACATTTGGCGGCCCCTCTGTGTTATCTGAAGACCCCTAGGGGTCCCGGACCCCCAGTTGAAGACCCATGCTCTGGGATGTGATAAGTGTTATGTTTGGAGCACATTTCTCCGGTCGTCCGGACTGCCACAGAACTGCTAGCTACAGTAGCTGCTGTTGTGAGTGGGTTGACAGACAGTGACTTGGCAGCCTGAACTGCCATCATGGCCAAATGGTCAAACTAGCGCACTCACAGACACACACGCACACACACACACACACACACGCACGGTCTCACACACACACACACACACACGCACGCACACACGCACACACACACACAGCACGTGTGTTTGTGTTTGTTTACGTCTATCCTCCTAAAGTATGCGCTGCGGGATTTGAGGGAAAACATTTTCAATTCTTCCACATGTTGATTGGGATTCTGATGCGACCAGGCCAATGAAGGCTAGAGTTCATCAGGAGACAGTAAAGGGCAGGACTTTTTGACTTATTATAAAGGGATATTTCACTTTCAAATTATGTTTGTGGTCATTTTAACGTCTGCTTGGGCTTTTTTCTTTCACCGACAGTTTTTAAGTTGCTGGATTCAGTATTTAGATATTTGATATTTCAACAGACACGCCCCCTTCCTATACAAACCCATTGCCAGTGGCAAATTTAGACTCAAGACACCAATGTAAGTAACCAGCTGCATGATAGAGTGGAAACATGCACTAAAAGGAATCACTGGCCTAGTGCAATGCAGGGGCTGCTTTGTACTATAACTGGAGTCATATTTTACACAGTAAAGTAGTTAAGAACAAAATATAAACAGACAGACAGACAGACAGACAGACAGACAGACAGACAGACAGACAGACAGACAGACAGACAGACAGACACACACACACACACACACACACACACACACACACACACACACACACACACACACACACACACGTGATAAGACAACAGCCCACAATAAATATCAGTGACATTATGAAAGATTAAATTAATTGAAAGATTATTGCCAAGTTCTTCTTCTCACGTCTTCAGCCACTCGCCTCTGCACGTGCGCACACACAGTACCGTACTTCATGATGCACGCATGAGTCATCATGAAATAATCATTAATGTAGGCCTATCACGCATTCGAAAACAGGCAATATCATCACACGCCCTCCCTCTCTCTCTCTCTCTCTCTCTCTCTCTCTCTCTCTCTCTCTCTCTCTCTCTCTCTCTCTCTCTCTCTCTCTCTCTCTCTCTCTCTCTCTCTCTAAAAGCAATAAATGTAATAGCCTACATAATGATACCTTGTGAAACGGGACATTCTGCACAATGAGTACTTTTGCTTTTGGTACCAAAAGTATATTTTGACACCATTAATTTTGTACTTTTACTCAAGTAAATTTTGATTTTCGTTTCTACATCTTACTTAAAGTAAAATAATTTAGTACTTTTTCCACCACTGTGCATCTGTGTCTGTGTGTGTGTCTGTGTGTGTCTGTGTGTGTCTGTGTGTGTCTGTGCGTGCGTGCGTGCGTGCGTGCGTGCGTGCGTGCGTGCGTGCGTGCGTGCGTGCGTGCGTGCGTGCGTGCGTGCGTGCGTGCGGACATGACCAGGACAAGGTTGTCCCGGAATAGATCCAGCCACCATCCATCTCAGTAAGACGCACTTTCCCTCTGTCCATAAACTCTAAAAACAGGATGCATTTTTCTTGTCTTTCTCCATTCTAATTGTCGGGGCCTCCTTGCGTGCTTGTTCTCCTCTGCCTTATATGAGGCTGTTCCAAAGACAACATGACCATGTTATTTAGAAAAAAGAAGGGACCCCGCCCAAGAGCTAATAAAGTGGCTGTGAGGAGACATGCATTTTTCAGTGTCAAAGCATCTCCTGGGAGGGGGTTCGCATTATGCGGAAACTGAAATATGGTAAAGGCCAGAAATAGTCTTCTCTCACATGTGTTAGATTAACGCTCTGCAAGGAGCTCCAGATGGAAAACATAAAGCTTGTGAATGAGGTGAACCAGTGGTGCTCTCTACACTGAATGTATGTATGCTGTCACCAGGGTGCAGATTACTATGGTTACGGACGGTTACTACTGCTACTATGACTACTACTACTACATTCTACGCCTTCTACTGCTACAACTATCACTACTATTGCTGCAGTGTTTCTACAAAGAAGCAGAGATTTTAGATATTAGAAATATTAAGCACTCAGGCGTCCATATTTTGGGCAAAATCTTCCAAAATGTAACCCCCCCCGACATGTCGTGCTGCGACGTGTTGTGAGCTTGACAATCAGCAATTTATAGGGCTCAAGTGTCTCGAGCAAGACGCTGACTTAAAGGGATAGTTCACCCAACAAATGCTACTTTTTTCTATAGATTTTTTTTTTCACATTCCTAAGCCAATAATTTGATGACCAGCGGACCGGTAGGCAGGTTCCGGAAGGAGACACAAAGCAGACTTCAACTATCCCTTCAACCCCAACCCCTCCCTGTTCAGTGGTTACCCACTGCTCCTAATAGTTAGGATGGGTAAATGCAGAGGTTGAATTCCAAGTGTGTGTGAAATGTGCATGGCAAATACACCAACAACAACTAAAGGGCACACCTTCATTATTACTACAAATATCTCTGCTCCTCTATTTGTTTTCTCTGTCACACACAATCTCTTTCGACTTTCGAGCCATGGCAGAGTTCTCAGTCCTTTAGTTGCTAACCATAACCAACCACAGCCTTGCATTGCATTATTCTTAACATCTCAGCATTTCATGGTGTTTCCCTGCCTGTTGCAACATCAGCGGTGGTGGCCTAGGAGCATGCTTGTGGCCGGAAGGTTGCCGGTTCGATCCCTCGGACTGGTCAGTAAAAAAGAAACGTGGGGTGGGGTGGCCAACAAGCACTTATACATGCAATTACAGATGGACTGGGAAGCTCCCAGGGTAAAAGCATTTTGTGCTCAGGAACCTACCCTGGTAAAGTAAAAAAAATAAATAAAAACTGTTGAGCAATTTGTTCATTTTTATTGTGCCCTCTGATTATATAAAAAAAACTAAAACATTAATAATAAGTGAACGAGAGTGAATGGGCACGCTGTGTGCGAATTCAATGTCTTTTTTAACCCATTAAGATCTGAGATGTGACAGTTTTCTGAAAAAATCTGTGGTGCTCAAACATTTTCATGTCAAAGACCCCCCAAAATGATATGCATTTGGCCGCGGACCCCCATCTCAAAATATTTTGTTCCAGGGACCCCCAGAAGCAAAGATTTGAGTTAAAAATGTTAGCTTTTTAATGGTTTAAGTGGTTACACAGATGCGTCCCCGGTTTTAATGGGATAACCCACCAGTTCTTTACATGGTTGGCTTGTATTGGCGGTCGTGTCCGGGTAGCTCAGTCGGTAGAGCACTCGCCTCTTGACCACAAGGTCATGTCTTCGAGGCCGGGCACCGCCAACTCAGCGCATGAGTAGCACGGCCTAGAAGTTGTGCGGTAAGTGCTAGGAGACGACGGTATCAGCACGCGCTCTGGCTGATACCAACAATAAACCTCTCCCACCTACTTACTTACTTTTACTTACTAGTGGAAGAACTAGGCTACATGGAGAAAGAGCGGGGAAAAGTGTGAAAACAAACCCAGTGTAGAGAATAAATGAAGGGAGAATAAAGGAATTGTTGGGAGAAATCACCAGCGGCTGTGCTGCGAGGTTCACTGTGATGACCTCAGTCTTTATCGATGAGTGTATTAACCCATTAAGACCTGGGATACGATTCTACAAGAGTCTTCTAAATCCTAACAGTTTTCTGAAACACTTATGTTCTAATATCAGTGGTGCTCAAACTTTTTCATATCAAGGACCCCCAAAATTATATGGATTTGGCCACGAACCGGACCCCCATCTGAAAATATTTTGTTCCACGGACCCCCAGAAGCAAAGATTTGAGTAAAAAATATTTGCTTTAAAAAATATATATATATATTCAGAGATTTGCAAACATTTTCATGATTTAAAAAAAATAACAGATCTATAAGCTTGTCTCGGTGCCGCGCTATGAGCTTGTAGATCTGCTATTTTTTGAATAACCAAAGTATAAAATAATGGTTTAAGTGGTTACACAGATGCGTTCCCGGTTTTAATGGGTTAACCCACCAGTTCTTTACACGGTTGGCTTACATTGGCGGTCGTGTCCGGGTGGCTCAGTCGGTAGAGCACTCGCCTCTTGACCACAAGGTCATGTCTTCGAGGCCGGGCACCGCCAACTCAGCGCATGAGTAGCACGGCCTAGAAGTTGTGCGGTAAGCACGGGGAGACGACGGTATCAGCCTGCGCTCTGGCTGACACCAACATATAATCCTCTCCTACCTACTTACTTCCTTATACTAGTGGAAGAACTAGGCTACATGGAGAAAAGTGTAAAAACAAACCCGGCGTAGAGAGAATAAAGGAATTGTTGAGAGAAATCACCAGCGGCTGCGCTGCAAGGTTCACTGTGATGAGCTCAGTCTTTATCGATGAGTGTATTATTAGGGATGCAATTACACCAGCCTGAAGACACATTTGCACATGCATGCACATTGCACACCCGTGCACACACAACTACACTAAGTAATTATTTCAGGACTTGCTGATCCTTGAAACAAGGCTGTAAAAGGCAGCGAAATGCTAACTATATCCGACTCCCTCTGGCTATACCCAGGAACGGCCTGATGCAGAGTGGAGTTATCATACTGTAAATGTACTCATTCTGCCTATTACTCTGGATTACTTCACTTTTACATATCTATGGCTCTGTGATGCAACAAGACCAAACATCAACCCTCCCGTTTTCCACAAAAAGGCATTTCTATAGAGCATCGAAGTCTGGCATCACACTGCCGCTAGAGGGCGCTATCCCCCCCTGGGTCACAGCGTTATTTTTTCTCTTGAAAATCCCATAGGGGAATCTTAGATTGCGTCATATAAGAACTTGTGTTACAGAAATAAACAAATCAGCCGGGCGATTTCATTCATATGGATATGAAGCATCAACTGATGGTGACAGAGTACGTTTTTTTTTTCTCCAAACCGTAATCAAATGTAACTCAATCATAGACGCCACAGAGTCACATTCCTGGCAAAATCGCCGGGGTGGTTTCTTTGTTATTTTGGAACACGGTTCTTATATAAGATGTCTCTATGGGATTTTCAAGAGAAAAAATAACGCTGTGTGACCCAGGGGTAGTGGGTGGGGAGTGACGTCAGGGCTTCGGAACTCTATAACACCCACACCATCATCATCATCATCATCATCAGCCCTGAACAAAGCAGCAGGCAGCCAAATGAGTCCGCCAGCCTGCCAGCCTGCCAGCCTGCCCGTCAGCCTTGCGTTGGTCCAATGTTAGGCACAATGCGATGACGTAGTAGTATCTGTGTTTAGGCTGCCCCTTCTCTATAGCTGCTCCCATTAACGTCGGCAGGTGATGGAGGAGAGATCCATCCATCTCCCTTTTAAAGGACCACCAGAGTTGAATGGCCCAGTGTGAGAGAGGAGCCGAGGGGACGGACATGAATTGCCTTGTTTTGACCATGCATACTGTGTGTGTGTGTGTGTGTGTGTGTGTGTGTGTGTGTGTGTGTGTGTGTGTGTGTGTGTGTGTGTGTGTGTGTGTGTGTGTGTGTGTGTGTGTGTGTGTGTGTGTGTGTGTGTGTGTGTGTGTTTCGTCCAGTTGGGTCAAAGAAAGGGTGCCCGTCTCTCTATGGATGGCCCAGGGAGGGTTACTTGCCAGAGGCTTTCATGGAGTACAAGTTGAGGTTAGGGTTATAAGAAAAGGGGCGTTGTGTGTGTTTACTTCAGTAAACACATGCACATGCATTTGCATGCGACAGAGAGAAGCAGAGCAACAGACAGATGGCTCTGAGCGAAGTTGTAGAGGTATCCTGCAGTGGTGGAAAGTAACATGTATGTACTCAAAAAATATATATACTTTGGCAATTTGAAAATAGCAGATCTACAAGCTCACAACGCATTGCAAAGTGACAGGTTGCACACACACATTACAAATCACATCTTTTCTATGAACAGAGGGATGCTGGCGTATGAAAGGCCACTGATGTATTGTGTTTCAGCATATAATAGTGGCTCTCAACCTTTTCAGCCGCGGCCCGCCAAAATAATCATGTTTGAACTGGGGAACCCCCACCCTGACAAGCACTTGGAATTGTAGGAGTTGAGACATTGCATTTAGTAAACATTGTGAAAATTGCCGATCTACAAGCTCACAACGCCTTCAACATTTTTAACTCTTTCTTATATTATTTGACAATTTAGCCAATGTTTGACCGTTTTTTATAGTATAGTTTCATGACTTTTGATGCAGTAATGGTCTTTTTTTCACTTCATTTGTTTGTTTGTCCATTTTCACTTTTACTTTTGTTTTATGCATCCTAATGTCATTGTATAATTGTGTTTCCTTTCCGTTCTGTGTAAAGCACATTGAATTGCCTTGTTGTTGAAATGTGCAATACAAAAAAAACTGCCTTGCCTTGCCTTGCCTGTAAGGATACGTTATAATAAGGGCACTAAATCAACCTGGCCTTGAACTGGAGATTCTCTCTCTAACTCAGGGCAATCTAACCGAAAACAGGCTTGTCATTTACATAGTGATGTTTGGCGAAACAAGACTTTGTTTTACAGACACAGAGCCGACGGTTACAACATGAAACCTGCTGAACAAGGTCATTCACCCAGTTTACTGTAGACTATGAGGTGAGACTTGAAAGAACATACACACACACAAACACACACACACACACACACACACACACACACACACACACACACACACACACACACACACACACACACACACACACACACACACACACACACACACACACACACACACACACACACACACACACACGAGCGGCTACGCATGTTTGCCTACTAGTAGGCGAGACGACAATCAAGCAAGCACATCAAATGCACCTGCAATTACACACACACACACACACACATACATACACACACACACACACACACACACACACACACACACACACACACACACACACACACACACACACACACACACACACACACACACACACACACACACACACACACACACACACATACACGCGCGCAATATGCAAGAACAGGATCACCCACACACTCTGACCCGCATATGGCACTCATAAAACTATATCATACACACAGTCTCAGGGATACATGCACATCTTAAAACAGTAACTTTCCTCTTCTACCCCGGATATGAACCTGGTTCAATATTTTATTAATTAAAAAGATGTTACATAGTGCCGCATTACTACATGTGCACAGGCACACACAATGACACTATTAAACAATATAGTACAAACAAACTGAGAGAGGGTTACAGTGTCTAATCGTCTAATTGTAGTTTACTCAGGCTTCCTGTGTGTGAGCATTCAACTTTGACAGAACGCGCCGCAGACACAGACACGCCTTTTGGAGAGGTTCTCCTTGTGTCAGTGAAACGGTGGCTTCTGTCACCAGACTCTGACAGGTGTCACGTGGTCCAGGACACCAGACACCATCATGGTGATCTGCTATAAAGTGGCCCTCATAAAAGGAGAACAACCTGGCAGGCCTGTGAGACCCAAGGCGGTCAACATTCCTCGATGACAACGAGGTGAAGCAATCCCCAGGAGAAAAAGAACATAAAAATAGCTACAATGACAGATCTCCAAGCTCACCATGCATAGTGATGCATGCAACCTTACACGTGTGATGTACTGTGAACTTGTAGATCGGTTATGTTAGCTATTTGTTGTACGACAATGTATAACTTTACTGGAGTACTTCCAATTTTCAATAATTCTACTTCTTCTTCTCTACATCTCAAAGGCAAATATTGTACTTTTACTACACTATAATTATTTGACAACTTTAGTTACTACCGTAGTTACTTTGTGATTATTAATACAAAACCACTTCAGACCTACAGTATGCCTATACTTTGGGAATTTGAAAATAGCCGATCTACAAGCTCACAACGCGTCGATTTGCAACACGTTGTGAGCTTGTAGATCGGCTATTTTCAAAGGATTATTATACATTTTATGCATTTGAGAACTTGTGAAATGGGACCTTCTGCGTAATGAGTACTTTTACTTTTGGTACTAAGTACATTTTGATGCCAATGATTTTGTACTTTTACTCAAGTAAATTTTGAATACAGAACTTGTACTTGTAACTGACTATTTCTACAATAGGGTATTGATACTTTTACTTAAGTAAAAGAATGTGAGTACTTCTTCCATCACTGATCACTGGCCATATGACAAGACCAGTCTGAGGAATCTGTTTTGACCATTACAGCATGTTGTTTACGAGTGTTGTTGCAATTGCGGCGCGTATTCGGCAATCAACAGCTAACAAATCACAGCTCGTGCACAAAGTGAAATGTGATCCTTGAAACCAAGGATCACATTTGAAATGTCCCAAAAAAGGAGATAGGATTAACCCATTAAGACCTGAGGCTGATTCTGCAAAGTGCCTTCTAAATCAGTAATCTGTGTTAAAAGATTCAACACTTTCAAGATTTTTCAAAACTGTTCAAAAATAGCAGATGTACAAGTAGCCTGGTTCCAGACGAATCTGCTAAAAAATGCCCTTAATAGAGATTGGATTTCTCTCCCTCCGAAGTTGTGTCGGACCAATCAGGGCCCAGTATGCAAATATGGGGCGGGTTTATCACCAGATGCATTTTTGGAATTTGCCCCTCGGAAATGCAGGTTCCACACAGAGATTCCAGACTAATATCTACGCAGTGATATCAGTCTGGCCATGCCAGGCTAATATCTATATGTACAAGAGCTTGTAGGCTATTTCTGCAATTTTTGCTATATATAGCTAATATCTAAAATGAAACAGATGCGTTCCCAGTTTTAATGGCTTAAAACCGATACAAAAAATGCCTAGCATTTTGGCTAGTTTTAGTGAGGAGCAGTGTTTTCTCAAGAGAACTCTTTCTCTTCTCCCTCGGGGCATCGGCCGCTGATCTGTATAATCACAGGGTGTGAGATGACTGTGGCATCACTGTCTGGGAAGCCTCATCCTACTCAAGAGCTTCACAAATAGTAGACGCTCATCTGTTATCAATGCACGCTCAACTCCCAGGCCGGCAATTAGATGTCCCCACCGTGACGCTCCGCGGCAGCTTTAAGTGGGGCCTCAATTGTTTCTGAGCGGCCTACTATGTGCTTGGCAAGCTTTGCCGTTTAACCCATTGAGACCCCCCGAGGCCGATTCTACAAATGCCCTTCTAAATCCCTATCTGAACATGTTTTGTGCCACGGACCCCCAGAAGAGAAGATTTGTGTTTAAAGTTGTACAATGCAAAATCACAAATAACGATTTTTAGCAACCTCTGCTGGTCACTACCGTCACTGCATACAATTTCCCTAGTCCTCGATTACCCAGAATTCCATTCGTTTTCACCGGAATCCGGAAGCGTTTCAAAAAGCGATCTTTTAATTGTTTTATACTATCTACGGATCGTTTCTCTTAGCCAGTGGAGCATTAGTTACCATGAGCTGTGCTTTCTTTTTCTGTTCTTTTTCGATCTTCCAATCCTACATTATCTTAAAATCAGCGTGAGGTTCCTTTTTGTTAATAGCGCGGTAGTTCCTGGCCAAACAGGAAACCGTTGCGGTAGTTCCTGAGGACGTCGGCCACGACGTCATGACGTTGGCCAGGAACGTCATTTTCCCGGGAAAGTCCCCCCCGTACACGTTCAATAGAAAATATATAAATAAAAGGCTTCCGGGGGTGAAATTCACGGAGTGGGTGTTGTGAAACTTTTGCCACTCGCAAAAGATATACAATTTAACTTTAGTTTTGTTGAAAACGTTACCTAGTATTACTTTAAGAAAATGTCTGTGTAAAAATGTATGTCTCCCCCCTATCTCTCTCCCCATTTCCTGTCCAGCGTACTGTCCTGTCAAAAATAAAGGCATAAAAGCCCCCAAAAAATATTTAAAAAAATAGAAATCTAAATAATTCAACGTTTTTCAAACACTTTCAAGATTTTTCCAAAATGTTCAAAAATAGCAGATGTACAAGCTCGCAGCGCGGCACGAAGTGACGCGTTGTGAGCTTGTATATCTGCTATTTTTGAATAGCCAACCCTAAAATCTAAAATGGTTTTAATGGGTTTAATGGCTCGCTGTGGATTAACCTCTTAAGCCCTATATATAAGCCGATCTACAAGCTCACTAGGCGTCACGTTGAGACGTGTTGTAAGCTTGTAATAGACTCCCAATCAAGATCTTTTTTGTACGCCGTCGATGTCCGGCCAAAATGAAAATACCCCCTGATAGTCAACTGTTTTAGATACTGAAAGGAGACCTGTTGGGGTTTGTGTTGCCATTCATCCATTTCTCACACTCTCACACACCTAATCGGAGGACAAACGTTAGCTGTCTGTCAATCACAGTAGAAATTATAATAAAAAGACTTAAACAGTTTAAGATGAGTGTGTGTTGTTGCGTTTTTTTGTTGTTTTTTTTTTACGATAGCAGACAAAAAGCAAGCTTGAGATGGACACGAACATGAACACACTGTGACAGAACTTAAATCGTACTCAGAGTCAGCAGCCACACTCCCAGTGTTGCCAGGTCTGCTTATTATAATTTTCCCTCAAGGTTTTATTTGAAAATAGCCGATCTACAAGCTCACAACGCGTCGCATCGCGACGCGTTGTGAGCTTGTAGATCTGCTATTTTCAAATAGCTGATGTATAGGTTTAAAGTGCTCATGTGGCCCATAGTCGCTTCTTTTGGGCTGGTTTTCCTAGACCTGGTTGCTTGTTTCTCTCACAGAATCTGGCAACACCGCACACTCCCCTCACAAAACTCTCTCTGGTTCCTGCAACAAACAAAAAAACTTTTGAAAGTCTCTGTAGTCTGTACATACTAATCATCCGCCATCATCTTCTGTAACCACACAAAAAGGGCTCAGCATAAAATTACTTTACAGAGATAAATCCATCACATCGCTTTATGCTTATTTATGAGTTTTGCCAAAAAGCTTGATTACGCTGAAAAAATAATAATAATGTCAGACGTGTTCGGCCTTGAGAACCACTGACATTTGCAGAATCGCGGCATCACACTTAGTTGAAAATGCAAAGGGGGATAATGCCCTTAAACACTGTTTGGTCTTACTTTGGCTTTACCCTAATCCTATGATTTGCAGTTCAAGGCGTGCAGCCTCATGGAGCATTGAAAGAAATGCCCACACACATTCTAGCGTACGGATAAAAAAAAACTTTCAATATGAGCTTGTGCAGTTTAATTAGTTTGCTACAGGTTCAAAATACCAATGGGAATATAATAACGTACACGCATATTTAGAGGAAGGACTTAGCTTGGTCATTTGCAACTTAGGTCTGTTTTGTCAGCGAAACCAACATGAAAGGTTCAAAGGAAACAATTTATTTGTGCTGTTAAGCCAGTTTACTTGATTAAATAAACACACCGTCATGACAAAATGTTCATATTTACAGGAAAGCATTCCTGGAACAAGGCAGTTGTGTTAGTTGTGTTTGATATGTTTATTCTTGGGTATCTACCATATAAGGCCAACAATAATCATCATTCATACTATGCCTCCTGCAGGCTTGACTCAATTCAAATGGAAGGCATCTAAGTTGAGACTGATGCTTCTCGCTCTGGTGATTCATTCCCTCTCCTGAATGACATAGTAGCTTCAGGGCGTGACTGGATTATTGTCCTTCTCAAGGCCCTACTGAAGAAATAGCTGATATGAGTGACTCCAAAGGCCATGTGCCACAGATACAAACAAGGTCAAACTATAGCAACATGCTTCATTGCTGTCATACCAGACATGAAGAGTAGAATCTAGAAAACTAAGGGGGGCACGCTGACGAAGAGTGCGTGCTTGTCAGAGAGCTGGCAGAAATGAGGCTATGAGTTTATTCTTAAAGGAGTAGTTCACCCAAATAATGACTTATTTTATATCAATTACTCACCCCATGAAGCCTTGAATTCATGGATATTTTTTTGTTTTTGTTGCATTCCTAAGCCAATAATTTGATGACCGTCTCCTACCGGCTAATGTATCCTAAGCCAATAAAATTATTGGCTTAGGAATGCGACAAAAACAAAAAAAACTCCATGAATTCAAAGTGTCATGGGGTGAGTAATTGATAGAAAATAAGATTTTTTTGGGGTGAATTACTCCTTTAAGCAGGGATTTTGAGCCAGGGATCCAAAGCAAATGAGATCTCCTGAGATGTGGGTGGAAAAGGTACTAAAACAGTTTACTTAAGTAAAAGTATCAATACTGCAATGTAGGAATGGATAAGGATAACTCCTTTTAACAGGACGTTCATGAAAGTCCTTAAGGGCTTGTTTCCAATGAGGGCCTGTGAGCAATTAGGGGTTAAGAGTCTTGCTCAGGGACAAATTTCATTTCATCGACACATATGCTGGCCTGGCCTGGCATCGTACCTGGGGCAACCAGGGCCTCTGGCTCCCTAGACGGGCTCACTAACCACTCAGCTATGGCCGCCCCATAAGAGAATACTCTCCAGAATTCCTCTCCAGAAATACTCTCCAGGAAGTCCAGAATTCACAATGTACTTGAGTAAAAGTACAAAAAGTATCGGTATCAGAATGTACTTAAAGTAACAAAAGTAAAAGTACTCATTATGTAGAATGTCCCATTTCACAAGTTTTCAAACACATTTCATGAAAAGCTACAAGCTCACAATGCATCGCATCGCAAAACGTATTGTGAGCTTGTAGATCGGCTATTTTCAAATGGGCGAAATGTGTATAGGGCTTAAGTGGTTAATGTATGCTTTGTAATAATAATAAAAAAAACGAGTAACTAAAGTTTTCAAATAAGTGAAGTGGAAAGTACAATATTTGCCTCTAAGATGTAGTGGAGTATAAGTAAAAGTACTGAAACTTTTAAATACTCCAGTAAAGTAAAGGTAAATTGTAGTTTACACCACAGCAGACAGCCTGTACTCACTGTTTAGGACTTGAGCCATAGTTTAACAGACACCAGTGTATAAAAACAAAGCCCTTCATTTACAATCAAGTTAAGCCAAGTGTAATTTCTTTGGTGTATTTCCACAACAGAAACAGTCAAAGACCCTGAGAGCAGAAAGGGGGGTGACTCACCATGGAGGGAAGTCTTTGCTTTGGTTGTAAAGCTGTTAAGTATCAGAGCACTAAAGCTGTCAAATCATTTGTCTTGGGTTCCTAATACTCTCTGCTCTCACTTTAAGGCAGAAATGCACATTACAGTTTTCCTCTATTGCTTACACAAAAACTGGTTCCTGTAGCAAAGGAGAAAAAAGTCCCCAAGGCAAATGTGTCCTGAAACTGTATTCACCTTTTGCAATGTTTCAATATTCAAACCTGTCTGCAACAAAACAAAAAAGAGTGCATAAAAGTAGATAAAAACTGCAAAGTAGATGTTGAACTTTGTTATAAGTAATAGTCCAGAATTCAAAATTTGCTTGAGTGAAAGTACAAGTATTGGTATAAAACATACTTAAGGTACCAAAAGTAGAAAGTGCTCATTATGCAGAATGTACCATTTCACAAGTTTTCAAATGTATAAAATGTATTAAAATATTTTGAAAATAGCCGATCTACAAGCTCACAATGCGTTGATTTTTTCTACTTAGTCCCCCCCCCTGCCTACAAACACCTGAGCCCTTCAATGTCAAGGTCCAGCATTCAGCCTCATCCCATAACGCAGATATTTCCATTGTTTGTTTCACAATTCTCCACACAGGACACACATTAGCTATGGTTCTTGAAATGATTCCTAACTAGGCATGTAATCAGGATGTCTTTACACACTGCACTAAGTGCACTCGCAACTGTTATGAAAACATAATTATTTGCAAGTTTAACATAATACCATTCTTCTATGCAATGATAACAATGAAAGTGAAGGTCGCATTAAGCCTAGGCCTATGAGAAGCTTAGGGATTATTTAAACATTTGGCACACAAAGCTTGACGTTATAACTGTGATTTAATTTGACAACATAATAGACTCCAGACCAGTGGGGGAAAAAACGAAATGATACGGCTAATGAATAGATGCAGGACTCCACAGTCATTATAGCCAGTGTGCCTTTGAGCGCCCATCTCCTCTGGGGTCTCCGTTGGGTTGTTCAAGCCTATGTCACATCCACGCAGTGTTGGAAAAAGTACTCAAATATTTTACTCAAGTAAAAGTATCAATACTGCAATGTAGAAATACTACATTTATACTACACTTACAAGTGAATGTTCGGAATTCAAAATTCACTTGAGTAAAAGTACAAAAGTATTGGTATCAAAATGTACTTAAAGTATCAAAAGTAAAAGTACTTGTTACGCAGACTGTCCCGTTTCTCAAGTTTTCAAATGTATAAAATTCATAGAAATCCTTTGAAAATAGCTGATCTACAAGCTCACAATGCGTCGCGATGCGACGCATTGTGAGCTTGTAGATCGGCTATTTTCAAATGGCTGAAATGTATATAGGGTTGAAGTGGTTAATGTATGTTTTGTAATAATAATTAAAATCTACCAAGTAACTAGTAACTAAAGTTTTCTAATAATTGTAGTGGAGTAAAAGTACAATATTTGCCTCTGAAATGTATTGGAGTAGAAGTAAAAGTATTGAAAATTGGAAATATTCAAGTTAAGTAAAAATATGTCAAAATTGTACTTAAGTACAGTACTTGAGTAAATGTTCTTAGTTACTTTACACCACTGCATCCACGGGACAGCAACATGAAAAATGGAGAACATGGTAATACTAATGCAATGCTAAATATGTCCCGGAGCAAAAACCCCACTTTGAAGCAAGACTGCAACCCACACACCAACCCGAGAATATGCTTTGGAACGAGGCATTTCCCTTCAGTCGATTTCTGTTTTAAGTCCTGAAGCAGAAATGTAGTGAAGCAGAATAGCGGGGCATTATAAAACGTTAAAAATACAGTCACTTTCACAGCTTAATTATTTAAAATTGATAGCTTCTTAAAAACCAAGGCCAGCACACAACGTCCTTGAAAAGAGAGCATGGCACCACTCAAAATAGCGGTCTAATAACAAGTACTTCCATAACACATTCCATTCCATTTTCCAATTCAATTCCATAACGCGACCTTAATGTGGAGATTTGTGCGATACTTCGCGTAATTATTCTCCCATTTTGACAGTCTGCTTCCTTTGCAGTTATACAGAAATAGGGCTAATTATTTATAATAACACCAAAGTAAGGTTTTTGGGACCACTCTGGCTTTTCAAACAAAGCCACGAGGCTAACAGAAAATAGTAGACTCAAATGTGGGTAAAGCAACTATTGACCAGACAACCATGTTTATTTATTTAACTCTTTGAATGAGTGAGTTTCTTGTGTGCTTAGTCTCCCAGGGTTGAGTGACCCAGAGAGCACTAGAAAGATCAACACTCAATGACCAGACAAAGCCACTGGGGCACTTTGATGTCATTCACAGCATCAAGCCCTACCACACTTTGATGTCATTTGTGGTATCAAGCTCCATCAAGTCACACCAGAAAATGACTCAAAGATCTAAAAACTACTGGTAGGGCTATAGCCATATATAATGTTTCACTAGAACCAGAAGACCAAAACCACTTGATACGATCTGTTTAATTGCAACTGTGGGTAGCTAACACCAATGGTGTAAAGTATCTAAGCAATGTAATGTACCCAAGTACTGTACTTAAGTACAATTTGAGGTATCTTTTACTTTACTGGAGTATTTCCAATTTTCAATATTTACTTCTACTCCACTACATCTCAGAGGCAAATATTGCACTTTTACTCCACTATAATTATTTGAAAACTTTAGTTACTAGTTACTTTGTAAAATTATTATATTATAAAACACAGTTTACATTAACCACTTTAGCCTTATTTTATAGGCTATTTGAAAATAGCCTAGGTACAAGCTCACAACGCGCCGTGAGCTTGTAGATAAGCTATTGTCAAACATTATACTTCTTTTACATTTGTATTTTGATACAAAAACTCAAGTAACATTTTGAACACCATGCTGGCCTCAAACAACTTGTAGGTTAACGATTCAAATGGTGGCTTTCAGCTGTCAATAGAGACGTCTTACATAATGGCACCTTCCAGCAGTACTCAGGAGGAAGGAAGGAGAGGCTTGGGGCACAGAAACCAAACTATTAGATAACCCCTGTCCCCTTTTTATCCTCCCGAGGAGTACAACAGGATGAAGAGCCTCAATAAAGAGGTCAGGCTTTTTAGTGAGAGAAAGTGAAATGGTACTTTTTCATGCTGTGCACCAAACAGCATTTGAGTGTTGACACATCAAAATGTGTAGCTCAGGAGCCTTCTTGGCCGCCTTGGAATCGGAAAGTGCCCGGTTCGATTCCTGGCTGTGTGTCGAAAAGTCCTTGACATTTACCCATTAAGACAGTTTTCTGGAAAAAAAAAGTATGTTGCTTTATCAGTCAAATCATCAAACTTTTTCATGTCAAGGACCCCCAAAATTATATGTATTTGGCCGCCGACCCCCATCTCAAAATATTTTGTTCCAGGGACCCCCAGAAGCAAAGATTTGAGTTAAAAATGCAAAAACATTTGCGCAAATTTTCAAGATAAAAAAAAAAGATCTACAAGCGCTATGAGCTTGTAGATCTGCTATTTTTTAATAGATTTAGATTTTTTTTTTAGATTCTTTTAGATTTTTATTTATTTAGAAAGCGCTTTGGAGAAAGGCGCTACGTAAATGCACCATTTTACATGAGTGTTTTTGTACATTTTCATATCCATTTACAGTACATGTGCAGTATTTCTATATAAAGGTGCCATTAGTCTTTGGACAGATAGCATCACTACAAGGCACAATTATTTTTGCGATGTCACTCTGCAGGAGGCTACCGGTCTACAAGAGGGTCAGTCTGTGTGTGTGTGTTTCTGTGTGACCGTCTGTAGATAATCTCACATACTGCTGGACCGATCAGTGCCAACTTTCTTGTGCACACTGCCAGTAGGCGTACTTAGTACCACCACACATATTTTTTTGTTTTTAAACATCTCACTTGAATTGAACTATTATAATGGTAGTCAAACCTTGACCAAATTTGGACTCGCACCACCGGCAGCTGGCCATATTAAGTCCTAGATCCAAGTCCTAGAAATTTATCACTGGATTGTTAAGTAAAGGCACTTTTAATGTTGATTAATAAAGCTCAATGTCATTTTAAGACCTTTGCTAACAACATATGATTTTACGGGTTGGATCGTTTCATTATAGTTTGAAATATTCTCTTGTGAATTTGAGAGAGCGAGTTTCGTAGGGAACCTCCTCACTTATGCTCCTTGATGTGTACAGTATCTCACTATATTTGCTGTACATGGACACCTGTCTGTCCTCCTCCCATTACAACCTTAAATAGCATAACAAAGTAGTCTCTCTGGCTCTGATCTCTCTGAAATTCTGTGATCATGGACTTTGATCTTAATTCACGGACAAAACCACACCCATCCCCTGTTCTTACGCTCCTAAAATACAGGGCACTGAAAATGTAATCATGGCCACAGCAATGAGCTGTTGACAAAAACAGCGGATCACACCCAAGAGGGGCCTGGTGGGGCCTAGCATGTCGAAACACCACGACCGCATAGTTGGCCTCTGCTCCAACTTGTTCACTGCTGCATCCAGCTGTAGGCAGTGATCTGTCATCATGCAAAGACTAAGGGATGAGGAAAAACAAGAGAAACTTGCACTACGCAGAACTGAGACGTTCACAGAACAAAAACAAAACTATGGTTTGAGTTTCAAGGCTTTTCGAACATCCTTGCATCTCACAGAGCCACGCCTTCACTCCAATAATGAGTCGGGAACTTAGTGAATGTGTAGCACAGTAAAATCATTATTGTAATGGCCCTGGGCTAATATCGGGGGCTGGCCTGCAGATAGCTTCAAATTGCCAGTGGAGGCGAGGTTCTCTTTCTGTATTACCTACGTGTACGAGTACCCTACACCCGTGGTTCTCAACCTGTGGGTCGGGACCCCCCGGGGCGGTCCCCTATATCTATATCTATTGTATATCTGCGTGTCAGTTTAGAGCGGGGGCTATGGGTGGAGTATATGAGCCTGCCAATCACTCAGGGGCCGTCAAAGATAGACATACTGTACCTTGTATAGCCAGGTGGGGCTAATATCGGGGGCTGGCCTGCAGATAGCTTCAAATTGCCAGTGGAGGCGAGGTTCTCTTTCTGAATTACCTACGTGTACGAGTACCCTACACCCGTGGTTCTCAACCTGTGGGTCGGGACCCCCCGGGGCGGTCCCCACATGATTTTTTGGGGGGGTCCCCAGATGACAGTGAACTGACAATTAAAAGACAATTAAGACCTTTTTAATACCTCGAAATAACTCAAAAGAAAGAAAAGAAAAAAGACCATTACTGAATCAAAAGTAACAAATTATACTATAAGAACTGGTCAGCCCAGTGTAAGAGCACCTGCCACAGGCTACATCTACTATTCCACTGCACGACACCGGCTTCACTTGACTTGACTCTATACTCTCAGCTTCTTTTGCTTTCCATTTGCTCCTACTGTTTTGGTAACACCTCTGTCAAGGTTCCAAGAGACAATCATCCTAACTAGCGTCAATGTGTCACCTCTCCCCTATATTATTGCATGGAAGCTCCTGTTAACAAACTTTTAAACTAGACGTCAATATTGAGCAACTGCATTGCCTGTTATATTTCTCAATCGATGAAATCAATTAGTTCGACCAACTGTTGCAGCCCTGATTGCGTATTCTTATGTTTTACTCCTCTAAAGGATCTGGTTTCAGTTTGGCCAACACATTTGGATGATGTATGACCGTTACACATTCATGGCGCCGGTGTTACACAGGCGTGCAGTGGAAGTTGGCCCTCTGTTCATTTGTACTCTGTGGTCAGTGTTGCCATGTCTGCTTATTATAAGCAACTTTGGGCTTTTTTTTTCTTCTGTTAAGTCGCTTTTTTGGCTTGTTTCTAAAGTGTAGTTGCTTATTTGGGCTTGTTTCATAATGTCGTTTAAACCAGTGGTTCTCAAACATTTTCAGGTCAAGGACCCCCAAATTAATATGTATTTGTCCACCGACCCCCTTCCCCATCTAAAAATATTTTGTGCCAGGGACGCATACCAGATTTGTGTATCAAAATGTAAAAAAAAAAAAAAAAGTTTAACCTTTTCCAAGATTTTCTTTTGAAAAAATAAAATCTACAAGCTCACAATGCGCCGCGACACGTTGTGAGCTTGTAGATCGGCTATTTTCAGGGGAGGGCGTACCTCTGATGTCACGCTCATGTCACCATGACTCAGCCATAACCATAAAAGTTAGTAAGGAGTTCCTAATGCAGCTACGCCCACATATGGAGTGTGCTGTCTAACCTCAATGTGTCGTCAAGATGAAGAGATCTCCATATATGGGCATAAAAAGGAGAAGGACTGATAGATAGAAATCTGTATGGGCATATCAGCATGCCCATATATGGGCACATACCGAACCCCTCGTATGTTTAAAGTGCTCATGTGGCCTAATCGCTTCTTTTGGCCTTGTTTTCATAGGCCCTCGTTGCTTATTTCTCTCGCTAAATCTGGCAACAGCGTCTGTGGTGCGGTTTCCCGTCACGCTAGCTGACTGATCGCTAATGGAGAGCGCTGCGGAGCAGAGAGAGAGACAGCTCTGTGGTCAGGTTTATGGTGCAGTCAGCCTCTACAACCAGCTTGCCAGTGGATCCCCATGAACTCTCTGACTCTTTTTCTCTAGAAGCTGGAGAGAGAGGCCTTTCCTCCACGTACCGACACAGAGCCAGGTTCGACGGCTTCCCCTGGCTAACAGAGTGAGGCTATGGCCGCCTTTCCCGCATTAGTCAATGGAAAAGGAATGAATGCCTGTGTGTATTTTAAGGGCAAGGAGCGGCGGCTGGGCTTCCGCGTTAAGACCCACATTGTGTTGCACAAGGAGAGCTGTCAAAACATCTTCAAAACGGTATCAAGGAGGACCAAAGTGCTTTTCCATCTTAATAGCAGCATTAAGCACATAATGTCGGCTGTCTCTTTTTTTTAAGTCAACCCTTTACTTCTTCCATTCTAAAGCTCTCTGTGTCATCTAGAAGAGGCATCTTGCCCCAGGGTGCGTTCCGTTAATTTGCTCGCACATTAAAGCCATGCTGTGTTGGCCCATAGCGCTTCCTAACATTTAGGACAGGGCGCTGCTGACAGCAAGGATGACAGATTAAACCATATCCCAACACTGCACAGACAGCCCTGCAGGAGCTTGCATTCATGGAACTGTCGGAATAACGCAACTCAGTCGTACATATTCCCTCAATGTCAAGGCTGCATTCCCGGTCCTACAGGTAACCAGGGGTTCCCGAACCTGGGGTCTCTCAAACTAGCAAACACATTTCTACAGCTCATCCAAGAGACAGTGGAGAGGGAGATATTATGCGTATGAGCTTCAGGTAGTACTACTTGTCCTACTGAAGAGCCTGTCCGCTAGGACAGTACCTAGTACCTCATCCTAGCCATGTGATTCTGATTATGAGGAAATAAATGCAACACAAATAAAATAATATGAATAATACAAATACAGATGAAATGAGGACTTCAGCAGATGACCTTTCTCCGACTCTAAACACTCAGATTACTCAGTGTGTTCCACTGAGTGCTTGCGGTGCTGCTCAGGACCAACTCAGCCATGGACTGTTGGCTGCCAATCTGGTAAACACAATCACATCGAAGGAACATCATGCTTTCCTTTCCCAAACAGAAACCTATTATCTGATGATGAGGATTCATCTGTGCCAGAAAAAGGGGGATGATTGGATGCAGAGACGGGAAGGTGTGAAAGAACGAAGGTGCAGAGAGAGGCAAGTGCGTCAACCACTTAAAACCCCAGCATCCGTGTTGTGGGGAGAGCTTTCGCTGAAAATAGCAGATCGACAAGCTCTCAACTATATGGGGTTCAAGTGGTTAACCACATTAACCCTGGCATCCCTACTAGTCTGTGGGAATGTCATTATAGGCAAAAGAAATTCAAACATTTTGAAGATTAAAAAAAATAAATAATTACAAGCTCACAACGTGTCATGATGTGACGTGTTGTGAGCTTGTAGATCAGCTTTAGTTTTTTCTTCCGAAAAGCCGAAGTGTAAAATAGGGCTTAACCCATTAAGAACTGAGGCCGATTCTACAAATGCCTTCTAAATCAGTGGTTCTCAAACTTTTTCGTGCCAAGGACCCCCAAGATTAAATGTACTTGGCCGCAGACCCCCATCTGAAAATGTTTGGTGCCAGCCAGGGACCCCCAGAAGAGAAGATTTGTGTTAAAAATTGCTAATGTACAAGCTTGCAGCGTGATGCGCTGTGAGCTTATATCTACTATTTTTGAAAAATGTTGAAAGCGTTTGAAAAATGTTGAATAATTTAGCATTTTTGTGGGTTAAGTGGTTTCCACACCATAGGACTCTGTGGCGCAACGGTAGCGCGTCTGACTCCAGATCAGAAGGTTGCGTGTTCAAATCACGTCAGGGTCAAAGCTTTTCAAACAAAACGACGCGAGCACAGCCTGTGATCTTCTGAAAATAGAAGCCTTGAATGGGAACCTCTAACCGTGTGGTTAGAGGTTGTTTTAATATCATCTGCTCAGTCCTTCAAAGAAAACGTAAAACATGGGGTTCATGTGGTTACCCAGGCAACAACACACACATTATGTATGTCCAACAACCAATTAAAGCGAAAACAAAATGTTTATCAGGGTGGTTAACTAGAAACTCTCCGTTTAATTTAAGAGTTTCTATTTAACCAGCAACTCTTCAGTATTCCCCAAACTCACTTACCAGGAATGGCCAAGAGCCCTCAGAGGTATCGACTCCCACATCTAAAGCTCTGGCATTCCTGAGGCTGTGAAGGGTATCCTTTCAGCACAAACGTATGTCTAAGTTATGCCAGGTCACGTGGCCCCCTGCACTGGCTCTATTGTCCCACCCAACGGTTCAGGCTAATGATTAGTGAGATTATCTGAACCAATGGACAAGCATAACGGAAGAGAGTCCCACCCCACCCATAGGCAAGGCCAAGGCTGGGATAGGAAAACAATGGATGCCAGCTACCTGGAGGTCATGCTGGTGTGCGTCAGTTCTGTCACATTGTAGCGACACTATCTGTGATAAAAGCTCACAACGGGAGCAAATACGAATGGCTGTGTATAACGCAAACACAGAACAAAGCCGTCAAGGTGAGCGGCGTGATCGTACAACGAAGAATAAAGTCTGACAATGATTTGGCAGGGGAAAGAGATTTTCTTTGTTCAGCTGTAAGGATGGCAGGCAAGCGAAGAAAGAACAGAAGGGGAGGAAAGAAATCACTACTGACGACTATAAAGGAAACAGCAGTTATATGCCAACAGGAGCTGGAACTAAAAGCAAGAAATGCCAGGTTCTGTATGTCTTGTATTTGCTCACTTTTGACGTGTCTTTGAACCCTGGAAGTGACAGCGTTTCATTAAACATACTGATGCAAAAGGCTGCAGCCTATTTGAAATGATCGCAACAAAGCGTTTGCTTCTGAACTGACATGATGAAATTGGGTTCTCTGTAAAGCCCCTCCAGAAATGCATCACAGTCACGCATGGCTGGGAGTGTTCATTTTGGATGCAGTTGGCAAACGGAACGCCACGAGGTCCTACAGGAAGAAGGCCACTTAAGGCCTATTTTATACTTTTGGCTTTTTAGCATTTTTGTGGGTAAGTGGGTTCGACACCATAGGACTCTGTGGCGCAACGGTAGCGCGTCTGACTCCAGATCAGAAGGTTGCGTGTTCAAATCACGTCAGGGTCAAAGCTTTTCAAACAAAACAACACGAGCACGGCCTGTGATCTTCTGAAAATAGAAGCCTTGAATGGGAACCTCTAACCGTGTGGTTAGAGGTAGTTTACTATCATCTGCTCAGTCCTTCAAAGAAAACGTAAAACATGGGGTTCATGTGGTTACCCAGGCAACAACACACACATATGTATGTCCAACCATAGACATATAAAGGTAGACGCCTCCTTCGGCTCTGAGGCATTGGTATCTCGGACGCCATTTTAGCGTAGGAAATCTTCCCTGAAGCTTCCGCGTGTGTCACAGAAGGGGGCGTTCGGTAGGCCAATCAGAGGCAGGTGGGGGCGGGACAACTACATTCTGACAAGTCTTAGAAAAGACGCACTGTGATTGGCCAGTAGTCAACGCGCTGTGAGCGCTGTGATTGGCCAGTAGTCACTTTGAGTGTCCGTTTGCCAACGCGAAAATGGCGGCCGCGATACGAGTTGCTCCAACGAACTGCAGAGGCCAATGAGGTATCTAGGTTTCTATATCTATGTGTCCAACAACCAATTAAAGCGAAAACAAAATGTTTATCAGGGTAGTTAATTAGAAACTCTCTGTTTAATTTAAGAGTTTCTATTTAACCAGCAACTCTTCAGTATTCCCCAAACTCACGTATGCAGAGCAGAAATGCATAACATTCACGCATGGCCGGGAGTGTTCATTTTGGATGCAATTGGCAAACGGAACAAACTTTGACCCCGACGTGATTTGAACACGCAACCTTCTGATCTGGAGTCAGACGCGCTACCGTTGCGCCACGAGGTCCTACAGGAAGAAGGCCACTTAAGGCCTATTTTATACTTTTGGCTATTAGAATAAAGCCGATCTACAAGCTCACAATACGTCGCTTTGTGACACGTTGTGAGCTTATTTCTTTCTTTTAAACATTGTGAACAATCTGCAAAATGTTGAATGAAGATGTTTTGCATATAATGACAGGGCCGACTGATGGCACTCACTCTGCTTGTGTGCTTTGCAACCAGTGCCAGAGCCCACTGTATGTCCTTTCACTCATTCCTGTTCCATTCACACAAACATACGCGTGAGCGTGCGCGTGAGCGTGAGCGCGCTTGTGCATGTGTGTGTACCCAAACAAACAGTGGTCTAGTCTGGGCATGCAGCTGCGGTCACTCGCATGTAACGTGTGATTGCCTGATGTGCGTTTCATGGATGATGTATGCTGTGACGACTAGATTGATTACCCATGAGGTCAGCAGGTAGACGACCTCAGCCTGAACCTGTGGAAGCAACACAGATAAGGGACTCACTAGTGGTGACGTTCTCCTGGGTTTTGTTGTTGACATGGAAAGCAGTGACATTGTCCTGGGTGTTATTAGCATGGAGAGGGAACAGGGACGTTTATGATTTTGTGGGGGATTGAAATGTATTTTGCATGACATTTGCACATAATGCACAGCACCGTTGTATGACGGAGTGTAAAACAGGGCTTAAGTGGTTAATCAGACTAATCAATTTAGTCGGTTATAAAAGATACTTTCTACGCAACAATTTGTTGACATGTAAATACATAAAATAACTGTCCAAAAAAATGCACTTCATGATTAATACTACTAAACACTATAGGGTTACTTGCTTTGTTTACAGCTGAGCATGAAACTAAATATAGCTTCCAGCCTCTTTATGAAATTGCCAAATTGCACCGTGCATAGTGTGCAAAGTATAATCTGTTTTTCGGCGAATGCAATGTTCTCGTCCTTGTTACACTGTTATTCCAAATAGCAGATGGCCCCCAGAGCAATTTCCTATATCGACGCCAGGTTCACTAAGATGAAAATGTGAAAAGCTGTTCAACTTCCCCCCCCAAATGAGATCCAGCCGGAAGAAAGGAAGGTGGGTAGAAAAAGGTGGAGAGGAGGACAACAAACACGCACCGAGAGAGAGAGAGAGAAAGGGAGAAGAGAGACAAGAATTGACGAGAAACACAATGAATAGCGAGACAAAAGAGAGACCCAGAGAGAGCAAAAGCTCCTCCACTGTGAGGTAGAGAACAAGGGGTTATTGAGGACACGCTCCATGCTGCTCGCTCTGCTGTCCCCGCTGTGATCCCGGCTGTGGTCCACAACTAAACTAAAACTCACAAACCCCAAATACAGCACTTGACTACCGCCGCATCACAGAGACCCTTACACTCCCCACTCGTTTGGTGTCAATCGCATTTGGCGTCCCATCATGCAAAGGGGCCCATGCCTGGCGGAGTAAGCGACCCTCCACCCCAACCTCCACCCCGCCCCCCAATTACATTTCATTACTGTAATTTTCCTATTGTCAGTTTAGACGGCACTAACATAACTGCAGATCCACTTCTCTCTTATGTAACCACTGGGGCTCTGCTGGACGCATTGAGCTAATGAGCTCTGACAACCGTTCCACTGACGATTCCCACTCTCTCCCTTTGTGGTGGTTCTGGTGCAGCTGTGCAGGCCCGTTATACCTCCGTAGCCGGGAATAGCAGAGAGAGGATTACAAAATTCGATCTCTATACTTTTATGCACGGGGGCACATGCTTTCTGCCTGACACAATGAACCTGCACAAAAGCAGCGTTTTTGAGGCGATGCGTTCGCAAGCAGCGCGGGCCGGGTTTTGCGCTGCCTGTCACCATTATCCCAATGGGGAATTTTATGCACATATACTCTCAATTAACCCATTAAAGGTATCATGACATTCATGTTTACACCACATTCAGAGTCTTTGTCCTGGTCCTTCAAACGTGTACAAAAAGTACACTGAAACTGAAAATTCCACTCCAGTGATTCACTGTAGGTGTTTTTGTCTCACATTTCTAAAGCCTTTTCAACTGCAATGAAAAAAGAAATCTTTGCCTGCGGGTGTCGCTGGTGAGGGATTTTGCCTGTCAATCATCGCCTCTGCTCCGCCCCCCCCCAAAGGAAAGGATAGGGGAGGGGAGGGGCAAGGAGGAGAGTGGGCGGGATTAATCGACTGTGACCTCACTGTCGAAGGGCCAAGCTCAGATTACTGTTCAGCCTAATTATTCAGAAAACCCCAGACCACAGAAAATCCACTGAATGTTCAAAATTCAGATTTTTTGGGTGTAATTGAGGTCATAAAACCCCCCAAAAAACATAACAAATTAAAAAAGTGAAAATGAATGTCATCGAACCTTTAAGGCCTGAGGTTCCGATTCTACAAAATGTCTTCTAAATCCTATCAGTTTTCTGAAAAACGTATGTTTCTATATCAGTGGTTCGCAAACTTTTTCATGTCAAGGGCCCCCAAAATGATATGTATTTGGCCGCCGACCCCCCAATCTGAAAATGTTTTGTTCCAGGGACCCCCAGAAGCAAAGATTTTAGTAAAAAAAATGTTTGCTTTAAAAATATATATATTCAAAGGTTTGCACAAATTTTCACGATTTTTCAAAAATTGCAGATCTACAAGCTCATAGCGCGGCATTCGGTGCCGCGCTATGAGCTTGTATATCTGCTATTTTTGAATAGCCAAAGTATAAAATAATGGTTTAAGTGGTTACACAGATGTGTTCCCGGTTAGCTAAGATTAAACAACATAAATTGCCTGGTTTCTACTAAAGGGCTTCTGATCTTGCCAAATCTGATTAATGTCTTACTCATAAGTTTCCCTTCAAAATAACATGTGACGTTTTACTTCTCAACAGTCAAACAGTCATGGTTAATTAACTATGAATTAACATGCGGTGCAACTGATACCATTGGATTAACATATTGAGCAGCACAGGTCTTGGCCCTTGTTGTGGAAAAGCAGCAGGGTTCGCCGAGTTCTCCAATGACACTACATGTTTTGCTTTCAGTCAGGCGTGTCGAGATCAGTGGTTCTCAAAGTGGGGTCCGGGGACCCCCAGGGGTCCTTGAGGGTGTACCAGGGGGTCCCCAGCAAAATTAGTTAATAATAATAAATATTATAATAATAACACAATCATTTTAACCACTTTAACCATATAAACTTTGGCCATTCAAAAATAGCAGATATACAAGCTCATAGATCTGCTATTTTTTAGAGAAAATAAATAGCAGATCTACAGTATAGGCCATGTTGTAGATTGCTTGTTTTTTGTGCTGCTAATGCATGAAAAGGTCCCATGCAACTTTTGCTCCATTCTATTCTGGGAGTGTGGCGCACGCTTTCTATTATTTGCATAGGGCATTGCTAAATTCATGTTTTTTTGTCACCGCTTTGTCAACTTATGAAAAGATTTCATCAAAGTGGTCCAGGAGACGAGACCACACCCACTTGTGTAGAGACAGGGTTCTATGGTGTAATGGTTAGCACTCAGGACTCTGAATCCTGCGATCCGAGTTCAAATCTCGGTAGAACCTTAGTTTGGATAATATCTAGAGTTTTGCACATATGGAAAGTTGCTGGGCCCAGGATTGTGCAGATTGCCATTGATTAACAACGTTGTTAGAAGCGACATGTCATCCCTTTCGAGCGAGACGACAGTTTGTACTGTAACGTGACTGGCATGTGATGGATTTATTAAAATGTATTGCTGATAATTAATAAAAAATACTGCAATAGCCCCATTATTTTCAGGGAAACTGTGTGAAATGCTTATTACATAGCAGTACATACTTTGTTTGTAAATGTATTTGGTTTTGACCAATTCTGGCCACTTCACCTGACAGGCTTTCACCAGAGTTGTCCCCAAAAAGAGACCACACCCATATGGGTACATGGGGTGCCGTGGTGCTGGTGCAATGGTTAGCACTTTGGACTTTGAATCCAGAGATCCGAGTTCAAGTCTCGGCGGGACCTTAACTTGAGCAACATGTACGTTCTTAGAGGTGAAGAAGGCTGTACCGCTTGACTTTGATGAAATACCACATATCCAGTCAGCATGATTCCCTTCAGACCTGCATTGAGTTGTGAGACTAGTGTAAGTTGGACGTACTGTACAAGCTTGTAATGTGTCACATTGCGAGCTTGTAGATCAGCTTGTAGATTTGGTGTAGACAGGGTAAAAAGGAGTGGGCCATGAATAGATCCCTGGGCTATCCTGGGATAAACAAAGTATATAGGGTTTAAGTGGTTAATGTGTAGTTTGCATGTGTGTAAAGTAATGTTTTAGATTGAACACAGGCTTCTTTAAGGATTACACTGGTCATATCTCCTTGGATTCCTGTACATTCACTAATGCATCACTCTAAAAGCATAATCACTTAATTATAACGCTATCACTTAATAACAATGTTAGAGGCTCTGCCTATACGCTGTTTGTCTGTCTATCTCACTGACTCACTGGTCTTCCTCTCGCTGATGTGAAAGTGGTATAGTCTGTCTATTGTGGTCATGGTCCTCCTGAAACCCTGAACAATCAGTGGTGGAAGAAGTACTCATATGAGTAAAATTGAGTAAAAGTACAAAATTATTGTCATTAATATATACTTAAGTACTGAAAGTAAAAGTACTCAGAATGTCCAAATGTATCAAAATGCTTATGCGGCGCGTTGTGAGCTTGTAGATCTGCTATGTTCAAATAGCCTAAGTATACATAGGGCTAAAGTGGTAAATGTATGTTTTGTTATAATAATAATCAAAATCTACAAAGTAACTAGTAGTAAGTAAAGATTTCAAATAATTGTAGTAGAGTAAAAGTACGATATTTGCCTGAAAATCCTGAAAAGTAAATGTTCTTTCCACCATTGTGAACAATGAATATCTTATCAATAATGTCTTAGTAATAAATAACATTAGAAGATCACCAGTGATCTAAATGTGTTGGAAAAACAACTTTGATGTTAACCATGCCTTATGTATTAAGAACCCGCTCAAGGTTTCAGCTTTTTTCCCCATTATTTTCCACTAACTCACAGTCACAGGCCGACACACGCCACGCAGTCATCTGTGAGCTCTTCTCCATATAAAGCTCATAACTGATGACGAACGCATGTGTCTCTGGCTGAAGAATGAAAGCAAGTGTCTGGCTCCCAAGATGAAAGTCAGATAAATCGTTAACTCACTTTACGTGGCCTCTGTTCAAAGGCCTGTGGGCAGGACGACACGCACACTTCACATTCAGATTTCCTTTATTTGTAATGTACTTATGCCGATTCGTAAATCGAAAAAGCATTTGCCACTAAAAAACAACTTGCGTCAAAACTCAAAATACTGAAATAGTCAACCGGGTAGAAGGCTCAATAGAGTTAATAACACACATTTTAGTTCATAGAGTTCATCAAGTCCTTTGAATGCACCTTGCTTGACTATACAGTGTTCATTATTCATATTATGTTCATATTAATTCATATATTCACAGTGGTGGGAAAAGTACTCAAATTTTTTACTTCAGTAAAAGTACCAATACTGCAATGTAGATATACTCTGTTACAAGTCAAAGTCCAGTAATCAAAATGTACTTGAGTAAAAGTGCAAAAGTATTGCCATTGAAATATACTTAAAGTACCAAAAGTAAAAGTACTCATTACGCAGAATGTCTCGTTTCACAAGTTATCATACGTATAACATGTATAATTTTTTTTGAAAATAGCAGATCTAGAAAATTGGAACTAGTCCAGTAAAGTAAAAAAGACCTCGGAATTGTTCTTAAGTACAGTACTTGAGTACATGTACTTAGTTACTTTACACCACTGTATATTCAGTTATTCACTGTTGGCTGTATATTTCATGCAGATACTTTCAAAGGCATGTTGACACTGTAGATATATATATTCATTGAGATATTCATTGCTGATAGACTCTACATGTATATGTATTGATATGACTGTATATTATGTTAATTCATTCATACACAGACCCACAGTGCAGATGTCTAGTGCCAGTCAGTGTTATTTTATCTTCCTGTCTATCTTTATTTAGTTTGGACTCCTGTCCTGTACCACTCTTGTGTTTCACCCTTAACTGCTGTTGCAGCTGCAGCATGACACCTGAATCTCCTGAGGGGATCAATACAAGTTTATTTTGTCTTATCCAGTGGTGTACTGTAAGTACTGTACTTAAGTACAAATTTGAGGAATTTTTACTTTACTGGAGTATTTCCAATTTTCAAGACATGTACTTCTACTCCACTACATCTCAGAGGCAAATATTGTACTTTTACTCCCACTACAATTATTTGAAATCTTTAGTTACTTTGTAAGATTTTGATTATTATTACGAAACATACAGTACATTACCCACTTCAGCCCTATATTCATTTCGGCCATTTAAAAATAGCCGATCTACAAGCTCACGGTGCGACGCGTTGTGAGCTTGTAGATCTGCTATTTTCAAAAGATCTGTATACGTTTTATACATTTGAAAACCTGTGAAATGGGACATTCTGCATAATGAGTACTTTCTGCTTTTGGTACTTTAAGTACATTTTGATGCCAATACTTTGTACTTTTGCCCAAGTAAAGTTTGAATTCTGACTTTTACTTGTAACAGAGTATTTCTACATTATTTGCAGCATAGATACTTTTACTTAAGTAAGAAATGAGAGTACTTCTTCCACCACTGATCATATCGCATTGAGACGAGGGAGAAATGTGGGGCTTGGCTTGGGTTAACTGTGTTGTCCCCGGAGGATCGTCTTGTGTCCATTTATCTCCACAACCCGTGTATGTTGTGACATGTCTGTGGCCTCTGAATTCATGGAATTTGCTCGGGGAAACAAGCAATTATGCTCTTTAGGACTTAAAGCCCACATAGGAGGCTAATAGATAGTCGGGAAATGACGAGTTGGGTGAGTTGATCTAAAGAGGCAGATCTACAGAGATCGGGCAGCGTCATCTTAAGGATGCATTGCTTAGACTAAGGACAGGACAACGAAGCTTGCTCAAGCTTAATGTTCTGTCCCTGTGACCACACACAGGGACTACTAGAGGAACACAAATAAGGGACAGAATTAGCAGTGATTTGCATTTAAAGTTGATCTATAGTCAATTTCATGGTTGGGTTCTTTTAACCAGTAATCCGTTTTGCACAGCGGTTCCCAAACTTTTAGCTCAAGTATAAAGAGCTCAAAATATAAATTTGACGTTTGCCCGGAACCCAAACTAGTGAAAATAGCAGATCTACAAGCTCACAACGCGCCGCTTTGTGAGCTTGTAGATCTGCTGTTATTTTAAATTTAAAAAATCTCTGACAAATGAATGTGATGAAAAGCCTCAAAAGGCTTATATAGCATCAATCATCTATGACTGTGCATGCTTAATTATGGACTCAGGGTTGATAGTTCTTGAGCGGTTGATTTATGCATGCATACTTAAGTCCCCCCAGCAAGACACACATACGCTATCTGCTCACTCTACCGCTGTCCACACTCTTCTCACAGAATACTGGAAAATGATGGAGCGCGCATGAGAAACACCTCACGAGAAACACCTCAGAAACACCTGTAATCATGTGATGTGAGTAGGGTTACTTGGGATCCGGAAGGAACCCGAGGATCTACTAAATCTACTAAATACATGAAATGGGATCCGGAAGGAACCCGAGGATCTACTAAATCTACTAAATACCTGAAATGGGATCCGGAAGGAACCCGAGGATCTACTACGTCTACTAAATACCTGAAATGCAAATGTCTGATGCTCTTATCAGTGATTTACAAGAAGAGCAACAGTTAGAACAAGCTTTACATTCATAAAACGAACCGATGTTGCAAGCGACCAGAAATGCAATGATCAAATCCACACTACAGCACCTGGACAATAGATGTAACAGGTATTCCTTTGTGCCCAATGGTTCACAAAGGAATACTTGTCACTTTCTCTGATGAAGAGCATGGGCTCGAAAAAACCTCACGCCGTTGGATGTATCGATAAATTGCACTTAAGGGAACTGTGGTGTGCACTGCAGACCTCCGTTTTATCTTTTATGAGTGTCTTCCTTTGGTCCAGCACCTGCCATGGTTTGATGTGGACGACAGTGCCAGTGTTGCCAGGTTTTGCGAAAGAGACAAGCAACCAGGTGTATGAAAACAAGCCCAAAAGAAGCCACTGCCCTACTAGGCCTCCTGAGCACTTTAAACCAGATATCGGGTATTTGAAAATAGTCGATCTACAAGCTCACAACGTGTCCGTGTTGTGAGCTTGTAGATCAGCTATTTTCAAAAAAATATTGAAAAAGAAAAGGGAAATATTTTGAATATTTTTTGAAACATTTGAACATCACAAATCTTGTCTAGGGGTCCCTGGCATTTTCAGATAGGAGTCAGCGGACAATTACATATTAATTTGGGGGTCCTTGACATGAAAATGTTTGAGAAACAAGCCCACTAAGCAACTACACTTTAGAAACAGTGTTCCCGCCGTTTTCTCTCCTGCTCTCACTCTTCCTCGATCCTCTCTATTCTCGCTGAAACTACAAAATGCTGAAAAAGAGAACGTCACCCACTTCTTTACACCTGTAAAACCTTTGACAATAAAGCTCATTGTGATTCTGTTATGTACTGTCTCAAGTATAACAGAGAAGTGCGAGGCAGTGAAATATGAGCCCGTCTGAATGTATCAAAGACTGTAGCAAGTAGTAGGTGCAAGAAGGTAGCATAGAAGCAGCTGTTTAATAATTAATTAAGAGATGAGTCTTTAATTCAAGCAGGGAATCAGTAGAGTGCTTGTGATGTAATGTCTCTGTGTCTTCAACGCTCTGGCCGTTCAAGCACAGCAGAGCAAACAGTTAGGATTAACATCAAGCTTGACATAGGACATTCCTTATGGTTCTTCTGAAATAGTACAATAAACAGTGATACGGGCAACATAATGAAAAATATATTAAGACAACACCTCAGACTGAAGGTTGACAGCAGAGGAAGTCATCGGTGTGAAGCTGAAAGCGGAGGGAATATATTTTTCAGTGTAAAAACTAAAGAGCCACATTACGTTAACAAAGACTTAATTTGCATGGCACGGCCAAACCCTAACTGTAGTCTCTAAGCCTGGTTTCCAAACGTTTTAGCTCGAGACCCAAACTGGTGAAAATAGAAGATCTACAAGCTCAGGTAAATTGGCGTGTTTTAGTAGGCTACTCCTTAAAGATTTCTACATTTGCTTTCATATATGAAGAATGAAAAATTTAGATTTTACTTTTTTTTAATAATCTTTTGAAATGTGTTTTTTTATTGTAGAAAGCAAATAAAATAAATTGGATATTTACTCGCGATCCCTAAAAATGCGTCCGCGACCCACAAATGTGTCCGCGACCCAGTGTTTGGGAAACACTGCTCTATAAGCTAAGCTGTGATGGAGTTGTCCAAATTGCCTTGGCTGGTCTGCCATGGTGCCGGACTGGGGTGGAGAGCCAAGTGGCCTCCTGGGGGAAAAGCTACACTTACAGTAGCCTACCACCACTCCATGGATCAATGGACCAGTCGCCTTCCGTTCTGCTGAACCATGGAAAACCAATGCACACACAACCCCATGGAAGTGAACAAGTAGTGAGTGAATGTGTGCGCACGGTCGCGCACGTGATCGGATGTGTGTGCTCTCAGGGAGGAGGGAGTGCTATTCAAGAGTTCAGCGTTAATGTTGACCTACGTTAGTGTGTCATTGTTTGACTTCAGTGATAAAACTGGCTACAACTTACTGAACCACACCTGCTGCCCCCACACATGATGAGGAACACATGCTTCGTACTTTTCAGGCAGGCACACACACGTGCGTGCCACACACGCACACACACACACACACACACACACACACACACACACACACACACACACACACACACACACACACACACACACACACACACACACACACACACAGTGGTGGTGGTGGAAGAAGTACTCACATTTTGTACTTAAATAAAAGTACCAACACCACCATGTAGAAATACTCTGTTACAAATAAAAGTCCGGTATTCAAAATGTACTTGAGTAAAAGTACAAAAGTATACACATCAAAATATACTTAAGTACTGAAAGTAAAAGCACTAATTTTACAGAATGTCCCATTTCACAAGTTTGCAAATGTATAAAAATTAGGGGTGTAACGATACATTTTAACAACGATTCGATACGTATCACGATACTTGGTTGTCGACTCGATACGATACATGAACGATACAGGTTAATTTAGAACGATACGATATGTTTCGATTCAGTGATTTAGTCGATACGATACATGAACGATACAGGACAGGTTAATTTAGAACGATACGATTCGATTCAATGACTTAAAATCGATATAGTAACTATTTATTTACCCAAACATTCTGTGTGAAAAATAAATGCCTGGATACTGGATATAAACCCCTCTTTCTCTTTTTTATTTCTTAAAAGTACTTAGTTTGATATAATTGATTATTTGCATTGCAGAACGATTCGATACGATTAT
>NC_137623.1:32212530-32245030 GCF_963280865.1 Gymnoscopelus braueri
CCAGATGACAGTGACGTGAAAATTTAAGGACTTTGAATACCTTTTTAAGGGACCAGTCGAAATTTACATAAGGGGGGGCATGGAGGAAATGTATGTGCCCTGATCTAAAATGCCATGACCCTCCCTTTGACAAAAAAAAAAAAATCAATGACCCTCCCCAAGTGATTACAAAAAAAAGAGTAACCCTCCCCGCCTAGAAGTGTCACGATATATTGTGTCACGATATAGCCTATCGTGGTATTAAAATGTGATGATAGGTATTGTCATGATGTCATACTGTATCGTAATATTTTTTTAATTGTTTTTTTAATAAAAAAAAAACACTTTCTTTTTTTTTGCCGGTGAAAGTTAGGAGTTTTTACTGTATGATATGAAATGTAAAGCTTATCATAATCATAGTAATTATTAATCATGTCCTCCATCATATTCAAGGTATTTTGGAGAGAAATGAAACAGACTCCAGTCAGTCACTTTCAGTTTAAAGCACTGCAGAGGGGAGGTGTTGTGTGTCAGCTGATGCTCGTTGACGCTCGTTAATCTGACATGCATCTGCACTCTCAAATAGGCCTACATCTAATCTAAGATTGTATTATACTGTATCTGGTATTATAGATTTTTTTTAGCTGTTGGAAATAACTAGGCTGCACTTGGTTGGTAAAGTCCAGATGACAAAAATATGATGTTTGTGGAATTAAAGTTATGCAGTCTTATATTATATTATATTTGTTATATTAGTGTCTATCTGTCCTCTGAAACAATGGGTTTATAGTTAGTGAGAACTTCACTTCTCCATTAAGCTTGCACAAATGTATTTATTTGTGTGTACAAAGCACTTTGTAATTGTTTCTAACTTGCTTTATAACGTTATTTATAAGATGATGGCCAATGTTGATGATACATGAGAAAAGAACATTAATAATATATCATATCGATATCATGCCCAACATGTATCGTATTGTGAAATTCTTGACACCCCTAACCCTCCCCATCAAATACAACATGACATTTAAAACTGATATGTCCAATGTTTTGCTTTCCACATTGATTAGAACATTGCTGTAGTGTAGTCAGTCTTGCTAAATGCACAGTGTATCTGTAGTAGTGGTAGCAGAATGGATAGTGTTCTCATCTTACATGTGGGAAACCCATTGAATCCTGGTCAGATTGAAGAAAGTTGAATATTTGGTAACCAGTAGTTTAAAACTTTTGTCACTCTGCCCTTTTAATTATCAACTACAGTGACTACAACTACACTGTTGCCTACATAAAACAAATTAGGCTATCAATTATGGCCTGATGCTTCTGGTTTTACCTGTGGAGCTAGGCATCTATACACAACTGACCATATAGATCCACATTAATCACATGCACAGAATTACTTCAAATGATTATGAATATCCAGTAGGCCTATTTATAATGCATCTCTCCAATAACGCCTGTTGAAGTTTTGCTTAATTGTTCAACCACCATCGTTAAGACGCTGAATAGATTTGACTGGGTCGTTCACACTCGCTGTGCGTTGATGGCTTGTTAACGACCGTCATTGATTCTAAATAGACAAGGTGTTACTTGATTTGAATTCTTTGTATCTTTTGAAATGGAGAGGGGTCATTGACCACTGTTCTGCTGTACTAAAAAGGTATATCAAAAACGGACTATTTTATCAATTCAAAATTGCATGACCCTCCCTTGGATTCAAAGTAAAATTAGCTGACCCTCCCTTGGACCAAAATTAGAAAGGCATGACCCTCCCCTATTTTCCTCCATGCCCCCCCTTATGTAAATTTCGACTGGTCCCTAATAACAAAAAAAATAATCAAATAACATAAGAGGCAAACATTTCTATCTATCTACAAGATCACAACATGAGCTTGTAGATCTGTTATCTTTCACAATATGTTCAAATATGATAATCTTTGGGCCTCCTGGGATTTTGGGAGGGGTCACAGCCTGAAAAGGTTGAGAACCACTGCCATAGCCTACAGGTGCAATGAACCAACATCACACACTCCCCCTGGAGGTAACAAGCAGTAATGCTGTTGCAAAAGGGCACACAGGAGAATTAAACATGTACTTTCCATCTGTATGTCTTATAGGACCATTATTGTAGTATAGGATTCCAAGACTTGATAAAACTGAAATGGTATGAAGAGTTCTGACAAGACTACGTACAATAACTCAATGTATAAGGTCAGCTACTCCAACAGATACACACGACAGATCTTTACATAAAACTCCTCAGTGTTTTTATTTATTTATTTGACAAGCAGCATGATCATGTTTGTCACCTCAACTGATTTAAATTCCTTTACATTTTAAAGTAGATACAACAATCAGTATATCAGTTTTATTACAATATTTTTGTTTCTAACCTCAGTACATTTAAAAAGAAAAAGAGAAATTATTTTCTCACAACAACTGCAAACATGAGAAAAGAAAGCATGGGATTTATAATGTCGAGCCACCAACATGTCATCGATGTCACAGCGCAACTCTCATTCTCATTTCTCATTATTTTTTTGTTGGATTTTTTTGTGTTTGTTTTCAGCAAATGCATTTAGCGACTCTTTCCCCTCAAATATCGATAGGCATCTCATATCTCATTGACGCACGGGTGCGTGGCACTGGTGATGTTGTAAACAACAGTATAAAATCTGAATGGTGGGGGTGGATGGATGGGGTTATTGGTGGGGGGGGGGGGGGTTCGGCTGTGGCTATCTAAATGTGACACTGTGACCCTTTTTTTTCCTTTTGCTTCTTTCCGGAGACGAGGGGGGAGACAGTCCTGCATCGGTCCGCCGACGGCAGCAAGCCACACAAGCGACGGTCCAAAAACTAAATGGATGAATGAGTCTGTTCTTTATGTTTATTTGTTGTTGTTCTGTCTTTTTTTTAAGTTTTAAACCTGCGCGGGCCACCCGGGCGGTTAGTCAGTCGGCCAGTGGGTGGGTGGGCGGGTGGGATGGGAGGATGTCCGTGGGAGTTGGGACGTTCCTGGCCATTCTCGTTCTCACGCCACGTAGCTGTACTCGTCTGACGAGCTCTGGCTGCGCTCAATGTACTGCTTGTCGATTAGCACCTCAATGCACTTCTTGATCATGCTGATGCTGGGGTTGAATCTGGCTTTGGACTGGTTGATGACCTGACCGTGAAGGGGGAAAGCAAAGAAATCATGTTAGAATATTTACATACAACAGATGTATAAAGTGTTCCACTCTGAAATAAATGTTCACCTCACATGGCAAAGTTACCTTACAGTAGAGCGATTTGTTTTTAACCGTGAAACCCGCAAAGAAATGAGCGGCACAGTAAATTGTCAGCATTGTAAGTACTGATGATGAATAATCATAATAATACAACAAACTTGTAGAGCACTTTTCTGGGTGCTCAAAGGCACTTTACAAAACAAAAAAACTTGATTGAAGCTAGTTTTTATAACAGCTAAAATAAAACCTGAAGGTGAACAAGTGGAATCGGGATTAGGTGGGGAAAGCAAGGCACGTCTGAAGAGGTAATAGATAAGAGATGATACAAGGTAAGAGATTAACTGTGCCAGTGACTGTTGGGAGCCACACTGTTCAAGCCTGTTTTCATCTGGAACTGTTGCCATGCAGGCTAGTGATTGCAATCAGAAACACACGAGGCTTCATAAATACAATCAGTTGTTCCCCCAGGCAACAGGCACTGCTATTTCCCCAATCTCTCACAGTGAGAGACACTGAGAGGAATGTGGATGTGGTTAATGGGGGGCCGAAGGTGAGTGGTGGAA
This sequence comes from Gymnoscopelus braueri, assembly GCF_963280865.1. NCBI lineage: Eukaryota > Metazoa > Chordata > Actinopteri > Myctophiformes > Myctophidae > Gymnoscopelus > Gymnoscopelus braueri. Next base: position 32,216,300 of record NC_137623.1, read on the forward strand.
AGGCAGACTATTTCTTTAATTGTAACACAATGTTTCGGTCCGGACACCTTCATCAGGTGATCTTAAGTTAATTACTGAAGACAACCTGATGAAGGTCTCCAGACCGAAACGGTTTGCATTTGAAGACATGTGTACAGGAGTTTTTTCTGCTGCATTGATTGGCTCCTGGTCCTTTCTGACACACCTATCTTTTTGTAGGCGTGCAAAAGCCTTGCTTGTCTTGGCTAGGAAAACAGAAACACACCCATGCTGCAGGCCTCTGCGTTAACAAATCACTTCTTATTGCATAAGTGCACCAAGAGTAAAGGGATATGTGGTCAGAAGATAAGAGTGTTGTGTACTGTGTGTAAGGGCATGCTTCTGTAACTTCTAAACCCTTGCGTTTTTTTGTGCGTGCATGTCTGTGCGTGTGTGCGTGTGCGTGTGTGTGTGTGTGTTGGAGCTGTCAGCTGAAAGCAAGGTGCAGGACAGTTCCAGGGAGGCTGGGGCAGGCAAGTTCTGACACGGTCCCCCACAGAGACAGTCATTCCTGACACATGTTTCTGTCACTGTAGCCTTACCTCACCACAAGGGAATTCAACCAGCAAGCAGACACATCATATTTTTCATACTCAGTTAGAATAATTTCCATTTATCTGTATATTCACACCATCATTGTCCACACTCTTTTATACTTTGTATCTTCCAATCATAATGATTTGCATTACAATTAATCGTCAACTAAAACAACATGATCGTGACAGCCCAACACATTATCAAGAACTCAGGCAATCATCCAGGAAAGTGAAGGACATTTGTGCTGGGCTCAAGGAAGCACTATAAAACGAGTCCAACATGGAACGGCCTCCACCCACCTCTTGGATGAGGGCGTTGTGTCGCAGCACCTTGCGAGCTTTCATGATTCTCACTATAGCAGCTTGTAAATACATTTTGCGGTCCTCGTCTACAGCGCTCCTCGTCTGCTCCATTTCCTGAAAAAAAATGCAATAAATTAAGACAAGAGACGCGCAAGATGAGAACCATAAACATGCAGGTGTCCGGAGCGCTGGGCCAGAGGGGTTTGTGAAGGGAGGGAGGACAAAATGTTCATCTCACCTGTGGCGTGTCTTTCTGCATAGACGTTGTGATCTTGAACTTCGTCCTTTTACTAGTGAAGCTCATATTTAATGAAAACGTGGACTCTGCCTCTATTTCCTCCTGTGAGCAAAACCAAGAGACGAGATTTGTGAAACAGCACGGCCGTCTAAAAGTGACACAAGGCTCAGCATTTGCAATGCTTTTGCTGTTTTACGTCTTCATTGTACTTTCACATATTACAATACCATGGCTTGACTGAGGGGTATGTTTTATATTTCTCTTGTTGCATAATAAAGTAATATACGTAGACTCCCATTAGTTGGCACCAAGGGTTCAGCTACTCTACACTTTCTGGGATTATGTGATAAAGCTGGCACCTATGCCCCTAAACACAGCTAACCAAAAACTGCCTGTTGAGATAACCCTTTTTAAAACTTAATATACTCAGCCCCTCCAACAATTCTCCCAAGTAAAGCTTTTTATAAGGATCAATACAAAACTGTTTTAATCATATTGTTTCAGTGGAACTGCTGCCGTGAGACATCTGTCCTGTGAGCCCTCCTCCTCCGAGTGACTGACCTTTTCTGAGTCGTGGTTGATCATCTTGACATCTATCAGGGACTTGATGGTCTTCTGTAGCTCCTTCTCGTTCATCTGGGTGCTGTCCTGCAGCTCCTTGTAGGCCACCGTTTGGCTGGTGTTGAACGCCAGCAGCACGGCCATTTGGTAGGTGGTCACCATAGCCACGTAGGGCTTGGACAGGTAGTTCATCTTGACTTCACCTGGTGGAGGGGAGGTACAGAATCGTGTGGAGTTCCCACCGTTAGTTATTGCCATTAAAGGACGACTTCACCCATTTTCAACCAGTCTTCATATACACAGTCCACACTAATGCTCATGATAAAATGGTAAAAAAAAATATCTACTCGGTCTGTGTCGAGGGCTCTGGACACTTCAGAAATACGTCTACCAGTGGCATCATTGTTAGGCAGGTTTTCAAATGTTTTATTTCGATTTTTATTAACGCGAGAACAATGGCTTCCATTATAGCATGCTAACTTTCCAGGAATAGAAAGACTGCAGTTTCTATTAGCTTGGATTCCCCATCGATGATGTCACTGGTAGGCGGGTTTCTGAACTGTCCACAGGCCTCCTCTGAGATACAGACGGGGTAGACAAAAATGGTACCATATTATAATGAGCATTAGTGAGGACCAAGTATATGAAGAAAGGTTGAAAATGGGTGTAGTCATCCTTTAAAGCCTGACCTAGGCCTATTACTTATTAATCTTTTCCTTTTTCTTTCCCTACTTTTGGCATGTAATTATAGACTAAATAATTTTTTTTATCAGATCTACAAACTCACAACACATTGTTGCATTGCACCTTGTGAGCTTGTAGATTGTCTATTATCACAGACTGACCCTCTTAGACGCTAAACTGCAGAGCCATGCCATAAAAATTTAATGGAACTCAAAACTCAAAATTAAACTCAAAACTTACTTTTCTCTACCACTGCGCTCTGACCACTCTGGTGTGTTGTCCAAATAAACTGTCCCAACAAATCAAAATATGGAAGGTCGCATTTTTTGTGTTCCATATGCCTCGAGATGACACAATGACAAACGTTCCGGCTTAAAGCACTCAAGCCAATCATTTTCTTTTGATGGTTTTTAGGGTGTGTGCCCTTTGGATTTAATGGCAACAGCAAACATTTTCATGATGACAACATTTGCATCAAAGCGTATGATTTGATTTGATTTTGAGCAGCCAATATGCAGAGCTTGGGGAGCATCTCCAGTTATATTGCCAGTACCTTGGCCATGGGAACTGGGAGGAGTACTTTCATGTATTCATGTATCTTGATGTGGGAGGAAACCCAACGCAAACATGGGGAGAACATGCAAACCTACAGTACGGTCTTATGTCGTGCAACCACTGGCAATATACTGTACGGCATGTGAATAGTGCTGTGGCATCCACATTCCTGAGCACCAATTGAACCCCTCCCACCGCCACCCCACCCCGCCAAGTCACAGAAATGAATATGCCTCTTCTCATGTTCCCTGTAGGAATCCTGTTTGCTGGGATTTAGCTTTAGATCCTTTAATTGCAGCATTTGTGGGGATTGGGACCCGGGGTGTGCTGTGAACAGTGAAACTGTTGTTAGCACAGTCTTAGCGCTCTGTGATTTCATGGATTAGTAGACGCTACCAGGTGACGTGTTGGAAGGCAAAACCACTGGCTGCTGCTTCCTCTGTGGAGCAGCTGGGATTCTTGGGAGTCTCGTACGGCACAATTTTAAAGTGAGAGGGTGAAAAAAAAATCCCACAGGGCTGACGGCACCCCGCAAAATAAAATCTCATGACTGAACCGCTTCGTCCCAATCTGTGATTTGTGAAACAGCATGGAAGTAGCCCCTCCTCCATCCCACCCCCCCCCCCCCCCACTAGTGCGTGGTTTCCCATTTTTCTTTTAACAGTACTGTATGTAAGATGATGATGTTTAGGTATTATCATTCTAAAGTCTATGTTGCTGCCGTTCTACATACAGCCGACCAGTTGAAGAAATCACACAGATTTTGCTTTTATGAAATATCCGAGACCATTCATGTTTCATGGAAGATGCTTCTGAACATGTATTTCTATTGCTAGTTTTTCTTTCTTTTTTTCTGGGCTTTTTACCTTTATTGATAGTATAGTAGGTTGACAGGAAATGGGGAGAGATAGATGGGGAGTGACATGCAGCAAAAGCCGTCGGGATCGGGACTCGAACCCGCAACGCGCGGTCAGGCTACATTGAGCCTAGGTGCCCGGAATGCTACGCCAGCGGTCCGGGCCTTCTATTGCTAGTTTGACCACTTCAAATACTCTTTCATCTTAAAATAACTAATAACTGAAAAAAGCCGATCTACAAGCTCGCGACGTGGTGTGAGTTTGTAGATCGGCTATTTTCAGCGAGCGACATGCTTCCATAGTGACGTCTATGGAATCCAAATGATTGCAAACAGTCGTGATGACTGAGAACTTTAATCCATTTCACACCACTTGGCTGCACTGTGGCTACCTCCACTTCATATCCGTCTCTGCTAAATGTATTACACCTGATTTATACTTGGTTGTGCTTAGTGTCAACGCGCCAAAAATAGGCTATTTTCGGTGCACAACACCACAATAAATCAGGCTTTAGAGGCCGGGGCACCTGGGTGGCTCACCTGGTAAGAGTGCATACCACTTTAAATAAGGCTAATAGTACTTTCAACAGCTAACCTGCTGAGTTCTTCTAATACGACCTGAGGCCAATTGTTGCATGTCATTCTCTCTCTCTCCTGCCTTTCCTGTCTCTTAACTGTGACTATCAGAAATAAAGCCGAAATGCTGAGAAAAACAGTTCAGTCATAGAGAAATAAGATTCTGGGGTGAATTAAAGCGTGAGCAGTCCCGGTCAAGCAAAGTGTCCTGTGTGTATTACCTGTGCAGAGATAGTGCAGCCAGGTCAACTTTCTACCGCTGAAGTGCTGATTATAGAACAACTCAAACTGTAAAGAAAGGCACAAAGAAAAGAAGACAAAAAAAAAGAATTAGCCCACAGCACTCCCTCCCCCGTCGTGTTAATGTCAACCGACTCCAGCGACGGACATCCCCGACCGTATGCCAGTGGAACTCACCATCTGTACACTCTTCTCTAGTTCTTGAGGGATGGCGAAGGTGGAGGAGGGGACATGTGTGAGGGGCCAGGCTCCTGCCTGCAACCACATGACAAACATACACTGAGACTTAGGGGGAAAAAAGTGGCAGGAATGTTCTCTTCTCGTCTCTATTTCAATGAGAATGTATCTCACACCTCTACAGGCCTTTACTGTACAATAATTACATTAACAGCAGATTTAGGTGCAAATATTCCTGGCCAATTCTACAATTCTTTTTTTTTGTTGACATTTGCCCAGATTGATCAAAGACAGTTTTGAAAGGATATCACTGTTGCAGGTTTCCCCCATGAGCATGTAAATCCTGATGATCTTCTCTCGGAACAGAGGCTATAGATGTGTTCCTCAATCCAATACTAAATAATAAATTGCTCCATCCATTCGTCTATTGACCTCTAACATCAAGTGGAAACTCCTCTTTCCCCTTCTCCCTACCTGTAATACGTAAATTTGGAAGCTGATGCCCAGGTCTACCACGGTCTCCTGGGTTTTGATGAAGTTGTTGAACTTGTTGTTGAGGTCGGCGCTCACGCTCATGTCTGTGTACATTCTGTGGAGCTTGCTCGTGAACTCGTAGCCACACGCTTGCTGCAAGTTTGTTTTTGTAGGCACGGTGGGAGAGAAAGAGAGAAGAGAGGAATATGGAGCATGGGTGACAGAAAGGACAAGGTCACACAACAGGGGGGAGAGAGAAACGGACAATTGAATGAGAGTGATTCTTTGTGGTCAGTCATTGACAAATAACACACATGTCTTTGCAGTGTTGGTTCCTGTCCTATCCTGTACTTTGGATATCTGGTGACTTTCAAAGAACAAGGTTAGGTGAGAGGTTGCTTTCCTTCAGCAGTGCCATTTACCTTTAGTTTGTTGATCATGGCTTCTTCCGAGTCCATTGACAATGACAGGCCATGTATTAACCGCTTTGCTAGCATTCTGGCATAAAACTGAAGGAACAAGAAAAGAAAAGAAAAACTTAAAGCATAGCACATATACAACAATCAATCATTGTCTACCAGCACGGCCCAATCACACGTTTGAAAATCAGCAGTGGTAGATTGGTAAAGGTTGGTTGGAAAAGAACGGATGTACTGGTGCTCAATTTAACAAAAAGGCCAATGAACCAGCTGTAAAGAAATGCGTCTGATGAAATCTGTGAGGCCTTCATATGAACAAAATCTTGTTTTCCAGTTCTGCTGTGTGTAGGACCAGTCGGTGATAGGGTGTGCACGTCACCTTCTGAAAGACATCCTTGTCATCGATGTACTTGAACACTGTAATGAAGCTGGTCAGTTTGTCCTCCACCTCGTTCTCCGTCATTCCCTTTGCAGACTTCTTCAGCAGATTGTCACAGTACTTGGCCAGCTGGACACGGACATGTGGGGAGATGTTACGAGATCAGGTCAGCGAAGTGTGTGTGTGTGTGTGTGTGGGGGGGTTATGCATGGCTGTGTGTAATCTCACCAGTTCAGGGGCTTTGCAGATGGATTTGGACTCCCTGTAGTTCACCACAGACGTCAAAGCCTGTGGGAAAAAAGGCGATTGCACAAACTTCACTTTACAGTCTGTCTTATCTTGTTTCATGTGTTTTTATTTTTTCGTGCATGTCCTGTGACTGTGTTGTTGCGCAGGCCTGTTCTGTTGATGCCTTCTATGTACAGCACTTTGGTCAATTTCGATTGTTGTAAATGTGCTCTATAAACAAAGCTTAATTTGATTTGATTTGCAGATAACTAAGAAACTAAACCACTGCATTTGAGAAATTGTCCCTTCAACCACCTGCACCCTAGCGTCCCTATTCTGGGACGCACACTCTGAGAAAATAACAGATCTATTAGCTTGCAAAGAGATGCGTTTTTGAGCTTGTAGATTGGCTATTTTCAGCGAAGAGATTTGGTGTAGAAGTAAAAAAGGCAGGGACCAAGTACAGAGCCGTGGCAGACCCTAATCAAGAAAGTATATGGTTTAAGTGGTTAATTATGTGTTTGTTACAGAACAGAAAAGAAATGCGAGGACAAGGGAGCTTGTCAGCCATTTCAGTCTCCCCATCTAGTGGTTGTATGTTGCCATTAAATCCTCTGGTGTATGTCTGAGCCCTGGCCAACAGAATGAGGTAAATACCTTATCAAGTGCACTCATGAAATGCTGATCCCCGTTCAGGACCGTGTTAATGAGCTGAACGAATTTACTGTGAACCTCCAGCACAGACTCGACAAACTGGGTTGGCATCTGAGAAGACACAAGAGACATAATGTAATACATGAATAACATAGTGATGACACAGATAGACTGTAAATGTAATAAATGAATCTTGATTTCATTCACCTGTGTGGTTCCCAAAGCTGCACGTTCCTCCGAACACACCTGATTTAGATTACAGAGCTACATTTTTAAACTCATTCAAGATGACATCCAGACAGTGTATTACTCGCTTTAAACTTTAACAGTGCACACATTTTAGGTTTGAAATAAGCAACCCAGACGATCAGAGATCTCTGCCTACCGATATGTCTGGGTAAATCTAAATTCAATTTATGGGCTCTTCAAAAATCTATTCGGATACCATCCCAAATACGAAGGACCGCCCTAAAGTCTGTGCATTGATTCGGCAATGCTATTTTTCTTTTTTTATTTCCAAATGATTTCCACCCATTCATTGGATTTAGATGTCACTAGATGTACAGTATTGGTAGGCAGAGATATATCTCTGATCGACCTGGCTATGCGAGACTACTATAATATTGTTCTAGTTTTTGCAGACAAAAACGAACTGATATCGAGTCCGATTTAGTCAGTGATAACAGTCAATGTTTGCGATTGATGCTTTTACCAACATAAAAGTCAAATGGAGGACAGATTTCCCGCCGTAACCCACACACACAAACACACTTACAGAGTTCGCTGTGCTACTGACAGTTTCTCTGACAGGCGTTTCCTGAGAGAGGTTACTAGTGGCTCGGAGGCCCTCGTCATGGATATGGACTTGCAGCTCCTGGATCATGTGAGGTAAGCCACTGGACACGGCCCGCAGTAGGGTGTACATGTTGGCCATGTCTGGACGGCACAGAGAGACAAGGGAGAGACTGTTCTGTTACATCCCATAAGCATCAAACCAGTTTGTGTTAATGTGTCCACATTCTTTATGTCTGTTAAATCAGTTGTTCTCAAACTTACCCCCGTCTGAAAAGGTTTTGTGCCAGGGACCCCCAGAAGAGAAGACGTTAAAAAAATTAATGGAAAATTCAAAAAATCTTCCAAACATTTTTCGAGATTTTTTTCACAAATGTTCAAGAATAGCAGATGTACAAGCTCGCAGCGCGGCACGAAGTGGCGCGCTGTGAGCTTGTAGATCTGCTATTTTTGAACATCCAACATATAAATGGATTAAGTTGGTTAACATGATTGGGATGCTATGTTAAATACTTTTGCTGGGGACCCCCTGGAACCCCCTCAAGGACCCCTGGGAGTCCCCGGGCCCCACTTTGAGAACCACTGTTCTACTACAATCCCACAACTCAAACAAGTTTGCGTTAATGTGTCCACATCTCATGTCTGTTAAATGTATCTAACTCAGGAGTCTGTGAGTAAGTGTATCCAGTGTGAGTAAATGTATCCAACTCTGAAGTCTGTGTCTGTGCAAAACTCTGATTAGTCCTAAAAACTTCTGTAGCCTCCAGTAGGGGGCGGCAGTGGCTCAGGAGGTTAGGGTCCCAGTTTGCAGGTTGGTGCCTTGCATAGGTTCTTCAATAATCGTGACAGGCGTGGTTGAGTCATAAGGCCAACCTGATGATCTCCCAGTGAGATTGAGTTTACCCATTTGAATGCTACTCTGCCGTGTGGATTGTGTTTTGATAGCATTTCTGCATCTCCCTGGTAAGCACTTCACTAATAGGAATGATAGAGGCAGCAGACACCACCGACACCGTGACGCATTGTGAGCTTGTAGATCGGCTATTTTTGCAGAATGTTCCCACCAGAATAGGCATGCTGCGGTTCAAGTTGGATGGATGCCATGGACAATAATTCTTGAGTAATTCAATTTAGCCTATACATAAAGTTCTGTTATACCTCTGCACTTCATTTGCTCAGGCTGCACTTAACCAAACTTGACTCATTGCACTAACACCATGGACAATCAATCTCACAACTTGAGCACAAAAAGTGCCACTGTAGCCTCCAAAAGCCCAAACATGATTAGAGTAACAAACAGCATTAAGGTAAAAGATCCTCAAGTTTTAGCAGACATATTCGCCAAGGTCGAGGACAGAGGGTGTCTTCAAGCAGACATCACGAAGCAGACGAGATCAAAGTTCAACTAAATAAAACTGCACCATTGATTGGACAATCCAATAAGCTTGATGCTAGGCTGAATCAGTAGGGAGGACAATCTCATAGCCAGGCATCGAAACGATAGGGGTGAAAAAGAAGGATGCGTGAGCAGGGGAAAGACAGACCGATAAGAAAACCCAAACAAAAACAACCATTCTGTCATCCAATGATGCACATGTTTGCTGGTTTGAATGTGAAGCCCAATGAGTCATAACAGGGGAGCAGCACAGCACAAACAGCAGGAAAAAAAAGAGTCATGGCTAGGTAGTTGTCTCTCATCTGTAAAGCCCTCTCCAGACCAATCTGAGTCGGCCCGATTTTGGGCCGAATTGGCTTCGGGAAGCGTCGGCCAGTCGGTTAGGGGTCCGTCGGGACCTTTTCGGCCGACCCAGAGCCGACCGAACATGTTCAGCTTTTTAGCCGACTGGTAGCGCAGTGGCAGTGACAACAGAGGGCTGTCGGTGTTGCCAGATTATGTGAGAGAAACAAGCGACCATGTCTATGAAAACCTACATTCACTGTTTCTTGTTGTTGCTCCCAGAGAGAGAGAGATTGATTGATTTGCCCTACTTTTGCGCTGTGGTGATTGGGAGCAGGTGTGTAAATTTGTCCAGTGACGGAGTCACATGCATCCGTGTTTATGTATAAATATGTAATGCGCAAGTATGTAAACATGTCCTTCTGAGTGGGAGTTCAAGCATTGCATGAATAGGCTCGTAAAGCAGGGAGATAGTGACAGAGGAAGAGTGGTAGAGGGGGAGAGAAAGAGGGGGGAGAAAGAGAGAGAGAGAGGGAAAGAGAGAGAGGAGGGGAGAGAAAGAGAAAGAGAGGGGAGGAAGACAGAGAGAAAGTGGGTGAGAGAGAGGGAGATACCAGGAGCGAGGGAGAGAGAGGAACGGAGAAAGCGGGAGGGAGAAAGAAAGGGAGAGAGACGGAGAGAGAAACGGAGGGAGGGAGAAAGAGGGAGGTAAAAAGCGGCAGAGAGAGAAGGAAAGAAAGAGGGAGAGACAGAGGGAGAGAAAAAAGGGAGAGTGAAAGATTGAGAGAGAAAGAGCGAGCGAGAGATTGAGGAGACGGAAAGAGGGAGAGAGAACGAGCAATTAAGTGAATTGCTTTCACCTGCTGCTGCTGTGCGGAGTGTGCTACAGGGCATATCTCCGCCAAGCCAGGGTGAAATTCATATTCAGGCTAGTAGCCAATTAGAATGAAATCTTCAAAAACGGACTCATATACTGATACAGAACCATATATTGGCTATATATTATGGCTGTCGGGTGGAAATCTTGTATGTTCCTTTTTTATTATTATTTAAAAACAATTTAAAATCGTGAAAATAGCCAATCTACAAGCTGTAATTATTAATAATTAAGAAATACTATATTTTAAAGAGTGAAAAATCAACTAAAGTCATTATTAGTGCAAGTTCATTCACATTTCATTTGAATGAAAATAACTTGTGGGTAAAATACATTCTGTGAATCTAATGTGATTAATGTGACCGCTACTTCAGTCAGTGAAGTCCAGGGCTGAATGTGACATATTGAGACCTATATAACTAAATATTGGTCATTTGCCAACACATTATTTTGTGAAATAAATGGGTAATATTTCACAGATAGTTATACTATTCTTATAATATATTAAAATACAATCATCCTTAACCTTCAAGTTAAATGCATTATTTCCGTGGACTTAAAAATCATTTTTGGACTTAAAAATCTTTATTATTTTTTTGGATGGCCTTCCTGCCCTGGCAGGAAGGCCGGGCAGGGCCTTTGTGCCCTCCAAAAAATTACAACACCAAAGGCCAAGTGGCCTTGCCCCTAAAATGACGAAATTCCAGGCTTGAATGCAATAGATGTACTCTGAGTCTGTTACAAGTAAAAGTCCGGAATTCAACATTTACTTGAGTAAAAGTACTAAAGTATTGGTATAAAAATGTACTTAAAGTACCAAAAGTAAAAGTACAAAAATGTTTGAAAATAGCAGATCTACAAGCTCAGAACGCGTGCATCGCAACACGTTGTGAGCTTGTAGATCTGCTATTTTCAAATAGCTTAAAAGTATAAAATAGGGCTAAAGTGGTTAATGTATGTTTCATAATGATTTATATCTGCAAAGTAACTAGTAACTAAACATTTCAAATAATTGTTGTGGAGTACAAGTATAGACAATTGGAAATACTCCAGTAAAGTAAAAGTACCTCAAAATTGTACTTAAGTACAGTACTTGAGTAAATGTACTAGTTACTTTACACCACTGCACGTCAGTGAAGAAAAAACGCTGGGAACATCCCTAAGTGGCTTTGCAGGGAAACAAGCCCAAAGTCGCTTATAATAAGCAGACCTGGCAACGCTGGCACGCTAAAAGTCAAATTAGCACATGAATGGCCAGTCGGCTGACAGACTTAAATGGCAACTTTTGCCAACCGAATACCAGTCTGTTGCAGTCTGGAGTAGTCTGCAATAGTCTGGACGAGTCTGTTTGGTGCGGAGTTGCCTTAACAGTGCAGTGAAGGCGAAGAAAGGGAACATGGAAAAATACTGTTCCAATCTACGGTGAACTGAGAAAGAGAAAGTTGAAGGAGATGAAATCTCGACTTGGCAACAGAGCAGTCTGTTTTCACAAAGCCAGTTGGTAAAGTTAAAGTGACCACTGAAGCCTCCTATCGTGTGTAACACGTTCTCACCAAACAAGAAATAATTTTGAAATGGCAAGATAATCAAGGAGGCATTGCTTTCAGCTGGCGAGGATTTGTTTGGCCATCTTAAGAACTGGACTGAAATCATGTATGTCATCAACAGCTTTCAGTTGTCCAGGAAACATTGACAGAGATTTCAGAGGACTGGGAGGTGCAGCTGAAACATGATATCAAATCCTGTGTGTGCTCCTCTCTCCAGTTGGACAAGTCAACAGGCTTTACTGATGTTGCAAGGCAGGATGGCGTAATCTCTAGATGTGAGGCCCAAACCTGCAGTTTTTCAAAAAAAATAGCCGATCTACAAGTTCACAATGCATTCGGTTTAAGTGGTTAAACTGATCGTGATATATTGATACATTTTGCTGGGGACCCCCTGGGAAATGACGTGTTCCTTAGTTATGACTACTATGATCTACTGAAATTAAAGTCTGATAAACATCTTTCTATGGTTCATACTACCTAGAGTAGATAACTGACCTGGAGAGCAAACACACTGGAATTTGGTCTATGTATGTGCACAGAGAAATACGAAATAAGATCTGTTTACATGAGTGAGAGTGTGAGTATACGTGACCCCAGTATCCCAGACCCTGTACATAATGCAAAATGTAAAGCACGATGTGTACCAACCATCTCTCTTCTCCTGCCGGATGATGTTTTGACACTCCCCGTGAAGGAACTGCAGGTGGTCGGCCACCATCCTCTGCTGGCATTCGTGGATGACTTTGACGTAGGAGCTGGGGTGCAGGTACTTCCGACATCGCACCTCTTCGTCTTTCAACCGCCCTAACACCTGCATTATTTAAAAGGTCATTTTTCTGTACCAAATCTACCCATTTTCTGTACTAAATCTTCTGTGTACACATTATCATCCGCACCACTCATTTGGGTCGTTTATTTTGGATTTCCTTCTGTTTATCTATGGTCATCCTGCTCCGTTTCCTGGCATGCAATAAATATCCAGTGTCTGTTTGCCTTACAGAAAGTGGACTGCATAAGATGCAAGTTCATATAGCAATAATTTAAAAAGAAAACAATATAATCTGCCACACTAACCATTGCACGCGCGCACACACACACACACACACACACACACACACACACACACACACACAGCAAGTGGGGGGAAATGTTTTATCTGTGACATTTCTTAAGTGAAAGCCCATTCTACTGCTTTGATGAAGGTCTGAGCTTGTCCAGACAAGAGATGGACTAGACTCTGGTGCCCGGGCCGGTTCCTCTGGTTGTATTGCATGTGGATCTTCCCATGGCTTTGCGCTGCATTAAACCAGAGGGAGGAAGGGGGGGGGGGGCAGGCTGTCCCTATACACAGTCCTGACCACCTTTTAAACCCTGGCTCATGGGATCAATCTATCCCAGAAAATCTCATTATTGGCCATCATTTGCAGGGCGGAGAGAGACAGAGAAGGAGAGAGAGACAGAGAGAGACAGTTATGGCAGTTAGGCAGTTATGTGGTGTGACGTAGCCCAAGGGGCTGTGTGTGCACTGAATCTTGGCAGGTTAGCACTACAACTAATATGCCGATTATGTGTCTCATCAGGTCAACCTGAGTGGAGCGGTTGACACCACACAAGCCCTAAGTCAGCTCCCTGTTGATGGACATACACACACAAACAAACAAACAGAGCTGGGTCTGTGTGGGCCTCAGATACACATGCTTGGGCACAGTGGTAGTGAGCTGAGCATGAACCAATAGAATACACCTCTACTCACCAGTACAATGGTAAAACGTTCAGTGCAGTCCCAAATATGAGCAACGGCCAAAAATCCCACTTAGTCACACATTCATTCATACGTAGGTTAGCCATCAATAACCCGTCTATCCGTCCTTCATACCTTTTCCATATACTGTGAACAGTTGGACTCTTGCAGTAGGTTGGAGGCTTCCTGTTTGTAATACTCCCCCGTTTTTGTCAGAAATGGCCCCTCGAAGATTTCTTGATAAAACTGAAATGCAGGAAGAGAATGCTGATTGTGGATGCCGATTTGACCTTCCAATGATTTCATTCAGAATTCATAATTACTGGCAAAACTTATCAAATGACATACTTTACCAGTAACCAATGCAAAACAAGGAAATTAAATATACCAAAACTATGTTAAAGACCCCCGTTAACTTACTGTATGTTTATGTAAAAAAAAGAAAAGGTTTGGAACCCATCCATGACTATTTTTTATTTATTTTTATGTTGGAAAGCCGTGTTAAACAACATAATGATCATGGCAGATTATACATACTTTAAAATGTGTTTGTAGAGTATCTTTAACTAACTGCCGAACATTTTTAATCACACAAATGTGGTGTTGCAGAAGGCCATTGACCACTGGGGTTGCCCCCATTTTTTTCCGCAGACCGCTCGCCCCCAGCGGTTCTTGTATTTGGTTTACTGAGGTAAAGGTTAGGATAAGGTTAGGCATAGTTTTACTAAGGTTACGTTTAGAAGTTTTACTGAGGTTACGTCTAGGAATACCTGGTGGCGACCGTTCCGAGGTCGCTGGATTTGACCCGGGGCGACCGTGTTTTGGGGCTAGTGTTCTTGTATTCCTACCTGAAACCTTTTCCGTTTTATAACTATGAAAACCATTACTGTTACTATCTCCGTAAGATAAGGTGTTTTGGTATGAAAACCCACATTTGTGACACTACATGTCTGACATTTGTAACGAACCAAACCGCTCAGTTGAGAATTCAGTGAGCTATCACGATTTTAAATGTGGAGAGTATATAAGAATTAAAATCCGCACACAAGTATTGCTGCTCGCCAATGCAATTTCACTTGGTAACGTTTCGAGCCACCAGGCTCTTTCTCAGACCTGGCCTGAGCATAGAGACAGTGCCGTTGTCTCACCTTCAGCGGGAACTTCTTCTTGTACTGTTCAACATGAACAAAGGAGTTGATGACCCCGTGAATGACTTTCTGGTTGGGGTCCTCACCGCAACGGTCACTGGAAGACAACAGGGCTGGTGTTAGGGGCCGTTCTGCTCATGCATCAGTGAGGCGGGCTGAAATTGTCATCATCAACACAATGAATGTGAACAGATGCTTGTTGGTGTTGTTGTAGGTGGGGCTTAAAGCCGGATTTATACTGTGCTTACAGCACAGTATATCAAGCCTGTAAATAATGCATACAAATTAGCTTGTTCCTCTAGACATGGTATTCGGGCTATTTACATCAGATGCTGTGATTTGGCAAAGGACTTGGCATCAGCCAGGCTTTGTAATAAGACTGTTTTCTTTGTTTCGTTTTTTTATGCACGCATAAATGGTTAAGTTGTGTGTAAGAAAAGCTACAAGGTAATGGGTACAATTCTTTTTTGCCAAAAGCCATAATCTCTACACAAGTAGTTAGGAAGCTACCTGCAGTTTTTGTGCATATTAAATTATACAACCAAGTTTACAAGGCTTTTCTTTGCCAAAGGAACTACTGTCGAGTGTGCGAAGGACTGACTTTTTGATTTCGTTGAGCAGCATCCTGAGCAGCACGGCCTGGAGGGGCTCGATCATCAGCTTCCTCCACATGTCTAACGCCAGCTGAAACGACAAAATGAGACCTGCGTGTGGGCACACTGTCTGCAACGCAGACAGCCACGGTGCTGCTGAGTCATTCTTTGCTACGGGTGGCGGTGTAGGGTGACATCTCCACTTCACTTCTGGGTCACACAAGTTGAACGCTTAAAAAAAAAAGTCCTTGATTCCCGATTTCCTTGCTTTGATATTACAGTGTGTGTGTGTGTGTGTGTGTGTGTGTGTGTGTGTGTGTGTGTGTGTGTGTGTGTGTGTGTGTGTACGTACAACGGACACAAGAAGAGTGGGCACTTCTTGTTTATGACAAAACGACAGGTTTTGTAGCAATTGTAGAAATATTAGACCCTTAATCGTCGAATGTTCAAATCATGTGTACTTGATACGTCACTTAAGACCATTTTCCAATTTTCTTTTTACATTTTGGACAAAATAGCCAATTTCACATTGAGGTGCCCACTCTTCCTGTTACCGTACAAACATACACAGCCTATATATTGTGGTGGTGGGATTGTTTTCTTCCTGTGAGAGTTGCAATTGATGACGTATTAATGAAAGTATCAATGGGTCTGGGGTGGTCTTTCCACCAGTGTGACGGGGGGCCGTACCTCTCCGATCTCCATGAGTGGTTCGGTCATGTCCACGCCCCCGTAGCCGTACTGCAGGTCTGCCTCTGTTAGCTTGTTCTTCTTGATGAACTGAGTGTTGAGATACCTGTGGGAGGGGTGAGATAAGATGAGAGATTGTTACCTAACTTACACAGAAGATAGGGTAATGACACTGTTATTAGTTGTACAAGTACAAGCTCTGACGTGATGTGTGTGTGTGTGTGTGTGTGTGTGTGTGTGTGTGTGTGTGTGTGTGTTGGCGCTAAGAATGACATGTACTGACGATGACAACCTCAATGGTTCCCAACCTTGGAGCCACCCTTCTTACAGTACATCTTTTCAAAACTGCTGCTAAATGATAAGCTATTGTACCTCCAGTATCTAGGTACTAAACCCTAAACCTAACTCTTCTTTACATTACACCCAGTATATTGTTCATTGTATGTTTTTATTACTATTAATATTATTATTATTTTTGCTTTAACATATTATTACGTTGGTACAATTATGCGGAACCCCAACAACATTTCGCTGCTTGTACTAGTATAAGTTAGTGACAAATAAAACCTCTTGAGCTTGTAGATCTTCTGTTTTTGCTATTTTGTTTTAGTGTTTAGTGTTTTTAATTATGTTACATGTGGGAGTCAACTATTATTTTGTGCAGCATGTGCACAATTTTGGACTACCTCCGACAGACAAGGCCTCATGCCACTAACGGGAGCCCGGACCCTAGCTTGGGAAACAATGCTTTAGCCTGTGTTATTAAGAAATTGGATTTCACTAAACCAAGGCAGACATGAAATATGAAGGTCCATTGGTAAACTGAGGATCGTAAGGGAAAATGTAGTCTCTCAAACCAGCCTATCTCTCCCACAATCTTCAAGTGCTCCAAAGACGGTCTGTAATTCAGCCCATTAAGATCTGAGAAGAGGAAACCGTCATCTTCCACCGGAAAAGCTCTTACAGACCAGAAGGTATGCGATCAATCATTATCGTTATTTAAGTGACTGCACAGGCCAGGGATAACAAAGAATAGACCGGATATCCACCTTATTTACATTTCAGAACCTCCGAATTACTGGGTTATACGGAAACTGTGGGAGCCAACACATCTGTCTTCAGAGAATAGGGGATGTTACAATTCAGAGACATCAAATATCAATGTTTTAGGTCCGTAGATTTCGTCATAACACGTCTTTATTGTGCACAGAGGTTTGTGCGCGACTGTTCTCGCCAAACCTGGCCTATCTGGTCTATAAGTTTCAATGAGAATGCCCACGGGAAAAAAGATTTTCCTGCCCGTAGCGAAGAAAAATTATCTGCGTCCGTGCGCGGCTGGTCATTCATTAACATGGGGGGCGGAAAAAATCGGTGTCTGCGCGTTTGCGTGCCTGGTTTCATTGTAAGTTACTCTGAGCAGCTCTAGTCCCAGTCAGACCAGTACCCCCTTCCCGGGTCCTTGGGACCAAGGATTTGGCCAGCAGGCAGGACAGCCAGCAGACTGACAAAAACGCCTACTTTGATAGCCGACATCCAGCCGATCTGTGTTCATCAGCCTACTAACAGTCTCACTAAGGTGACAAGCTGTTTTAACAGCTGTGCTGGTGTCTGCTTCTATCAGTGGGAGGACGATGACACTCGCCCCAGTTTCTCTCATACTCTTTCTGACAAGTTAGAAAAACAAGACGCACCAACCAACGTGACTAAGTGCTAAATGACTGGCTGGTGCGGCATACTGTACGATGGTGAAAAATGATTGAGTGGGGCAACGAGGCTAAGTATCGAGTTTGATTGGAGTCACCTGTTAGTAGCATTTCAGTCCGACCTCTGGTGAACTGTACTTTAATCAGCGTATATACAAATACTAGAGGTTGTTGTTTTTTTCCTGATGCTTTCCTCGTCCTACCGTTTCACAACAAGAGTAGTCAGCCTGAAGCAGCCTCTCTCCCAAACCCACCCGCACACAAACCCACAATAAATCACAAAGACTTTTAATGCACGCAGTCTTGAGAGAAGCAATGTAAAAATGCAAATGAAGGGACGGCAAAAGCTGTGTAAAAATAGACTCAGCTGTACTCCAAGGGGATATCGATTTCATAGGAAATCAAGGACACGCCAAATCGCTGTTGGCGCTTTGTGTAAGCGCAGTTGAAAGGCCACATCGGAATTATACAATAAGAAGTCAAGTGAGCAGAGCGGCAGGGGAGATCATGACAGCAGTGTGCAGAATGCTGTACAGCTATGACATAACAAAGTCTCTTTACATCAGAGCATGGGCTTAATAGTATGATTAAGGTCTTCTTTAGAGTTGTTCCGATACCGATACCAGTATCGGAAAAGCTGTCGATGCTGCCTAAGATGATGGTATCGGTGACTATGCCATTACAATACCACATAACTTATCACACGAAGATATGTCATTTACAGTAATCAATCATTTTGTATTTTGAATGCTTCAGCTGATGTCGCACAGCTGTTTTATATCTTTAATTTTATATTTATTCCTAGATCAGTGGTTCTCAAACCTTTTAATTTCAAGGACCCCCATAACTCTGAGAGTGTACACATGGTTCCATGTGTACAGACCTGTAAAGGTCCATTTGGAACCCCCTCAAGGAACCCTGAGTCCCTGGATCCCACTTTGAGAACCAATGTCCTAGATTATTTTTAATTTACACACGGTTATCGGATCGGTACTCAGTATCGACCGCTACGCAAGTTAAGGGTATCGGAAAGGAAGACATTGCATCGGTACATCTCTAGACTTCTTATTGTCCAATTCATATCGATGTTACAAAATACGAATAGAAAACACGAGGTAGCGGTAAAAGAGGGTGCCGTTACCTGTATAAGCAGTCCATGTAGTCAGCACCCTTGCTGTACTCTTCCCAGTATCTGTGATACATGACCAAAACCTGCTCCTCTGACTCCAGTACTTTCTGAAAATGCACAGAGAACAGAAGACATTGTTGTTATAGAAAGTGGCATAGTGGGGTAAACTGTGTTCGCCGAATATGATTGCTGCTGCTTGTTTTTGTAAGCAGTATTGTAGCGACTACTTCTTCCCAAAATCAAAACCAAACCAAACCATTTCAAAGTAGCGCTACGAGGCTGAGCTTCGGCAGGAACTGTGAGACACGTTTCAACTCCAAACAGAACCAGAAAACTTCTTGCCGTTATGGTGATTTATTAATACAAAATAATGAGATCAAAAAACGTTGCACTGAAAATTAGATGAATGAGAACCGAAGGCAAAAACAAACTGTCAACAAAAAATATTGAGCCTAGCTCATCCCCATTCTCTCACTGAATGCCTGGCTGCCAGAGACACACACACAGACATGAACTAAAGGTAATGAGGAGACACAGCAGGAGCTAATCAATCAATTAGGAAGTGGGACATCAAAACAAAGCGTGGGAAAAACAAAACAAAAATAAGATCAACAAGCAAAATATATATTTTGGCTCCAACAAGCTGTTTTTGGTCACTCACCTTGTGCAACTGCCGGACATGATTTTCCAGAAATACCTTGGTCTCTGTGTACAATTTTTCACCCAGGGGTTCTGGGTATGCAACACACAAGGCATAAATGTCACTGGTTTCAGGATTCAGGAAACATATTCATATTTTAAATCATAGCAGGAAATTAATAACATGTTTGGTTATTATGTTTTAATAATATTAGTTATGTTATGGATTTAGAATTTAAATAATTGGATTATACAGGTATACATTTCATTTGGACAGCCTACACATTGTGTATTATTATAAATATACTGTTACTATGATAGTACTATATAAAAATAATGAAATTTAGCAAGCAATTCAAATGTTTGTCAATATTTGTTGTCATAATAGTAGCCTTGCATCAAGAAGTAGATGTATTTGATGGAGTTTGACATTTGTTTACGTATGATACGTAAGCAAATGTCAGAATCGATATATAGTACTACATCTTGATCCAAGGCTATCATAATAGCTACAATCACACATTCAAATATCAAGCGGTCACATCAAGATCTTCCAAAGCCGTTCTGAGAGGATACGAGAAGCGGTCGTTCCACGTAGCTCTCTCCACATAGTCAAGCATCACCACGGCCTTGATTGTCGTCAGTAGCTTGTTCCATGTCTCGTCAAAGTCCACCACCCGGGGCTTCAAGGACATTGTAACGCTTCTGTTTTAGACTGAGAGAAGAAAACCTTAAATGACTGGCATTAGGCAGAATACGCACAGAGAGAAGTGGGGGGGGAATCAATTGTGGAAATTGATCCATTTACAATAGCTGGAATCCTTGTCTGGCATAAAATAGAAAATACCTATCAATTTCTTGCCATATGGGTAATTTAAAACAAACACTCAAGTAGACCAAATGAGAAGGTGTCAAAGAAATGTTGTAATCAAGTGAACATTTGTAAAAAACTCCTGTTTATTGAGTGACAGGTCCCCACACTTAACAGACATATAGGTCCAAATGCCTGTCATGTAATTAATACACAACACAACATTTACTAGCTTTGGATCAAGACTATCATCATATATGTATTTTATTGAGTCTGACTTTTACTTTCGTATCTACGATAGAAACTAAAAGTCAGACTTGATGAAAATAAAAGGCATTTGCCATAAACAGTGATTCTGTATTATGATCAATAACACTAGTAGTAATGAAGAGTGCATTATTCAGTTATTTAAAAGATTAGAAGTTGCACAGGGACCGTCAATATTAAGCATTTTTGGTGGACCAGGTAGGGTACTAAAACAACAGTATAAATGACTTAAGCCTTGGATCAAGACTATCATACATGTATTTAATAAATGTTGACATTTTTATATCATAGATACGAAAGTAAAAGTCAGACTCAGATCAAAAATACATCTATGATAGTCCTGATCCAAGGCTATGAATGACTAGACAAACAGCAGGTAAAACTAAGCAGTGTGGTCAAGTTCATGGGTGAATTCATGCTCATCAACAGTACACAAACTATAAGGGGCAACGACTAAAAACCCAAGATTGCTGAATATAAGACCCAACACTTGTATATTGTGTATGTGTCATTTAAATACAGCAGGGGTTACCTGCCTCCAGGCCCAGTGTGGCTTCTCCGAATTCAAACCACTTGGTTTTACGTGGAAAGAAAACATTGCAACATCATGTACACATTTTTTTTCTGTGGGGTATCATCTCGCTCGTTACTTTACAGTTTACACCCATTCCTCTTCTTTACATACATAATAAACGAGACGTCAACAACATAACAGTGGGGTCAACCCACAACGTTCCTTATGGGAAGTTAACACCCCTAACAGTCACGAATAAACACGTCAAGTTTGCAGCTATAAAGGTTGAAATGCCTTCAAATAGAAGCTAACGAGGCTAGCTTAGCTTTAGCAACACGGTAGCATGATGCTAACGCTAACGCTGGTCAGGTTTGACTGGAGAGGTTAGCTAAAAAGGAAGCTAGTAGCATTGGCTAATGGCTAAAAAAAAAAAGAGCTTTTTTTCCCCCGTTTCAGTTTCTCCCTATTAGTTGTTTTTCATTGACATTTCGTTCACTGTCAGCGGCAAAGAAGTGGAACGGGGGGAGGAATCATTACGTACCTCTAGGACTTTATTAATCACTTGTTTTAAAAAAGAAAAGTCGTGTTTTTGTCCGCTGTCACTGGGCTCTGTGTCTCTGTCACTTTACAGCTCTGCCATTACAGCCCTGCCGTGGGACTGTATACCTCGGCCGTGCCGTTGTCTCGCGCGAGTACCGAAAATAAGCAAATCTACAAGCTCACGACGCATCGCAAGCGACGCGTCGTGAGCTTGTAGGATCTGCTTATTTTCGGCGCTCGCGCGAGACCCGTCTCGCGGCGAGGAACCCAACATGGACCGTACCATTTGTCCGTCAGCTGGCGCGGGGTGACCGGCTAGCGTAGATTTTTTTTTTGTTAATAAAATAATAATTGGGGGAGTTAATGTGGGGGGGAAAATGTTTTTAGATGTCCGTGTCAATGGGAGATTAAAATAAGATTCGGGTTCGAATTATAAAACAATACTTAACTTTGAAGGACTTCCCTGTTGTTAGATGGTAAATGGTAAAACTACGGGAGCCTCTTTGGGATTGATCTGACATTATTATTTTTTTAATTGCAAAGAAAATTATTAATAGAAATTCAGGCCGCTACGCGGCCGTCACACCTATGTGGCACCGCCGATTTGACTGATATGCCCATATGGAGATCTCTGTGTCTGTCAGTCCTTGTCCCTTTTATGGCCATATATGGAGATCTCTGTATTTGTCAGTCCTTGTCCCTTTTATTCCCATATGGAGATTCCTGATGATGTCATCAGTATATGGGCATGGCCAATAATTGCCCATATATGGGCATGCTGATATAACTATTCATAAGGGTGGGCAATATGGCAAAAATATCATAGCTCGATTTTTTTTCAGGCAGAGTAACGATACACAATCTTATCACAATTTATTTTTCATGTTGGTTTTGAGGATTATTATTATTGTATTATGATTATTAATAAAATATATGATTGGTGATACATTTTATATATATATATATATATATATATATATATATATATATATATATATATATATATATATATATATATATGTATGTATGTAGGAAAAAGTACTCAAATGTTTTACTTAAGTAAAAGTATCAATACTGCAGGGTAGAAATACTCTGTTACAAGTAAAAGTCCGGAATTCAAAATTTACTTGAGTAATAGTACAAAAGTATTGGCATCAAAATGTACTTAAGTACTAAAAGTATAGAAAGTACTCATTGTGCACAATGTCCCATTTCACAAGTTATCACGTGTATAAAATACTTTGAAAATAGCAGATCTACAAGCTCACAACGTGTCGCTTTGTGACGTGTTGTGAGCTTGTTGATCGGCTATTTTCAAATAGCCAATATGTAGGTCTGAAGTGGTTAATGTATGTTTTTTTTAATAATAATCGAAATCTACAAAGTAACTATAACTAAAGTTTTCAAATAATAGTAGTGGAGTAAAAGTACAATATTTGCCTCTGAGATGTAGTGGAGTAGAAGTAAAAGTACAGAAAATTGGGAAAATACTCCAGTAAAGTAAAAATACCTCAAAATCGTACTTAAGTACAGTACCTGAGTACATGTTCTTAGTTACTTTACACCACTGCAAACTATAAAATCACTCTCGGGTTTCATGCACCTTTGAGGGCACTTCAATTGTATGTAGCCTAGGCCTATTCTAGGAGGGGTGAGTGATGCTCATTCACTTTGCCCAGATTGTTCCTGCTGATACCTGCAAGGTGCTTTATAAAAGAAGGTAGGGTCATCTGCAGATTTGTTGCACGTCAAACTGCAGCCGGAAGTTCGATGGAATGCATTGTAGTCAATGAGAGCCAGGTGGACCAGCTTATGAACAAACACTATTTCTGAATGATTGTGACCTTTGTAATGTAATCGGTCCATGAAAGTAAAAGAAGACATATCACACATTGCTTTTTAGCTGTCTTGCTTTTCGATGTGCACACTATATAATGTTTTGAGATATCTAAAGAGCATAGAGTACGTTTCTCTGCAATGGGCTGTTATCGTGAGACTGTCATTGACAGCCATGTCAACCAGTTCTCGCGATACTGCTGAACCACTAAACGATAGCTGGTGCTATTTAGATACCTTAATAAAATTACATAGTGTGCACATTGAAAAATAAGTGATAAGAAAACATTGTGTGATATGTCTTCTTTTATATACCTAAACCGATTAACTGACAAAGGTCGCAATCATTAAAAAATATATTGTTTGTTCATACGCTTGTCCACCTGGCTCTCATTGACTGCAATGCATTCCATCGAACTTCTGGTTCCAGTTTGCCTCCCATGTGCGTCAATGGCACATGTCTGCCCTATCTTCGTTTATAAAGTAGCCTAACTTGGGTACCGGGGAAGCTAATATCTCAAAACAGATTCTATCTATCTCAAGACAGCGGAATCTGCCAACACCACTGCCCTAAACATGTAAAGGTGTTGTTAGTAAGAATAACACAGAAACACTCGGGAGGAAGAGGACTAAGAAAGGGGAGGAGCCAAACCGAGTTCCTGTTTCTACACTAAAAGGGAGGTGGTGCCCCAGAGAAAAAAAACAAAAACAAAATATTTACCGACTGGGTTCCCAGATTACGGGGAAGCAAACCATGGACCTACCGACCACAAGCACACTCTATTAACCTTCAGGCCACCTCTGCATGCTTCATGATCATGAAGTAATTATAAGATCTAGGTATCACGTTAACAGAAACATTAGACTCTTAGAGGATGTCAAACTTAACTTAACACATTTATTTAGGCCATTAATGCATAATAATAATCTCAGTAGAAATCCGTTTTCAAGAATTTACTCATGCCTGCAGTCTGCCCAGAATCATTCAATAATATGTTAAATCAAAGTGGGAAATATAAGGTATTATATAGCTATGAAACAGGAGAGTCAACCATACAGTATGTCAACCATAGGTCAACCATATGTTGACCCTCCAATAACCTTACAGACTGAGCATGTTCACATTTCTTTGGAACTCTCCACTAATTCAACCGTACCCCAGGGAAGCCATAATTAGGGGAACCCCACTAGCCTGTATTCTCACATTTAAGTGGGTTCAAGGTGTTCTTGTGTACAGGTAAGGGTAAAAAATCGGGGGGGGGAGATGATTTACGACGTAACTTGAACGGCGCTAAGTCGGCTGAAGTGGACTTCGCCACGTTCGGCGGTGCCTTTTGCTTCAGACAGCGCTCCTCCGTCGTTGTGAATGCTTTTTAAATACAAGAACAGTCGCTACAAAACTTGCCTAACGCCTAACTACTTCCTAACTTAATGTTAGGGACTATTAGTCTGTTCTCACCAAGTGGGGCGAGCGCTCCGCAACCGGCGGGGCGAGTGTTCCGGGAGAGCGTTCCGCACCTTGAGCTGTCCGCTCAAAAAATGGGGACGAGTGTGTTTTGATGCGAACGTTCCGGTTATCCTCTGAGACTGCTCGGGCCTTTGAGACTACTGGGGCCTTTGAGACTGCTGGGGGCTTTGAGACTGCTGGGGCCTTTGAGACTCCTTTGAGGCTGCTTCAACTGCTGGGTCTTCTAAGGCTGCTGGGGTCATATGTGGTTCAGTGGTTGTAACGGCTGTTGCTCTGAGGCTACTAATGATGCTTCCATTGCATAAAACTAGCTCAACTCGGCTCACCTGGCTTTGTTCTCCAATGCAGATAGAACCCCTTCAGTGTAGCTGGCTGTCAAGTGCAGGTAGAGATGAGTACAGTCGAAAAGGCGAGTAGAGTCGAGTTGAGTTGAGAAGGTTTTATACAAGGTTTTATAGAGCACAATTGCTTTGAATAGTTTGGTAATTTTTTTTGCTGAAGAGACACTGGAGTTTATCTGGGCACACAAGAACCAAAACATAGAAAATACATACAAAAAACAGCCTGCCTTCAACGGTTCACATAATGGTTGCGTACTAACAAAGGTGAAGCACATTGTTCATGGGGAAAATAATCATTTTTTTAGCTTAAAAAAATATTTCAGTAACAATTATGAAAACATTCAGGTTAAGGTTGGAGGATATGGGATTAGACATTTAGGTTAGTGTTAGGTTGTGATTGTGGTTACTGGTTAGGTTAAGGTTAGGGTTAGTGTTAGTGTTAGTCTGGGCCAGCAAAGTAAAAATGACAAATAAGGTATATTGAGGTCAGGACATGTACTGTACCAGTGGTGGAAAATGTACTCAATTTCTTTACTTAAGTAAAAGTATCAATACTGCAATATAGAAATACTCTGTTACAACTAAAAGTCCGTAATTAAAAATGTACTTCAAATGTATAAAAATAGCAGATGTACAAGCTCACAATGCATCGCATTGTGGCGCATTGTGAGCTTGTAGATCAGCTATTTTCAAATGGCCAAAATGTATGCAAGTGGTCAATGTATGTTTTGTAATACTAATCGAAAACTAACTAGTAACAAAAGTTTTCAAATAAATGTAGTGGAGTAAAAAGTACAATATTTGGATCTGAGATGTAGTGGAGTAGAAGTAAAAGTAATGAAAATTGGAAACAGTAAAGTAAAATGAGCTCTTAAGTACAGTATTTGAGAGTAGGCCCTACATGTACTTACTTTACACCACTGCTTCTCTCTTGGTTGATTGAATTCAAGTGTTAGTGGAACAATGAATTACAAGAATCTTTCCTCCTGATCCAGTGTCATATTAACCGCCACACACTGTTTAGTTTGGTGCAACTTGGCAGTTTTCAACACAGTAATAACAACACCACACAACACCAAGTATTGAAAATTGTAAAGACTCCAGTAAAGTAAAAAATCCCCAAAAGTGTACTTAAGTACAGTACTTGAGTAAATATACTTACTTACTTTACGCCACTGACATGTACAGCACTACAAACACACTAGAGAGGAATACATTAATTTTGATTAGTCTTCTTACTGTAATACTGAAAATCACCACTTGGGGGAGGTCACATTCCATATCTCATCAGGTGCTTGCCAGCCTGGCACAAACTATTGTCCATAATCTTTTGTTAGTTTTTTAGTTAGTTTCCAGAGTGGGTTTGCTCGTTTAAGTTTAGTTTGTATTATTTTAAATGTCTAATAATCAGTGGTGGAAAAAGTACTAAAATGTTTCAATACTACAATGTAGAAATAGTAGGCCTACAAGTAGAAGTCCGGAATATACCAAAGTACTCATCAAAATATAAATACAAAAAATGTATATATATATATATACTTAAAGTACAAAAGTAAAAGTACTCATTGTGCATAATGTCCCAGTTCGAAGTTGAAAATGTATTAAAAAAATGTTTGAAAAAATCCAATCTACAAGCTCACAATGTGTTGCATCGTGATGCATTGTGAGCTTGTAGATCGGCTATTTTCAAATAGCCAAGTTTAAATAGGGTTGAAGTGGTTATTGTATGCTTTGTAATAATAATCGAAATCTACAAAGTAACTAGTAATAATGTTATCAAATAATTGTAGTCGAGTAAAAATACAATATTTGCCTTTGAGAGATGTAGTGGAGTAGAAGTAAAAGTACTGAAAATTGGAAATACTCCAGTAAAGTAAGAAATACCTCAAAATTGTACTCAACCTACAGTACTTAGTTACTTTACACCCCTGGGAATGGGTAGCCTAAGCGGTGACGTGCCAGGCCAAAGTGTCCTTGAGCAAGTTTCTGCTCACTCACACAGTGTAATGAGTTCTGGATAAGAGAGTCAGCTAAAACTTTACATTTACATAATTCACTTGGTTCATCACCATAAAGAGTGTGAATGAGTTCACTCACTAGTCACGACACAGTCAATATTCCATTCCGCAGATGCATATTACTGCAATAAGTCGTTGCTTGGAGACCGCCTTACCAAGCAGGGGAGCGACTATAAATCATGTGCACTATGGCAACATATCACACTGGACCCTAATAGCCTACAATGAACTGTACTTTCCTGTGCTTTTTTTGCAAACTGCTAATAAAGTATTTAATCAATCAACATAGTATTCAACAAAGGAATGATCTATGTCAAGACACCAAAATTTACAAAATCAGTAGCCTACCATCTGGATGGGCAAATTCCAGTTGTGTTTTCTTTTTCTTTTTTTTTATTCCTATACATCCCTGGATTCATAAACCTTGCTGACTGGTATAGCTTATTAGTGTTTTCACTACTGCTGTCGAATACAACAACTACGTCGGACCGAATCAATTCTGGCGACCTCGGAATGGTCGGACCCACCAGGTATTTCTGGCCACTAGAACCTACTCAGCCACGTTTGTCCTAGTACCGAGACTAGGGGGGAGGGCGATGATTTACGATTATGTCCCTATATGTAACTCGAACAGCGCTGAGTCGGCTGAAGCGGACTTTGCATGGCACGTTCGGCACGGCAAGCGACTCGCTTGCCCGAGCTCGTACCCTAACCCTCTTGGGTGCACTGCATGCAAGGTGCAACATCCGGGGACACTGTGTCATTTTAGATTTCTTTGGCTATTGAGCTTGTAGAACTGCTATTTTTGAAAAATCGTGAAAATATGTGCAAATCTTTGAGATGGGGGTCGGCGGCCAAATACATAATGTTGGGGGTCCTTGACATGAAAAAGTTTTAGCACCACTGATATAGCAACATACGTTTTTCAGAAACCTGTTAGGATTTAGAAGACATTTGTAGCCCATGGCCCATGGACTAATGGGGTGGGGGGGAGCATCGGTTGTGAGAGTGATCAGATCATTAGGACACTGGATCATAATTATACATTACAACACTAAAGATGTATTATGTTTTTAATGAATAGAATGTTATTTTGTCCAATATATGGTATGTTGATACAATATAACATATGCAATTGGGTTGGTTGTATATTTGGTCTCCCTGCTCTTCTAGTGAGACATTTAGATCCTGTGTCTGGTTTGACACAAACCTTTTTAAATTTCTCCCCTGAGCAAGCAGGGGAGAAATTAGCTGAGTAGTAAAGAATTCAGCACTTTCACAGGAGACCTGCTTTAAAATTCTGGGTAGAACAGGAACATTATAGTACATAGTGCAGCTTTAATTATCACAGCATACATCAATATACATCCTGGGCCCCTGCTGCCCCATTAAGGAGAATGAATCATCTCAAAACAAACACACTGATGGGAAATGTTTACCGGCGTTATTATGACGTGGTCCATTCCAGGTAGGAGAGAAAATGAAAGGGGTCTTTTTATAT
>NC_137623.1:32252530-32382960 GCF_963280865.1 Gymnoscopelus braueri
GCCGCTGTTTTACCTTTTTCTCCTTTGTACATATAGTGTTTTGTATTTGTTGATGACATGTATTATTGTGTTATTTAATGCTATGTTGATGAATTGAATACATAGGACCACAATGTTATCTTTTTAGCCCATCTTTTTAATAACAAAACAAAATAACAATATTCGTCATTGAAATGTAGTGGAGTAAAAGTCACATGTAAAATGACCCATGATGATGGGTCAAGATAATTTTTTGTTTTCTGTACAGCTGTCAGATTATGTGAAGACTTGTGTTCAGGTGTCAGATGTGTGGCACTCATACACACTGATAAGCACACATAGACACAGACATATCAATACATGCGTACACATTTAACATGATTGATTGTGACGATTTTCCATTGAGCTCCGTGGACTGCTGTTCATGACCCAAACCTTGATTCCAATTATAACCATCTATGTTGTATACATAACCTAAGTCATTTATATGCTTGTCACAAATAAAAGCTCCTTGAAAAGTCCGCAAACATGTACTTCACCGGAGTGTCCTTATATCCTCATCCTTCAGAATCAATGCCTCTATTGAAGCAAGATTTTTTTTTAATCAAACCATTGAGAAGCATTCAAGAAACAAGGACGCTATGACCAGAAAGGTATAACAAATCAAGGGTATGTTCGAAAAGTATAAAAGGAATTTTTAATTCAATGGGCCAGATACATTAAAATACATTGACACGTGTTGGCTTGTGTCTTCTTCAGGGTGTAGTGAGACATAGACACATACTAATATACTGTACAGTAGGTGCAGTCCTCACATGGGGGGTTACTGTGAGGACATGCAGTATTTATTCTGGCCCCCTGGGGGCATCCTACAATAAAAATATGACGAAATACAAAAGATGGTATGAAAATAATGGCCTTCCCCCGAGGCTGTTCAAATCTTTTCCTTGCTTAGGATGGTGTAAGCAAAGGGAAATACACAAGTGCATCTCAATTCTTAAAATGAACAACATTGGCCATTCAAGTAACTGCCTTAAAAGATCAAAAGACCCAGTTCAGTACATTTCAGAGATTTCTTTAGAGAGAGCAACTTCACTCTGAGAGTGAGAGAGAGAGAGTGAGAGTGAGAGTGAGAGTGAGAGTGAGAGTGAGAGTGAGAGTGAGAGAGAGAGAGAGAGAGAGAGAGAGAGAGAGAGAGAGAGAGAGAGTGAGTGTGAGTGTGTGTGTGTGTGTGTGTGTGTGTGTGTGTGTGTGTGTGTGTGTGTGTGTGTGTGTGTGTGTGTGTGTGTGTCTCAGAGTATTCAGAAGGACTCAAATGCAGAACACAGCAGGCAAGAAGCAGAATTAAGTTAACCCAGTCTTTACTTAAATTCCCATAAAACAGAACAAAAAGTCAATAACAGAGGTATGTCATCAAAAAAACAGAAAACAGGCGGTCAACTTCTCAGTCCAGGAGCAAACAGGTTAAAGGGTGGTGGTTCAGGCTGGAACAGAAGACAGGCATTACTAAGACAAACTGTGTGTGTGTGTAAAAAACATTAATTCAGGCCGGGTGTAGATCCAGTATGCCTCTCTTAGTTTGAGGTGTTCGATTTTTTTTCCCCAGCCCTGGCATCAGAGCCGATGACTTGGATACTAGGCACTCCAAGGCACTCCATGTTGGAGTTAATGATGCAACTCTTCTGCCATTGAGTAGCATGTTTTTTTCCCTCACTTTTAAGGCAAACAAACAAAGACTGCTTTGAATGGTCTAACAACAGGACAAAATGAATGTCCTTGAAGAGTTCCATTATCAGTATAGCAGGCCATTGTGGAGATTGGACCTGTGATATCTTATTTACAAAGCCTTTTTACTTAAGTAAAAGTATCAATACAGCAATGTAGAAATACTCAGTTACAAGTAAAAGTTCTGAATTCTGAAAAGTAAAAGTACAAAAGTATTGGCATCAAAACATATTAAAAGTACAGGTGTTCATTATGCCCTTGTCCCATTTCACAATTTGCAAATGTGTAACATGAATACAAATCCTTTGAAAATAGCAGATCTACAAGCTCACAATGTGTCACAATGAGTCAAGACACGTTGTGAGCTTGTAGATCGCCTATTTTCAAATAGCCAAAATATATATGGGGCTGAAGTGGTTGATGTGTGTTTTGAAATAATAATCTAAATCTACAAAGTAACTAGTAACTTAAGTTTTCAAATAATAGTAGTGGAGTAAATAGTGCAATATTTGCCTCTGAGATGTAGTGGTGGAGTAGTATAAGTATTGAATATTGGACATACTCCAGTAAAGTAAAAAATACCTCACAATTGTGCTTAAGTACTGTACTTGAGTACATGTTTTACACCACTGCTAACTACAGGAAAAAAGGAATGTCCTTGAAGAGTTCCATTATCAGTACTGGCCATGGTGGAGATCAGACCTGTGATATCTTATGTACAATGCCAACCAGCCCACCACTCGCCTGCTATCTAAAAGCATCATCTGACCAGTGGCTGTTGATTCACAAGGTCCCATGGCAACAGTGCCAAGGGTAGTTGTTTTCCAATATCGGGGCATTGAAACAACATTAAAGAGCAATCAAACTCCCATTTAGTTTGTCATTGTCTGAACACCTCATCACAGGGTAATTATTGCCGTGACTTTGAGCTAATTGTGCCACTGAGGGTCATTACATTGCTCAATAAGCAAACGCATTCTGTCAGCGACGCACATTGCACACACAACTCTTCATTTTACAGCCGAGGTTAGCTGTATAATAAGCTTTTGATAGATCATTACTTACAAACAAACAAAGGGTAAGGTTTACACGGGTCAGATAACGTTCTTGTGCTCCTAGAATAATAACGCAAAAAAACAGCAACACAAGGGTATGAGATAGTGGATGACTCATATAGCATGGAAGTTCTGTTAGAAGTGTGTTTGGACCCTATACTTTAAAGGTATAGTAAGTTATATATTTTTGTTGAAATAAGGGTTAAATAGCTCTATATTCTGATATTCATTGCTATAGGTTGTTGGCTCTCCAGCTCTTCATTTAACAGAACATGCATATTCAGTTGGGATACACATTTTATCCAATCAGGAGAGAGAAGTCACACAGGACACAGATTAAACAAGTGGAATTGGAAGTGATGACACAAAGAAATGAGCAGACAAAATTGGAACTGGAACACTATCAAAGTGAAGTTGATAAATGGATTGGGTACTCTCTCCTGAAAATGTATTTTCTGTTTATTAAAGAGCTGGAGAGATAGGGAGACCCCTGTTACTGAACAAACACTTTATTATAGCAATGATTACTATCAGAATATGTGCTTTAGCCTTTTAACAAAAAAACGTATTTTACCACAGGGTCCAGATGAGATTAAAATATATTTACTTTTTTGACAAGACAAGAGAGAAGCCAAGACAACATAAACGTTGAAATGAACAAAACACAACAATTTACAATAGCAAAATACATTAAATAGTTCACCAAACAGGATAAATAGCAATAGTGCAAAAGCATGAACCAAGACTATGTACAGATGTAGGTTAAAATAAAGGCAGGGAGGCGTTGTTTGTGTAAAAGAACAGAGCAGTGGGCTTGAGATTGGATGTTTGCTAGTTCAGTTTCCTGGATGCAGAAATATAATGAGAAATACTCCCCTCTTCCTTACAGTTGAGGTGTTGCTTCAGTTGAATGACTCATCTGTAAGCATTGGGGTCACCAATCTGTCACGGACAAACGTGTCTGTGTGTGGCAAGACTTGTTCATGTCCGTGGCAAATTCTCGATAAAGAACTAAAGAAAAAAACACGATGTCCTTATTTTGTAATGTAATGTGTGATGAAAGCACTGACTGTACTGATAATAAGAACAGGGTGTACTGTAATTGAAATCCAAACACAGAATGGACTTGCTTCATTGATGCCTGTATACAGCTAAGCCAGTATACAGTGGCTGACTTGCCAGTTTCCAGGTTTTCTTCAGAATAGGTAGCAATATAGACACTGCATTTAATTAATGCAGAAATACATCATTTAAAAAATCTGTAGCCTATTGAAATAGACACTATGGCAACATTATCTAGCATACATTTAAGGATAGTTCTCCTTTTCTGGTAATATTGACTGCTCATTTTGTATGTCCGAGGCAAAAAATACAGTTAAATGGGATTTTAAAAGTAAAAGCATGCAATTAAAACATTTCCTTTGCAAACTTTGGTCAATGTTTAATTTAGAATGAAATTTACATTTGAATCAATGAATGTACCCAAAATGCACTTCAGCTGCAATTTCAGACATTTTAATTCATGTGATTTTCTTTCATTTTATGTGGCTCAATTATGACAGCATTCCCCCCCCCATCTTCTCTCATGATGGCTCTCTGCCAGTGAGCCTGTGCATGAGTCCTTGCCCTCAACCCTCCTCTTTGCTAAACATTCTAAAGTGACGTTTGTGAAGCACAATGATTTGCCTTGTTGCTAAAATGTGCTATACTAATCAACTTCCCTTGCCTTGCCTTGTATGTAACTTGTCTGAAACTTTGTTGCAGTGTATAGTTTCAGTTTAATTCAAAAGTGCAAATTTCGGTGCTCTCTCGAATAATTAGTTACATGTGTTGCGATTATTTGTGCATGTGCTATGCCTTCAATGGGGCTCTAAATTGGCTTTAACCATTAAAACCGGGAAAGCATCTGTGTCATTTTAGATTTTTGTGTGTGTGAGAAGTGTGAGAACTACTGATTTAGAAGTCATTTGTAGAATCGGCCTCAGGTCTTAGTGGGTTAAGGATTGGGGCGTTGCGAGGCACATTTTCATAATCTTTCCCTCTTTCTTGTATTATTTGCAAATTTGGCCAATGTTTGACCAGTTTTTATAGTAGTTTGTCGATTACTTTTGATGCAGCAATGGTCGTTTTTCTTTTCTTTATATATTTTTTGGGTATTAAAAAGGTCTTAAAAGTCCTTAAATTGTCACTTCACTGTCATCTGGGGACCCCCGCCACAAATAATGTGGGGACCCCCCTGGGTCTATAATGTGGGACCCCCCATCCACAGGTTGAGAACCACTGCTGTAGAGATGAACACCTGTGCCCTTTTGACCTCCACCGACTAAACAAAGATCACGCGGTCCTCCACAGAGTCTAGATCATCAGGTCTGACAAACACATGTGTGCCGAAGTGACCGCTTGACTGAATCAAGTAGTCCAATCGAAAAGCACCTCGTCTTTCTCCAGTGGCCAGACCGCAAATCTATTTTCTCATTCCGCTCTCATTGTTGACACAGTGCCAACTGCAAGGCCTTCGCTGCCTAGCAACCGAACGTAATTCCAATCCTCTTCTCGTCCGTCCCATCTGTCATCATCTCCTCGCTGTCACTGGAGGAATGATTGAAGCATCAGCACTTCAACTCCTCAAAATGTCCTCAAATACCATCTGAACAGTGTCAGTCAGTGTGTGTGAGTGGAGCGGTTGGCAGTTGGTGGTGTGCAGTGGTGTAAAAGGTACTCAATTTATTTACTTGAGTAAATGCATCGATGCCGCAATGTAGAAATAGCCTACTCCGTTACAAGTAAAAGCCCTGTATTCAACATTTACTTGAGTAAAAGAAAAAACGTGTAGGCATCAAAATTCCAATGAGAAATACCCTCCTCTTCCTTACAGAGTATGTGTGTGTGTGTGTGTGTGTGTGTGTGTGTGTGTGTGTGTGTGTGTGTGTGTGTGTGAATCAATGCTCTCTCCACCACGCTCCTATAACACACAGTCACACACGACACGACCCACTGAAGTGCTCTGTTCCAGCTGAGCTCAAAGACCCCCCCCCCCGCCGCCCAACACACACGTGCACGCGCACACACACGCGCACACACACACACACACACCGTGCGTGGAGCATTGGATTTTATACTGTGCTGCTTGATATTAATCCCTTCTTAACACTATTTCATAAACTTGCATGCAGTGCCCATCTTGTTTGTACTTCAGGCTTTGATCTTTGATCTTTGATCTTTCCTCTTTTGTCAACCCTCAGGCCCTCAGGACCCTCTCTGGGGCCCTGATTCAACCACTTTTTGACTATGCTTGCACCTCCTGGTACTCCAACACCTCAGTGTCACTGAAGACTAAGCTTCAAACCTCCCAAAACAAACTGATTCGGCTACTCCTCGGATTGGGGCCCATGACCCACCTTTCTCCCACCCATTTTACCAGCCTAGGCTGGCTCAGGGTGGAAGACAGGGTTAAACAACCAAAAATGGGACTGGCCTTCAAAATTGTAAATGCTAATTTGCCCGATATGCCCCCTATTCCCGCATATCTGAGTAAATACCTCCAAAAGGTTAGCGACACCCACAGTCACAATACCAGAGGGAGCGTTAACAACAATTTGGTACCACCCACCCATAAATCAAACATGGGCAAATTCTCCTTCTACAGCACTGCCACCCAGGATTGGAATAGTCTAACTCCATCCCTCAAAAAATGCAGTTCGCTGGGCTCATTTAAAAGAGCCTTAAAAAAATCACCTTTCAGGAGGCCAAAGGAGGAGGTAGTACCATTTTCCCGTTAGACAGCAGACCCCCCCCCCCCCCCTGTTCTTGTACATATTTTTTTTCCCCCTCTTTTTTATTTTTTTTGTTGTACATAGTGTTATTTTTTTTTGCTGTTTATTTTGTAATGATATTTGAACTGTGGTGCCACTATATATGCCTATGAATTGAATACCAAGGCCCTTATTGGAAACAAGTCCGCAAGGACTTTTATGAACGGACCTGTTAGACAAAGTATTTTAAATGTAACTGTGCTGTTTTACATTTTTTGCCTAATAAAATATTCAATCAATCTTTACCCCGGTATCTTGTGGTACTTTGGGGTTTTGAACTCAGTTTGTTTATTTAAGAAGTACCACACATGATGATTATTATTATTATTATTATTATCATTGGCCGTTAGCGAAGCAGTGTCAGTCCACATAATAAAATAGTCCTCTCCATATTCATCCGCCAGTATTGGCTACATATTGTCCATTTGTCCATATATTGTGCCCACGCAGTGTAAAAAGTTTTACTTAAAGGGATATTTCACTTTAAAAAAAACTTTGGGTCATTTTATTATCTACTCAGGCTTTTGTGAGCCCCCCAGACAGTTTTTAAGTAGCTTGATGTAGTATTTAGATATTTGATAATCATTTTATCAGACACGCCCCCTTCCTATACAAACCCATTATAACTTCAAACTCCATTTTTAACCTGTTAGATTCATCAATAACACCCGTCCTTGGTTCTGCTGACTCACCCTGCCCTCCTAATACATGAGGGGGCCGTGTTTTTTCGATTACTTTTTTCTTTTCTTTTCTTTTATTTTTTATTGTATTTAATTTTTTTCATTTTCCAAAAAAAATATAAAAAATAAATGAAAAAAGTTATCGAAAAAACACGGCCCCTCGCGTATTAGGAGGGCAGGGTGAGTCACTAGAACCAAGGAAAGTGAAATATCCCTTTAAGTAAAAGTGAAAAGTAAAAAATGTAGAAACCTTCTTTGCTTATTTACAGGTTCGCCACTTTATCAATAATGACACCAAGTTTCCTCGAGACAAGCCTCTTCTTGGGCCTTTAGAGGACTCTATTATGCATTTTACTAGGAAGAAAGGCTTGATTTCTTACTTCTTACTATATAGATATTGTGGTGGGTAGATGGGAAAAGGATTTACAAACTGAGTACGACAAGAATTGCTGGGACGACTGCATTAAATCTTCTCAAACTACCTTTATAAGCAACAGATTCAAAGAGATGCAGTATAGGATACTACATAGACAGCATAGGACACCCCAAATCCTAAACAAAATTGACCCAGATAGGTCCCCTTTATGTATCAAATGCAAAACTGAGGTTGGTACTTATATACACTGTTTCTGGGAGTGTTCCAAGATTTCCAAATTCTGGTCTTGTGTGGTAAAAGAACTGAGTTCAATATTTCAGTCTAAGATCTGTAAAGATCCTGGACAATTTTTACTAGGGCTGCCATCTAAATTTGGGGTTCTAGATCCTAGAAGAGCTAAGCTTCTAGATAAGCTCCTCTGTGTGGCCCGAAAATGCATTTTATTCAACTGGATTCACGAAAAACCTCCATCAGTAACTCAGTGGTATAGAGAAATATATAGGGTACTCCCAATGGAAAGACTCACGGCCCTATTCCCAGGGACATTTGAACAAACCACTAATTAGGGATTTCGGACTAGGCAAGAGGCGTTTCCCCGCAAAATTCGGTATTCTATAGAGACACACAGGGACTACAAATTTCACGCCCACTTTTGAGACAGCGCCGCTACTCGAGGTCCGTTAGAACGATGAACTGCAGCTGCCAATGCATTCCCTATGAGAGGATATGAAAGTTAGCCTACTTTTAAAATTATCCTGCATTAACTGAAGACGATATTGATTTAAATAAAAATATGTTTCCAAATGTATGGAGTGTCTTTGTCAACATATCTTCTTGTTTTCTTAATAGTTGATGTGTTTCACATTTAATTTGCCACTTTAACGAGTTACCCATAATGCTAACACAGCAGAGGGTAGACAGCAGACAGGCATTTCAGTGACATCACTGTCTTTACGAGCGCCGAGCGCCGACCGACAGCGTACCCACTGTAGAGGCAGGAGAGGCGGTCGCCTGCCCAACTAAGATCTCGCCTCCCCTAAAAAAATAAATAACCCGAAAATGTGTCATTGCGTGCTTAATGTCCTCAAAGTCACGCATCCAACAAGCTTTGAACTGAGCAGATTGGACCTTCTGTTCCAGAGATAATGACCAAAACCTATTGAAAACGGCCACTTTCGCCAGTTTTCTGGGTATTGAAAACCTCAAGGGATGCGTCCGTGATGCGACCACTTAAAGTCTGGATCTCCGTTGCTAGCGGTTTTGACATACTGATGGAGTATATTATAGTATATTGTGGGTAGTATATCGAGATGAAAGATATGGGACATTAAAAAGGACAAATTAAACAAATGGGACAGATTTTTAGAACACAAAAAAAATCGCTACAGCCTCAGTAG
Source organism: Gymnoscopelus braueri (assembly GCF_963280865.1). Lineage (NCBI taxonomy): Eukaryota > Metazoa > Chordata > Actinopteri > Myctophiformes > Myctophidae > Gymnoscopelus > Gymnoscopelus braueri. The sequence goes on from NC_137623.1 coordinate 32,261,555, forward strand.
TTAACCAGTGAAATGACGGTATTTTACAATGCCTCTCATAGAGATTGCATTGAGAGCTGCAGTTCATCGTTCTAACGGACCCCGAGCATAGACATATAAAGGTAGACGCCTCATTCGGCTCTGAAGCGTCTGTATCTCGGGCGCGCTTCCTGCTTCCGCAGGGCTGCACGCGGAAGTTCGGTAGGCCAATCAGAGGCAGGTGGGGGCGGGTCTTTTTGTAACCCAGCTCTTAACCCAACTCTTAACCCTTTGAGAGGCAGCAGCTGACAGCTGTGCGCAGCATCTAGTTAGTTGGAACTTGGCAAACTCCACACTCTATTTGTGAAATTCAAATAAGAGACTGGTCCTTTTTCATATCAAGGTCCATTATTTATTCAGCATTTGAGTCACGGAACACCGTTTGATAAGCTTTAGCCTCTCACACCCAAAACGTAGAATATGTTATCGTTCGATAAGCTGTTGTCAAAATAACAATTGTTTACGTTCTCTAATTGTGTACTTGTTTAGTAAGTAATGCAGATGTTTAACAATTTGACTCTTGACAGTGTGAAATGTTATACTCAAGATTTAAAGATCTATAAGGGTCCATTTGGTTATTATCAACTCTCCATCATTTAGCTGGGTACCACCTGGAACCCCCTCAATGACCACTGGTGGTTCCCGGACCACTGGTTGAGAACCATTGCACTGACAAGTCCCGGAAAAGACGCACTGTGATTGGCCAGTAGTCAACGCACTGTGAGTGCTGTGATTGGCCAGTAGTCACTTTGAGTGACAGGTTCCCTGCGGAAGACGGAAGAGCCGCCGTGTATTGCGATACAAGTCGCCCCAATGAACTGCAGAGGCCAATGAGGTATCTAGGTTTCTAATATCTATGACCCCGAGTGTCAAAAGTGGGCGTGGATTTGTAGGCCTTCCGCTTCCGGCCGTGTGTCTCTATGGCACCCCCCTCACCCGCCAAACACCTGAGCTACCCGTTACATTATGCATAGGTGTGGTTTGGGCGTTACAATGATAAAACCAATCACCGTGCCAGAAGCCATTGCCTTTAAGAGAAGACTGCGCTAGCCGTCATCCCGATCCAATATATGCTCTAGCCTATCTACCTGTCTGCACTGTTGCCTGGTCTGATTATTATAAGCCACATTGGGCTTGTTTTCCTTCTTTTTTTTTATTTTATCCAAATACATTTTTATATTAATTTGTAGCCTATTGTGTTCACAATAAGCTTGTCATATTAGTCAGATCCGGAATAGTATATGAAAGCCATTTAAAATATGTATACTATTGGTACACACTGGCTGCTCCCAAATAATTAATTACATCATGTTGCGACAACGCTCCTACGTGGTACACAGACAAACAGTAGCACATGGGTATAATAAATTGGACAGTTTTAGGAAAGGTCTATAGCCTATGTACTCACGTTGGCTGTTATCGTTCTATTTCCACCGTTCTAATGGATTCCAGGGGTGTGTAAACATCTCTGAAGTTGCTCCATAGTTTCCTCTGAAGTGACGCAGTTAAAGTTAACTTACATCCATATTGTCCCCGTTATCTTTCATCATCCACCTTTGTTCAGTAATCCCGAACAGAGCTAAACTTTAAGTTTACATCAATCAAAGCCTCTCAAACCCAGACACATTGCTGCGATGCGTATGTGCGTCGCCTATACCTACCCAAAATAACAGACATACAAGCTATCAACGGCGCTGCATCATGTCGTGTCGACAGCTTACAGATCTGTTATTTTGGACAGCATACAATGAGGCGCGCGCGCGCCACGGAGTAGCCTATCACTAAACCAAAAACATTACATTACGTGGTCAACAACATAGCCTACTAGACATGTAACTTGCTTGGAGCTTTTAATGCAGTGGTTCTCAACCTGTGGGTCGAGACCACAATGGAGCACCCAACGCCTGGCGAGCTTGTAGATCTGCTATTTTCACAATATTTATCTGTGGAACCGAGTCAAACAAAATGGGGGGGTCCCCAGTTCAAATATGGTTATTTTGGGGGGTCATGAACGTAGCGTTTACGCGGGGAATATAATAATAATATAGCAGGCTAATATATATAATATAGGCTATAATATAATATTCACCCGCACGTCCCGCAGCATGGGTTTAATGAGACAGCAGCCAAAATGAAAATCACACTATGATCCGATCATCTTATAAAAAATGTAAGTGCTTAAGATTTTAGCCCAAACCCAACGGGACCCGACCCGGCCCGTCGGCACCGGCTGAGCTGGGTCTACGTTTTTTTTACATCCAAATAAATTCACATATTAATTAATTTGTAGCGTAGGCTATTGTGTTCACAATAAGCAACTTGTCATATTAGTCAGATCCCCAAGAGTATATGAAAGCCATTTAAAATAGTTATATATTCCTACACAGCTGATGCCAAATAATTAATCAACAGGGCAGCGCAACGCTAAAGTAGCCTAGGTCAAATCAATCACTGTCTTGTCATGACGCAGCAGTAGAGAGCCCCCTTTAAAGTTTAAACCATAACATGACATAAATAATGGATCTTCAGAGCTTTCTTCATGTCTTTTTCACCTCAAAGTAAATGTTGGATTACTTCTTCAAATGAAAGCACAGGCAGCGGCCAGAAGGTAACATTGGATGTGATTTCTCCATTGCAAAAATGATTACGGTTATTCTATGAAACATATATTTCATAGAATAACCATAATCATTTTTAAAATGGTTATGGGGAAGTGTATATATTTATATAGCCCTATTTGCTCCAAGCTGTTTTTTAAATAAATATATAGACTGTTAGGGTAGAATGACTCCTGTTCTTAACAAATTACCAAGATTTAATGAGAAATAAGGCTTCTTTAGAAAAATGACTGACGGGCTGGGCTGGGTCTAATTTGTCAATTATTAGTCGAGCCAGGCTGAAATATTTAGGGGATATGAAAGCTCTAGTTAGTAGTTTGAAGTGCTCATGTGCTCTTGCTTCTTTTTGTTTTCATAGACCTGCGGACTGCGGTTGCTTATTTCTCTCCAAGGCTGGCAACATGGCTCATGGTCCAACGCACAAAGCCATTGTAGTGTCTGTGTGCACTTGACGGGTGATTTTATAAACCAGCGGGTGCTTTTAGAATCCACTATCCCCCCTCCCCAAGCCGTACCCATGTGTGGGTTGAGAATTTCAATGTGGGGGATATAGCAACAACACGCCCACGGGCACACCTCCATGCGCAAATAACGGCGTCGGCATAATGGTGACGGGTAGAGCAGGTGCTAGAATAACCTATTGGGGCGGCGCAGGTCCGTTATCCCGATTTAACGGGGATTTTTTTGCCACAGAATTGGGCCGTCAGTGCCAAAATAAAAGGGAAGGAAAATAACTTCATGGATATATGGCAGCCACTGATAGATTATTTGCCCAAGGATCTATCTACCTTGATTTATAAGGGAAGTGATTCCATAGATTGGAAAGCCCCGGTTGTACTGTTACAATTCAACTACTGATTTGCTCGTAGGTGTTTGTTTATCTGTATGTATGAATATTTAACTGTATGTGTGTCCATAGTATTGCCACTGTGATATGCCGCTTGCCCTTCTTTATTTGTTATTATTTTGTGTTTTTTTTTTTGTTTTTGTTTTTGTTTTTGTATTGTATGTCTTTTAATTTATTTTTATTTCAATTTGTTTAATTGAATACATTTATGATTACAACTTCTGTACAAAAATGGAAAAAGTCAATAAAAAGTTATTAAAAAAAAAAAAAAAAATGTAGAAACAGTCCGTTACAAGTAAAAGTCCGGAATACAAAATTTACTTGAGTAAAAGTACAAAAGTATTGGTATCAAAATGTACTTAAAGTGCCAAAAGTAGAAAGTACTCATTATGCAGAATGTCCCATTTCACAAGTTTTCAAATGTATAAAAATCTTTTGAAAATAGCAGATGCAGGCAATCATGAGAGCACTATCACACATGTTATCATAATATACAACACCTCCTCTAGCTCTGAGGGATTTTCCAGACTTATTGAATAACCAAGCCTTTGTTGCAGGGTTTTGTCCTATAATGTCTGCCACCATTTGTTCTGTTGGGGCAATATTCCATAAGCTCATCTTCCCCCTCATTACAGTTGACATAATAAAACAATACTTGATATCAACATGTTTGCAGTGCACCTGTGTCTGCTTACACAGTGTTCTTAGCCTGTAGCTCGGTTGTTAGATACATGCCCACACTCCTGTGTGGTTTGCATTCAATGTCATATACTCTGCCTCACAATCAGTGATGGAAAAAGTACTAATGTTTTTACTTAAGTAAAAGTATCAATACGGCAATGCATAAATACTCTGTTACAAGTAAAACTCCGGAATTCAAAATTTACTTGAGTAAAAGTACAAAAGTAATGGTATCAAAAGGTACTTAAAGTACCAAAAGTAGAAAGTACTAATCATACAGAATGTCACATTTCTCAAGTTTTGAAATGTATAAAAATATTTTGAAAAAAGCAGATTCTCAAGCTCACAATGCGTCGCATTGTGACGCATAGAAAAATCTATTTTCACTATTTCTAAGCCAGTATTGCACTTAAAGGGATATTTCACTTTCAAAAAAACTTTTGGTGATTCTATCATGTACTCAGGCCTTTGTGAGCCCCCGAGACAGTTTTTATGTTGCTCGATTCAGTATTTAGATATTTGATATTCATTTTATCAGACACGCCCCCTTACTATACAAACCCATTGTAACTTCAAACTCCATTTTAACCATGATAGATTCATCAAAAACACCCGTCCTTGGTTCTGGTGACTCACCCTGCCCTCCTAATGCGCGAGGGGGCCGTGTTTTTTCGAGAATTCTTTTCATTTATTTTATTTAATTTTTTTATTGTATTTAATTTTTTTCATTTTCCCAAAACAATATAAAAAATAAATGAAAAAAGTAATTGAAAAAACACGGCCCCCTCGCGTATTAGGGGGGCGGTATGAGTCACCAGAACCAAGGACGGGTGTTTTTGATGAATCTAACATGTTAAAAATGGAGTTTGAAGTTACAATGGGTTTGTATAGGAAGGGGGCGTGTCTGATAAAATGAATATCTAATATCTAAATATTGAATCAAGCAACTTAAAAACTGTCTGGGGGGCTCACAAAAGCCTGAGTAGACGATAAAATCACCAAAAGTTTTTTTGAAAGTGAAATATCCCTTTAACTGAACAAATAAGGTGTCTAGACCTATGTTTTTAGGGTCAAGGATCATAATGAAGCTATACAGTGATCACATGTACATGTGGCATGCTGTTGTGCAAATTAGTTCTGCCATTAGGCAACAATATAATCACATTTTACCAATTATTATTATGCAAAGCCTTTTAAAGCCATCTGCTAAATAATTGCTTTTACCAATAACTTTCTTCACCAATGTGTTCATAAAGGTGTCTACTAACACCTCTCAATTAGTTCCAACCCAACTCCGCTGGGAAACTTTGTGGGAGCCAATCAAAGTTGAGAAGGCCTGGTGTGGAAAAACTGGAAAATATAAATTGGCCAATATGAAAATGTGAAATCCGATGGTTCCAACCGCTATGCAAGGACACCTACCTACTTCATCACTGGTGTGGGGAACAAGAAACGGAAGAAGGCTGCAGCCTTACCAGGGTAGCCTGGAAACCAGACAAATCTGCCATTGCAAAAAGAAAATGACCCTCGCCAATTTATATTTATCAGTATTTCCACACCAGGTCTTCTCAACTTTGATTGGCTCCCACAAAGTTTCCCAGAGGTGTTGGGTTGGAACTAATTAATTGAGAGGTGTTAGTTAGTAGACACCTGGTGAAGAAAGCAAAGAAAAGTAAGCTATTATTTTTCAGATGGCAAATGTAATCACTTTAAGAATAGTTGCATTATGATCCTTGACCCTCAAAACCTATGAGTGTGCATGCGTCCTAGTTCTGATTATAGCCAGTGGGCCGCTGTACTGTGTCTGTCAGTTACATCAGTGGCTCTCAACCTTTTCAGGCCGGTACCCCCCAAAATAATCATATTTGAACTGGGGACCCCCCACCCTGACAAGCACTTGGAATTGTAGGAGTTGAGGCATTACATTTAGTTTGACTCGGTTCCACAGATATATATTGTGAAAATAGCAGCTTGTAGATCTGCTATTTTCACAATGTTTGCCTCTTTCTTATATTTCTTGACAATTTGGCCAATGTTTGACCAATTATTATAAATTAGTATAGTTTGTTGATTACTTGATGCAGTAATTGTCTTTTTTTTCTTTATTTCTTTCTTAAAAGTCATTACATCTCCATTACATCTCCGGCCTCATGCTGTGGTCCTCACAGATGGAAACCACTCACAGAACCCACTCTCAAACACATTAGAAGCCGCATGCATACCTGACATTTTCAGATCTTGCCTCACTGTAATCATCGTGTCGCTCAAGTTAATTGTGTGAAAAAGGCTGTGCAGTTGGACTGCATCTTCAGCCCAAGAAGGATTAATTCACACAACTTCAAAAACAACTTCTGTTGAAGATAATAACACATCTAGCATTGTGTGGTGTTGTTGTTCTTCTTACGTGTGTTGAAAAATGACAAGTTGCCCCAGACTGTGTGTGGAGGTTATTATGACACAGGATCAGGAGGAGAGATTCTCATATTCATTCGTTCCACTGACACTTGAATTCAATCGACCACCGAGAGCAGCAGTGGCGTAAAGTAACTTAGTACATGTACTCAAATACTGTACTTAAGTGCACATTTTACTTTACTGGAGTGTTTCCAATTTTCAATACTTTTACTTTACTTTTACTTACTCCACTACATCTCAGAGGCAAACATTGTACTTTTTCCACAATTGAACACTTACTTAGTAGATTTTGATTATTATTACAAAACATGCATTAACCACGTCAGCCCTATGATGCATACTTAGGCTATTTGAAAATAGCCGATCTACAAGCTCACAACAGTGTCGCTTTGCGACGGGTTGTGAGCTTGTAGATCGGCTATTTTGAAAGCATTTTTATACATTTGAAAACGTGTGAAATGGGACATTCTGCCAAATGAGTGCTTTCACTTTCAGTACTTAAGTGTATTTTAATGCATAAAGTGAATTTTGAATACCAGACTTTTATTTGCAACTGAGTATTTCTAACATGGTGGTATCGGTACTTTTACTTTAGTACAAAATGTGAGTACTTCTTCCACCACTGGAGAGAAGACCCAGGGCCTGTCTACAAACACAAATGGCTACGATCTAAGAAATGGGAGGACACTCACACAGCCTGTGTGACTCAAGGCACCAGATGTCCTTCCTCCAAAGAGCATACAAAGCTTTACCAAAGGTAACGTTGTTAAAAGATTATCTTGGAGCGTTACGTGAAGAAACATCATAATTCATATACTGTTATTCAAGGACCACTTTTTTTCTTTTGGCTAATTATTTTTACTGCCTTTTTCTCCCCAATTTAGTCGCCATGCCAATTAATTCCTCCCCACACACATTTCTGTGTTGACACTGCTGTTTAATCCCACTGACTCACCTGCCAGTGAGGAGCCCCCACCAGGAGGACTACTCCTCCCAACCAACACTCCCTGCTGACAAGTGCTGCGCTCAGTCTGTAGGAGTACGTGCAATGACCATTATCAACCCTCCCCTCCCAGCTCCCCTCCACCGATCACGGGCCAATTGTGTTCGCATAGACGCCCGACAGAGCCGGATTTGAACCCACAGCCACTGTGCCATCCGAGCGTGCACAACATTTTCTAATACATTTGAAACTTAAGTAAGGAGCTGATGCTTAATGCCATGCAAACCACATTACAATACAACTCCATCCTGCTTCAATACCTCATTCCTTTCACTCCGCTTAGAGCCTAAGCACAGGTTCAAACACTCCCCCTTTGTACTCCTTATCGCATCCCTCCCTCTTCCTGTTTCAACCCAGTGGTGTTGTTCCCAGTGGTGTAAAGTAGCTAAGTACATGTACTCAAGTACTGTAATTAAAGTACAATTTTGAGGTATCTTACATTTTGAGGTAACTTACGTTACTAGAGTATTTCCAATTTTCAGTACTTTTACCTCTACTCCACTACACCTCAGAGGCAAATATTGTACTTTTTTACTCCACTACAATTATTTGAAAACTTTAGTTACTAGTTACTTTGTAGATTTTGATTATTATTACAGAACCACAGCGACGCGTTGTGAGCTTGTAGATCGGCTATTTTCAAAGGATTTTTATATATTTTATACATTTGAAAACTTGTGAAATGTGGGACCTTCTGCATAATGAGAATGTTCTACTTTTGGTACTTCAAGTACATTTTCATACCAATACTTTTGTACTTTTACTCAAGTAAACTTTGAATACCAGAGACTATTTCCACATTGCAGTAAAAAAAAATTGAGTACTTCCACTCAGCATCAAGTCTGAAACCTGGGGTCGACCACACCACACTGTGAAAGAAAGGACCATCTGTCTCCTGCTATGTTTCCATTCCCCATTCCCCCCCCCCCAAAAAAAGAATAGCCTATGAAGAACCTCAAAATAGTCAAATCCCATCCATAATCCAATGAAATGGAAGAGTGCAGATCGGGGCCTCTCCATCACATTAACATGTTGTTTCAATGTCAAAAACTACATGAATGCATGTCACGTGACAAATAATAATGTGAATGCACTGAGATCTTTTTTAAAGGAGCGGCGATCTGGACAGGAAATGGAGGCGAGCCAAGGGGGCCCGTCTCACTCATTGACATTCTCCACACTCACCTTCTATCAGCACTAGGGGCAAGGCAATCAGAGAGGCAGAGATGGATTCCTCCGTTTTCTCATTTCAACATAATATTTCTAATTGCTCATCAAGGCAGCAGCTCTTTTCTGACATCGGATGAAGCCAGAGAAAATAAATAAAGTGTGTCTGGGTCGGGCAGTGGTGGAAAAAGTACTCATCTGTGTCATTTTAGATTTTTAGCTAGAAAGCATTATTTTATACTTTGACTTTTCAAAAAATAGCAGATATACAAGCTCATAGCGCGTCACTTCGTGCCGCGCTACGAGCTTGTAGATCTGCTATTTTTGAAAAATCGTGAAGATTTGTGCAAATCTTTGAAAATACTGTATACATTTTTAAAGCAAACATTTTTGACTCAAGTCTTTGCCTTTGGGGGTCCCTGAAACAAAATATATTAGAGATGGGGGTCCACATATCATTTTGACATGAAAAAGTTAGAGAACCACTGCTATAGCAATATAAGTTTTTCAGAAAACTGTCCTCTATGGTCTTCGTGAGGTGAGGTGTACCGAGAACATAATGGTTCACTATTCCATGCAGTTCCTTATAAACCCAGTAGCACTCATACGGCAGACCTTGCAAAATTCAGCTAAGAATGCCGCTCAGTCGGCCTCACAGCATGAGGGGGAAGGCTAAGTGATGAAGGAAAAGGATCGCATGCCAACTCCTGCACAGACATGCATAAAAAAAAACAGCAAAAGGTTTCTCATCTGCCGTGACAACACAGTACAAGTCATTCTACTTCGCAAGGGTGCAACCATGACTCATGATTATGGCGTCGACAATAAAACTCCACACTTGAGATAAGACTCAACCAAGGTTTTCTCCTTGGCTGTACTCCCTCTGGTCTTTATCTCTCTCTCTGTATGAGAACTGCTGTGAGAGAGCATTGTCTTGCCCTGCATCATCTGCCTCCCTATCTCGTTTTATTACACTGTTTCCATGCTCTTCCCAAGGCCTGCTGTTGCCTATGCTTGGCAAGTAAAATCCTGAGAAAAAGTCACCCCCACAACATGACAGTGTTCCTCAACGTCAGGTTCGGAGACCACCAGGGGCCCAAATGGACCTTTTACAGGTCTGTAACTCTGGTGAGTGTACACCTGGAACCATGTATTTGTACACTTTCAGACTTAAAGGGATAGTTCACCCAAAATATTACTTTTTTTCCTATCAATTAGTCACCCCATGGAGACTTGAATTCATGGATCTTTTTTTCCCCTAAGCCAATACTTTGATGACCGGCAGCGGTTCCGGTAGGACACACAAATTGTCTCCTTTGTATCTCCTACCGGAACCGCTGCCTACCCGTCCACTGGCTTAGGAATGCGACAAAAACTAAAAGAATATCCATGATTTCAAGTCTCCATGGGGTGACTAATCGATAGAAAAAAATAATTATTTTTGGGTGAACCATCCCTATATAGAGTCGTAGTGTAGATTGTGGTCCTAGAGATAAAAACATGGTAACAAACGAAGGTCCGTGGCCTATAACGCCAGGCCTGGCTTAATGCACAGGCTTTAGGGTGCGCCATTATTGACATTTGACAATAGTTTTCTCCGCCATACTCAGGGGTGCAATGCTCACTGGACGGCCTTGCACGCCGTGCCGGAACCTATTTGACTAGGAGCACGCGCATAGATTTAAAACTACTTTAAATTCGCACCTCAACAAAGTTTTAAAAAGGCTCCCGGCTCACACCTAGCGAATTAACATAGGAATAAGCCTAGATGCATATCAATTGTCCATTGTGTGACTTGCAGTGTAGGTGTTAAGCGACGTGCAAGAACATACCAAATGAGCATTGCATGCCTGGCCATACTACAAAGCTATAAAAGAAGCATAGGCCTAGCTAGCGTTGGCCGCCCCATCCAATCACAACCCTGACCAGGACATTTAATCCAGTGGTGGACAACAGCTGCAGCTCGTTTAACAGGCCGGCCCACTTTCAGTCGTGCTTTTATTTCCACTCTTTGCTCTACTCTGAATGCTTACACTGAGAGAGTCTGTCACCAGAAACCCAAAGGGAGGACAGCTGAAGACTCGCCTCTGGCTGAGGTGGCGTCAGTGGAAGCCTTGGGTGTCATTTAAGCATCTATATGAGCTACGAAGCGACCCTATTCCTCAGCAGTTAAAATCGGTTATTTTGTCTAGTACGGTGTAGGCTACATTGGTAACAATTAAAGTACTAAAAGTACGTAAGTCTAACATCATGTTTTAAATTGTTATATGGCACGTGCTCAGATATCCGTGCTTTCTCTATGGTCTCTTGGGGTGAACATTTTCCTGGGAGCTGCCTGTTTTTTTTTGTTTTCTGAAATGGTTCTTTAGGAATTTTGGCTTCATTTTGACAGCACAGTGAAAGGAGATCAAAGTTCAAAGCATCTCCTGAGCTGAAAGCTGAACTGTGACCTTGCGGCCATGTGGACTGGTTGAACCACAGAGGGGGCAGCCCTCTCTACCCAACAGTTTGTAGTCTACACATCAAAGTGGGATGTTGAACATCTCATATATACACACATACACACCTATCTATGATACATACAGTAGATTCTGCTGTTCTAGCAACTACCTTGCATCTATAAATGCCCAGACGATGGTAGGCACTAGGCAGATATCTTTTTGTTTAGTATCTAATAACAAGCACAGATTCCGCTACATTCATGGTCATGAAACAGAAGCACCTCCAGGACAAGCGCACAGGAAGCCAGACTATCGTGCGTTGCCTTTTGCTCATTTCTTTTTAAATTTGTATTATCATTCTATTTTCACCCATTACCTTTGTGAAATTATTGTTTTTGTGCATTGTTTGTGCAGCACTTTGTGTCTAGAAAAGTGCTATATATCAATAGTTATAGTGTCTTAGTTTACCACTTACATTGTGATTTGCGTGGATCTCTGTATTAGCAAAATCCACTCTCAGTAACTTACTAATCAACAGCTTAAAATTGGACAAGGAGGCCATGCCATTAGTCACTTTAGACCCCCCCCCCAGGTTTTCCTTCTTCAGCGGTCCTGCAATGCCATTCCTCGGAACTCGCACAGAAACACTTTGATGCAAACATGGTGTTCTGTCTCACACGCACACAAACATTAAAAAGAAACATTCAAACGGTTATCAATTCACATTTAATGCCCTGGGCTTTATTGTCATAATTTTGTGAGAGTTCGGTCACATTTCTTTTCTTTTCTTTTTTTAAAAAGTATTTTCAGCCTCCAGGTGGGACAAGTAAACGTCATCATGGATATATCCTGCCATTGGACTGGGCATTCAGATTCTGACACAGCAGTAGCCCTACTATGTAGGGCTGTCTTTGTGCCCGACTCTTCACAGAAGAGAATACATTTAATTCCCAAAGGAAGGCACCCAATAGAGGCCTGACGCGGAATATTTAACAAATGGTTACCAACACTGACAAAGTGAACTTTAGCCGACGTCATCGTTGCCTTCTACACCTGCTGGCTTGCAACGAGGGCTGAATATCGGTTATATTCTTAGTGATCATTATATTTATTACTTCTAATAATTGAATAAACGAGAAGCTTTTTTTCTGGATATTTTCTTTTTTTAAATGTTTTATAAAACAACTTATTGGGTAAAATATTCAAAGCATTTATAAATCAACTGATTGGGAAACATTCAAATAATTTATAAATCAACTTATTGGGAAACATATTAAAATATGTTTTTATAACGGACTAAATTGATTAGTCTGATTAATGGCGTAAGTCATATTTAGGAGGGTTGAGCAATTAATTTCTCTTTATGGACAATTTACAAGCTCACTTGTGGCGAAGCCACACGGCGAGCTTGTACATCTGCTATATTAAGTATTAGTTCGATTAACTGTTGCACCCCAACTTGCAATGCTGGTTTTTCATTTGCACAGAAATAAATATATTTTGAGAGCAAGTTTTTCCAACATGGCGGCGTGTAGGGCTGGGCGATATGAATTCAAATCAATTTAAAGTGCTATTTTCACTATTTTTATACCTCACCATTGTACAACCAACTATAATACAGGGTGAAGTGGTTATCGGACAGATCTATTTAGTCCATTTGTTGATATAAGAAAAAAATGAATACAAAAGCCCTTGCTTGTCGATTATAAGTGGGTTATTGGTTTTAAACATTGGTTTTGATATATTTTCGGTGTGTCAGCCGTCATCATTGGCAACCCATTTCCAAGCATTCCGATGCAGGCCTCTATACTTGTGGTTTTTGGCCTTGCAGCCGACTGGAGAATCTTTTTTCCCAAAATGAAAAACTCAAAATAAAAAAATAAGCAAAACGAAAAAAAAAAACAAGACGAAAAAGGGAAGAGGTGGAAAAACACAGCTGTTCTCCACGCTCCTCCACATCTCATTAATTTTTTTTCTTTCACAAAAACTGGAATGATACACGTAAAAACAGCAATCACTGCCTCTCGCCTCCCTTTTCAACCTCTGCATGATCCAAGTAACGAAAGAATGAACATCTTTCAAACACGACAAGCTTACAATCATTTTTTTAACCACGAGAACGAGAAAATACAAAAATAACTTTTTTTTTGTTTTGTTTTACAAAAAAGTGTGTTGTGTGTGGGGTTTAAAAAAATAAACAATGGCGTGCTCCCGTTTGCATGAAAATTGGGGGAGCTCCCCCTCCTTAAAAAGACAAACCAAAACACAATTAAAACAATAATACAAAAGCAGCATTGATATTTTATCAAAAATAAAACGAGAACAGAAATAAATAGTGCTTTGAATCAGAAGCGACTGAGTGCTTCTGGGAGGAGAGACTTCATCCATGTTTTTGTTGCGTCGTCTGGTCAACATTGCCCTACAAATGCAAAGAGCAGTGTATCTTTTAAAAAAGGTGAAAGGTCACAGCCCTAAATGCTACTCACTTTAAACCCCATTCACCTCTATACCACTAGTATACTTCTGGTGGGATGGGAGTCAGGTTTTTAAATATTGATTATTTTCTTTTCTTTATTCTATCCATTACTTTTGGATTAACCAAATAAACGTGTTTTTTGTTTTTAGATAAATACAGGAAAAAAAATCAAATCGTTTAAAAGCGTAAGGTCCATTTTATACTTCATCATACACCAGTGTATCGCAAAATTAGCAAAAAACTGCTGGTCTACAGCGGTAAGATCTAACTTTTTCATAATTTGTTTTACATTTCTTTTTAACTAAATGATCACCCCCTTAATTAAATTTTATTTTTTTTAAATAATGGATTAAATTGATTAGTTTGATTAACAGTTGCACCCCCCAAATAGGAGATGTTGAAGTGCTTACATGCTCACTTGATCCTTTGCTTTGTAGGGCAGAATGCAACAGGGTGCTACTCAGGAACAGTGGCATGCCCCCCCAACCTCCCACAACGCACCCTCCTCTTCCAGAGAACAAGACCACCACTAACTAACCCAATCCTGGCTCCTCTGCTCTGGAATTTGGATGGACGTCACCGCTGGTTTCTACATGATTTCATAGATGCACGACGTAGGCAATAGTCTCGCGTAGCCAAACAACTTATTCCACAATCTCCGAATGCTATAGAAAGTCTGGAACTACACCTCCCAAAAAGACGAGAAAGGAAGCCGTTATCCGTTTGTCAAATAAGAATAGACTCAAAGGAAGCGTTTCAGAAAGCATTCAGGAAATGTTGGGTTTTTGAATACAGAAATGTAGATAGGCTCTTGGCTCTTTGGCTGCTTTGCTCTTATCTGAGAAGTGGAGATGCAAAGTAGTTCCCTTGATGAGCAACTGCTGCTACTGGTTTACGTTATAGTTCACGTAAAATATATAATAAAATATTTATTTATTTTATTTTTAAATTTCCATTTCTGATAAGCAGTAAGCTTAAGCTTCCGATTATTTTGATTTAAAATCACGACAAACTTGCGCGACTGTAAAGACGAAATGGAAGCGAAGAGGACGCGTCACGTCCGCTTTATCCCCGGATAATTTGTATGACGGAAGCATTTGAAAAGTGTGGGAGGCAACAGTCTGGCACGCGAGACTACGTAGGTGATGGGTGCAGTGTTGGTATGTTTTTTCTGTGTGGTGGTGGAGGGGGGGGGGGGGGCTGCATTGTGTTCACCGTGTAGATGTTAACCAGGAGTCATAGCTACCAATCATTTACTACCCATGAAGGTACAGTGTACAAAGAAAACAAAAAAACAAAACCAACAAAAATAATATGAACAAGTGTAAACACAGCACAATAAATAGATAAAAAACCAGCAGGCTCCGCACCATGCATGTGATAAAAAAGACAATTCCCTATTTTAAAAAAAAAACCTCACAGCTCTCACACTCTCCATAAGTTACTGGTTTCTTTAAAGTTTGACTCCCAAGTGCAAAACATCACAAATGGACATGTCTGGATTCAAGTAACCTATATACAAGGCGGGGCTGGGGGGGGGGGATTACAAATATGTAGCCACTGTACAGATTCTTAGAACTTTTGCCTTATTTTCTCATAATTTACAAATTTCAATCTTTTTTTTTTTTTTTTTACTTTTGAGTTATGAAAAAAAAAGAGGGGAAAAAAAGACAAAACCCTCAAAATAAAAATGCCAAACAAAACAAAATGGAGAGATGAGAATTGCAACAGAGTCCCCCGGGGGGCGTTAATGTCGAGACCAAGCCGTTCTGTCTGTCTGTCCGTCCGCGTGTGTGGAGTCCTGCTGTCCCTTTTCTCTTCCTTTTTTTTGTGCATTTCTGACGGGACGACGCGCAGCACCGCCTCTGGGGTGCCTGCTGGGGTGTCACTACGTCACCTCCATGGCCATTGTGTTGTCTGCTATACTGTTGAGAGACGGCGTGTCTTGGTCGTGGTTATCCCTGTGGAAAAATGGGACGGGGGGGAAGGAATTTCATTTTAAACCCTTTGCTTACTCAGATAAGACCCATTTTGACCGATATTTTGTGAAGTTAATGAAGTCATAACTACTTAACCACTTAATAGAAAATATTTGAAAACTTTTGAGTATAATGACAGGCCTATAATAGGGACGCCAGGTTGACAGTGGTGAAAAATCGAGACATCCGACCGCATAAATGCTAATACCAAAGTCATCGAAAAAAGTAAAATTATGGCCAATATATCGGCCGGGCTCTCGTATGATGTATCATACATCATACGGGCCCTTAACACATTCCATGCCAGAGTTTAATCTCATAATGTACTCACCAGTGCCAGCGTTTTATTGTTGTTTTTTAGTTTTTTTTCATGTCGCCACAGACCTCGCTAAATAAGTTAAAAGTGCGCGTTCATTTGGTTCTAAACACACAGCGGATCTGTGAGAAACGGCCAGCGAAAATAGTTTCCAAATGCGAGCCGCCATCTTGAAGATACAGTGGATCAACGCTAAACAGTGATCAGCGAGGAGAAAAACAACAACCGAGAAAATCGAGTTTTAAACAGGATCCCAGACAGGAAGCGGATACGATCGAAAAAACCGGAACCCGAATAATTCTGTTTCCGACCGGAAACCGGAAACGGATCAAAAAAAATCGGAAAGTGCACCTGGGGCAATTTCAATGGGAATCGGCGGTTCGCGTAGATCTACGCGACTGGCACGCTGCGGCTTTAAATAGGTTCGCGTAGATCTACGCGACTGGCATTCAATGTGTTAAGGGTCCATTTGGTTTCATTTTACGCTCTCAAGAGTTAAATTATTGTTAATCATCTGCATTACTTAATTAAAAATTGTTATTTTGATTAACGTTAACATCATCTCTCCTAGGGTACCACCAGCATGGAATTGTGTACAAAATCGTATCCAACGATAACAAAATATTTTAAGTTTTGGGTCTGAGAGGCTAAATCTCATCAAATGGTGATCCGTGGCTCAAACCTCAAATGCCGAATAAATAATGGACCTTGATATGAAAAGACTAGACTAAGCAGAAGCTCACCTTCTGCCCCGTGGAGATACAACCAGCACACGTAAAACCTGCCGTCAGGTCAAACATCTCACCTGGAGCCCATGTCCATGGCTGGCGCGGCGGAGACCTTGGGCATCTGCAGGTTGTTGGTGGCGGCCAGCTTTAAGGCGGAGGGCGGCACGCTGCCCAGGGCCCGCGGGAGGTGGTGGTGGCGGCCGCCGCCGCCGGCGACAGACGGCGGCAGGCTCAGACGGAGGTTGTTGTTCCCGATCAGGACCTGAGTGGCGGTGGAGGCCGCCGTGCCGGAGTTGGGGTTGCTGCAGCCCAGGAGGCCCCCCAGCGCCGCCGCGCTGGAGTTGTGCGTGGCGCTGGAGAGGGACGTAGGGGTGGCGATGGTGCTGTGGAAAGGAGGAGGGGCCGAGTTGGCGGAGGGCTGGAGGAAGGTGGGGGTCGCCGTGGAAGTGGTGGTGGTTGTCGATTGATTGTTGTGGTGGTGGTGGTGAGGGGCCAGGGTGGGACTGGGAAGGTGGAGGCCCTTGAAGACACCTGTAGGGAGGGTTTAATTTACCATTAATGTTTACCTGTGCAGCATTTTAATATATGAAAAATATGATAAACTGATTGATTAAATTGATTAAGTCTTATTATGCATACATACTGATTACAAAAAACATGTTTTGTAGGACCAGAGAAACACTGGTGATGTTTACAAGAGTCACCTTGGCTTGTTTCTCAGCACAGAAAAGTTGTCTGCAGCCTAACTTCTGGACATCATCGTCTTATCTCCAAAATCACATTTATACATTAATGCCGGCAGTCAAGACTGCACAGTACTTGAGCTTTTTGTTGACTATTTCAAGTTCTCCCTTGTATATAAAATGTGTGTCTGATGTCATTTGATGTCAGTTAACTGACCTGTGGGCGGCAGGACCCCGTTAATTCCACCCGCCAACACCAGCTCCTCCTTGGACTTGAAGGCCAGCAGTTGGTCTGTGGTGACCAGCGCCGACGCGGCAAACTGGGCACTTGCCTGGTCCAACGTCTTAGACACCAGACCCTGCGGGGAGAGGGAACGTAAGTCACGTCAAGCAAATGATAGTAATACTGCAACCCCATTGACTGAACCTTATGAACGGAGCTTTTTTTTTTTAATGCCAAGCAGGAATTGAGTCAGAGTCGCCCTAAAGGGTTCAGGAGAATAAGGCAGTAGCACCATTTCCAGCTGATGTGCGAACTGTGATTTCTTAAATTGACTCATCACTACGACATGGGTCCCACGTGAGGTGGAAATCAGGGTGATTTACCCCACTGCTGCTCGTGTTTTGCCTACGTGCCTGGCATGATTATGACCGCATGTTTTGAAAGAAGACGGGGGGGAGACTTAACATGACTACATGAGCAGCCTGTTGAGCAACAGCGGAAATCCATAGGAGCCTTTACAGCCTACCTCTTTTCAATTCTCCCACTATTACTCTACTACACGGTCTCCTTTGTTCAGGACACAGCTCAATCTGTGAAGTGTCACACCGAATAGTGGGAGATTAAACACCGGCCATCAGCCAAATAAATGTGATTTGCGGCTGGTATATGGGTTCACTCAGACACTGTGACAGGCCATTGATCAGTTGCTTTTCTTCAAAAGGACTCCGGCTGGTAAAATAACCAACGCACTTGTTTTGCAAAAGGACAAGACTGAATGATGAACTTCAGGTAATGACTTTATTCCAAAGTGCAAGGAGCGCACACTTGAACGAGACTCTTTGTGGGCAGCAGTACAAATGCCTGCATTGGCCATTGTGGCTTTCTGACGAGTTTCTCCATCTTTAGAAGCTTTTTAGACAAAGATAATTTTGCCTACGCAAAAACGCGTATGACAGTGCATACATACAGCTCATTGTACGAGAACTCTTGGCACATGTCCATGACTTAATAAAAAACGGTGTGTTGGGTGTCAGTGTGGGTTTTACATTCAGCATTTTAACTCTGGCTATACATGCCATGTAGCATTCTGGAGCACAAGCCTTGGCATGCATCTTCTCTAACCAACACAAATCCATAGATGTGTACACTTGCATTCGGCAGTGTTGGCATCCATCGTTTACCATTCTGTGTGTTGTGTGTTTGGTTATTTAAATTCTTACTTCAACCTTCTTACGGCTGTTAAATAAATGGCTTCCGATTCATAGTCATACATCTGTACACAATTGTGTAAAAATACATATTTTGTCAGATCCCTAATGTATGACGCTCAATAAGCCATAACTAATGTGGCATCCTCCACATCACAGTTAGCTACGCCCCTGTATATTTCTGTTTGTGTATCTGAGGATGATAGAATGTGTGAATTTTGTGATCTGAATAATTGGATAATGAAATTCATTTAATTTTATATCCTCTTTGTATCATGATCTAAGAGGAATATATGTTTTTTTGAAGTCCATACTCCCGAATTTCTTTGAGATCACAAGATTCCATTTTCAGAATATACTACTAAAGTGTAGGATAGATACATTTTCCACTTAATTTGTACTTTCTATAGTCTATGTGCAGGTATTTATGAATGCATGTAAACACTATGCTGTTTATTCAAGTTGTATTATGAGTTGCAATGCTGGTTGGATAATACACCGGAATGTTTAACTGATGTGTCTAATAATCCCATGTGTGAGACGGGTCAAGCAATTGTCCCGACACAAAAATCATTCATTCATAAGCCTTTTTTAAGCTTCCCATGTGCAAGGGACGTTCTCTGACACCCAGGCTAGGTTTGTGTGTCCATATTTTACCAACCTGTGTGTTGGTTGTGTTGGTGTTGTTGGCCTGCTGTTGCTGTTGGAACTGTTCCAGCTGCTGTTTCTGCATCAGGGCCAGCTGTTCTTGGTGCTGTTGATACTGCTCTGCCGTGAACACTGTGTGGACACAAACAGGTGTTGTTGTAAAACCAGTCTCTCTGGTGTTGAGACACCAGGCCTGGCATGGATCATAGTTGATATTTGATGGCAGCAGCATTAACCACATAAATCCTAAGCATTCGTTGTACAACGAATGATGAAAATAGCTGATCTACAAGCTCACATTGCGTCGCAAACTTGTAGATCTGCCATTTTCGAAACTTATCTTTTGACAATAAATATTGACCTTGCTCAAAATAAGGACCCCAGGTTGAAAGTGGTCAACTATTGTCCTTATCACACTAACAGACAGCATTTTATACAATAATTTTTTGTATCGTTTCCTTAATGCAGTATTATTTATACTCAGGTGCTATTCAGAATCTCAGTCCTGCATTTCACAGCTTTTCCTTTGCGACTAATGTGAAGAAAAAGTTTGTCAATATTGTGCAACGCTATCAGACACTGAGCAGGCAGGATCACAGCCTAAACAAAATCCACACTACTATTCTGTAGGGTAGACGTTATGCAACACCAGAATAATACCATAACACAACACTGACAGACCTCAACAATGTCTGATCTGAACAGTATATAGGAGACTCGCATAAAATATTGCTCCAGGCTGAACTTGAATCTAAGATAGAGGAAGATTCCTTTCATTACATCCTTCTGTCGCTTCAGGACTTCCCTATATTCACGTCTTGATACAACTCGTTTATGCTTCTAAATTGACTTGTACTTGTAGGATATATACATCAATGCAATGCACCCTTCTTTCTTTTCTGCTGTTTAACACATTGAGTGCCAAAAACGGTCCGGACCGTTTTTGAGAAGCCATGCGTTGTGTGCCAAAAACGGTTATGACCGTTTTTGAGAAAAAAAATTAAAAAAAATTAAAAAAAAGTTTTTATTTTTTTTAATTTTTTTTCCCCTTCCCAGCACCAGGAGATATCATTTTTCGAAGATTTAGACTCCAATCCACTTCCTGGTTAACTTATGACTTGATACAAAAGCCTGTATCTCGGCTCTTGTGTACTTTTTTTCTAAAATATGTATTTTTGACTATTTTCGACTATTTTCAACTGGCTGCAACTATGGAACGGATTACCTAATGTTTTTAATTTTTTTCCCCCGATTGTACGAGACCTCTATGTGTGTAATGAGGGGATCACCTTGAGGACGGTGATCACTGAAAATATTTTGTGACTACTTGAAAAAGGTTCAAAAATGGTTAAAAATCCAGGCACCGACTGTACCCTGTTTTAAAAAGACCCTGGCACTCAATGTGTTAACAGCTGATTTATCGGTGTATGAATGTAATCTGTGTACTTGTATTGTACGTATCCATGTTTGTTGTTCGTGTTTTTATGGGACCCCCTCGAAAATGGGGGCTATCCCTTCAATAAAATCTACGATCTGAACTATAAACATGGAACTGCTTTGACCCCCGTTCAGTATTAGAATCAGACAGGGATGCAAATGTTTAGGAATTTCAGTATGTTAACCTCATTAAACAATCATTGATTATCTGAAGCTGAATTTCCCACAGGATCAATAAAGGTCTATCTACAATTCTATATCATACAAAGCTAAATACAGCTCATGATATACATAACACAAAATGATTGTTATACTCCTTCATCAAAGATTCATTGTGCCATTTGAAATACTGGCATTTTTGTAGAATATGAAATAGAAGAGATGGGAAAGGCAATAGTCAGACTAGTAAGCCTAGCGTAGAAGAGTCAACTTAAACAAAACTATTATATAAATGGAGTCCTTAAATCATGATTACATTTCACACAAAAACTCCTGTCGATACAATTGCAACAGCAAATCTGGGTGGGGAAGTAACCGACCAACACACTCAGCCCTCCCTCATAACACCCATAGTGCCCTTGAGCAAGGCACCTTAGGGCAGTGGTTCCCAAACTGGGGGTCAGGACCGCCAGGGGAGTCCCCAGATGATTAACTTAATGTCTAACATTGTTTTCTCACTCAACAGTAAACAAACCAACATACAGTATAAGCGTATACATCCAGGGTATCTGCACATTTCTTAAGTTACAATTCAATGACTTTTAAGACCTTTTTAATACCAAACGGGCGAAATCGTCAATTACGTACGAAAGAGGCAAACATTTTGAAAATAGCCCATCTATTATAGATCGGCTATTTATAGATAGATTACCCACGTTCAGAGACGTAACGTCTCTCACACACCAACACACCCACTCCTCCCAACTTACAGTAGCCTACACTGATTGTTCTACTTCAGATTGTATCTTCTCCTCAACACAATAGTACAATAGTTTGCGTGTTATTGAATATGACAAGGGCTGGTATAGAAGGAAATGAGGGGTAAAAACAAATTATATATTGTAAAATGTATATATATTGTTGTCGTTATGTAAACACAGGGCAAAGTTGCATAGTATACCAGTAATGTTAACTGTGGCTTCCGCATGGCATTTTATGATGGCGTTCGCACTAGTTGTGTAACGTTAAGGGTAAGTGATATTTGTGGTTAAAACTAAATGTTTTTCGTTAAAGGTTCAAGCACTATATTCTGATAGTAATCATTGCTATAGAATGTTTGTTCAGAAACAGGGGTCTCCCCGTCTCTCCAGCTCTTTAACTGATTCACTGCCAATCACGTAGATCTACGCGAACCTATTTAAAGCCGCCACGTGCCAATCGTGTAGATCTACGTGAAGTGACAAAAATATATTATTTTTTTCCAATTTGACCCAAAGACCAAGGAGATATGATTAATCAAAGATCTAGACTCCTATCCACTTCCATGTTAACTTAAAACTTAAAAATTCTGTATCTCGGCTCCTGAGTACTTTATTTTTTTCAATGAAAAACTCTGGCACTGGCTAAAGAAATATGAAAATACCTCTGGCAGTTAATGGGTTAACACACAGAACATCCATTTTCAGGTAGGTGACAAAATTTCAGCCAATCAGGAGAGAGTACCCTTTTATCAGCTTCATTTTTATAGTGTTCCAGTTACAACTTTGTCTGCTCATTTTTTGTGTCATCACTTCAAATTTAACTTGTTTAATCTGTATCCTGTCTGAGTTCTCAATTTTGATAGGTTAAAATTGTTATCTTGCGAGGGTGAGGATAACACAGTTTAACAAAGAGCTGGAGAGACAATGACTCCTGTTACTGAAGGACAAACACTATAGTAATGAGAACTATCAGAATATAGAGCTATTTAACACTTATTTTAACCAAAGAAAAGCACCCCAACTTTAACTGTGTTCTGATCCCCTTGGCTGCTTGTCTGCTGTGCGTCTGTGATATTTCTTGCAGAGTCATACAATCCAAGGCACCAAGACAGGGCTGTCTAAAAATGGGAGTGGGAGGATAGAAAGGCACACAGACACATACCTGCTGAATATTAGGTGCACCAGTACGAACAATTAAAATTTGAGGTAGCACCCGATAAGATTTGTGAGCGCACTCTGAAACCCTGATTAAAATAGGTTCTGGATTTCAGAAAACAGCAGATCAAAATATGGGTTCTGGATCTAAGAAAACAGCTAATGAAAATAGAGTGGGCTGTTCATGGCCCCCCATCACTCCCATTCGTTTACAGCAGGGGTCTTCAGTGTTTTTCAGGCCAAGGACCCCTTAGTTGAGAGAGATGACGCTGGTATAGAATTGTGTTGCAGATTTCATGGATAGCTTCATGGACATGTTTGACAGTACTATCATCTGTGTTGTAAAACATTAATTTGTTTATACATTTTATATATGCAATCGTTTCTATTAATAGGTTGGATTCCTTTGTCTCTGTACTTGATCTGCACTTTTCCCCCTCTAGACCAAACCCCTAGCTCTTTTTGGCAAACATTCACCCCAGAATATGTATGCTATGGTTTAAGTGGTTAATGTAAATACACACACCAAAAAAAATAGTATCACACAAAGATTTGGCAGACCCCATGTAGTAACTCTGAGGAACCCCTAAGGGTCCCGGACCCCCTGTTGATGACCCATGCTTTACAGAAACAGAGACAGAAGGCACAGAAGATGTACAAGAAATATGGCCCTTATTTGAACTTGACCGCAGGCCAGTGGGACAAATAATGATGTGGTTGGCACATTAACTTTTGAAGCCACCAGGGTATTCTGGTTGAAAGGAATTCTGAATCAGTTACTAACTGATATCAGTTTTTCAGTTCACAATCCTGAATTGAAAGCTGACAGACCACAGTTACATTCTGCACAGGTCAGAGGGGACACAGCGGCAACAAAATCAAGATTCAATACTGCATAACCCATTAAGTTTCTACACAATGCAATTTATCAGAACTAAACTTGGTCCAGACTGGAGGCACATCACTGATTTTCCTTCATTTGGGTTAGCAATTATTAGAGTTTGAAGCAACTTTGACAGGAGAGGAGGTTAGGTCTGATTAATTTCATTTGACACATGTATTCAAGGAGATGAGAAAATCATCAACAGTTACAGAGGGATACCCCAAGTCTTTCTCTGGGGGCGAATGTGCCTTTACTTACTCTCACTCACTCACACACGTTGTCTTTTAACAACACCACTTGCGTTGTGTGGGAGTTTCCTGGTTTCCTCAGGGGTCACAGTATTAGTGAAACCCCACCTTACTCAGCAGGGCAGGAGGCCTTTAGTTTATACAATATGAAAACAACTGGTGGCTTTACCAAGCTTTTCCCTACAAAGAGAATAAGGAAACCTAGCAATGTTGTTGGGGCCGTTAAGTTTTTATACACATTTTCTGTAATGGATCTACTGTGTCTGGTTGCCCCGGTGTCTTCTACAAACAAATCTACAAACTACTGTTTATTTGTGTATTGGTACTAGACCTAGAAACAATTTGCCAATTTTTTACCCCATACAGTTTGAAAGCAATGTAGGTGGTGTGTGGCTAGTCTGGCTACCACCTTTACACATCTACACATTGATGCCACCGGTGAGGATATACAAAATGACATGTAGAATGAATCCACCAAAATTATTCAAAGGTCCTACTCATGTAGCCTGTTATCCAGCCTGCTTCGCTACGTTTGGCGGACTTTTTTCTCTCTTCGCTTCTCAGTCTGGAGAGCACCCTATTGACTCGTTTTGCAGAACTACACTGGAACTACATATGTTACGTTGGGCAACGTCGTTGCTGATTGGATGTTGTTCAAACGAATGACGAATCACAACGATCACACTGTTTTTTTTTTGTCCCGCCCCGCACCACAGACCAATCAGAAGCCACGGTAGGTTTCGAAGCTTTTGGCATGTCCCGCCTCCCTTAGAGATAGGAGGCTTTCCAGACTGAGAAGCGAAGAGAGAAAAAAAAGTCCGCCGAACGTAGCGAAGCAGGCTGGATACCAGGCTACCTACTCATGGGGTTCAAACGAGGCTGCACTTCGGAAACTGATTTAGAGCCTGCGCCTAGCCATCCTGAACTGCCGCTCTCCATCCTGGACGGCGTGTTTTTTAATATTCAGAGCACTCCGTTAGCAGCCAGCAGTACTGACTCAGTTCTGCACCTCTCATATATCTATTTATACAAGACCGTTTGTAATCGTCTCCCTCAAGCCAAGAGAGAGAGAGAGAATGCAGGCATTAATGTATTCTAGTAACAAAAGTGGGTCTGCAAGCAAAAGGGCTCATTTGATTTACCATATGTGTGTGTGCCTCAGTCTGTAGCAGAGAAATGCACCTTTGAAATGCCTCATCAGAATGCAATACAAAAAGGCAGACGTTGGCCAAACAACAGCAGGGGTTGGCTTTAAAGCAAATTGTTCCCCCCCCCACACACACACACTTAGTGAAACAATGGCACCTTACATAATTTCATGCATGGAGACATTTTCCAATTATGTTGGTTCCTCTACACGGCATGCAGTCTATAAAGGTTACTCACTTCTTCAATTTGGCTTTCACACTAATAAGAGCTTCAGAGCAATGCCAGGGGGGGGCAGGGGGTGTTCGTTTGACTACTCTAATGAACTGCCAAACTCTCACCTTAGAGGCGGTACCCTGCTGCTGCCTTCATATGATTGACTGCTCAATGTCTACACACTGCTTCACAAAGCCAATACCCTCAATGCCCAGAGGAACTTACAACTTTTGGATCCAGTTTGCCTGTGGATGGTGCAGGTCTTATACGCTTCTTCGTTGCAGCTATTTTAGCATGTTATGAAACCAACTTAGGTAAGTCTTTGTATGCATGGATGATCGGGTGTCCAGGTAACGATAAGCAGCGCAGGCACGAGTCACCTCCAGATTTTTTTTTCCAAAACAGAGAAATTTGCGGCATTTTGGGCATGTTTTTTGTTTGGTGTGAACAATTCAAGTTAAAGGCAGGGTAAGTGATCTTTTTTGGTAAGTTTATTATTTTGTTAAAAAAGGTTAAAGTACTTTCTGATCGTAATCATTGCTACAGAGCGTTTGTTTGGTCACAGGGGTCTCTCCAGCTCTTTAGTAAACAGAATATAGTAAATTTTCAGGTAGGTGACAATTTAAGCCAATCAGGAGAGAGCACTGAAAATGCATTTTTTTAATAAAGAGCTGGACAGACATGGGACTCCTTTTCCTGAACACTCTATAGCAATGAGTACCAGAGTATCAGAATATAGAGCTATTTAACACTTATTTTAACATTTAGTAAATCACTTACTCTACCTTTAAGATAATTATAAGGTGGGCTAATCACCTGTAAGTCTGAGCTACAACATATGAGACTAAACAGAACTGAAGCATGACTTTAAACATTAAATCGCAAATTGAATCGCAATAGCAACATTAATCTTTCTGGATAGCCAAGGTCGTTCTCCTCCGTCTTTATGTTCTTATTTGTATTTGTGTTGCCTATAAAAGGACATGATTCTAGATTTACACAAATGAAGATCACGATTAACTCACAGTTAACAGGGGCGGGTGGCGGTCCGACACGGCTCTGGTTATTGGCTCCTCCCGCGGCCTGGGTCCGGGCCATCCCCGACCCCGCCCGGCCAAAACCCCTAAATCCTCTACTCCCCGAGTCTCCTCCACCCAGGGGGTGGTGAGAGAGCGTCCGTGGTCTAAAGTGCCTCCAGCGGCATGTTTTAATGTTCAACAGAATCTGACTGAGGTCCACGGATGCCGCCGCCAAAGGGTTGGAAGAAGGACGCAGGGTGCCGGCTGGGTCCGAGGTATTTGTTTCTGAGGTACTGGCGTTGGAGTTTCCGAGCTGACAGCTTGGAGCAGGAACGGGTGACAACGAGGAGGAGGAGGGAGCGGACAGTTGTTCGGGCTCGGGTTCCGGGTCCGAGTCTAAACTGTGAAAGACGCCATCCAGGTCTGTGTGAGCCCGGTCCAGCAGCACCCTGCAAGAGAAGAACACAAGTGTCGTTATAGATTAAGATGTACTCGTGGTGGTGTATTGGATCTCACTGGATACTCTGGTCCATCTACACAGCATTTATAGATATTGTCAATAAAGAAAAGTTACGCTAGAGTGGGCTGCCTATATCTTTTTTTATTGAGACATCGGCTGGCAGTAGCTAATGTCTGGAGGCTGTACACTTGTTTAAACGCATCTGTGTACCACTTTAACCATTACTTTATACTTTGGCTATTAAAAAAAATGCAGATCTAAAAGCTCATAGCGCAGCGCTACGAGCTTGTAGATCTGCGATTTTTGAAAAATCGTGATATATCTTTAAGCGAACATTTGTAACAAAGATCCCTGGAACAACATATTTTGAGATGGGGGTCCGCGGCTAAAAACATATCATTTTGGTGGCCCTTGACATGAACAGGTTTGAGAACCACTGATTATAGCAACATTAGTAAAAAAAAAAAAAAAAGGATTTAGAAGACATTTGTAGATTTGAGTTACAAATGTTTGCTTAAAAAAAGAAATTCAACGAGTTGCACAATTTTTCAAAAAATAGCAGATCTACAAGCTCATAGCGTGGCACTCGGTGCCACGCTATGAGCTTGTATATCTGCTATTTTTGAATAGCCCAAAAAAAAAAAAGAGAACACAGATCCGATATGGACAGGGCAATGGTAGCTGTCAACTAACTCAAACCATTAACGTTCTTGCATCTGAAGGTTATTCTTCATAGTGACAAATGAAAATGGGCGTGTGAATGGGAGGGGAAAGCTTGTGAGGGCATCCAACGTGAGAGCTGCCACGCAACACACTCACCTGCCCCCCCTGCCCACGCGGCGACGCGCCAGTCCCACACAGCGCCTTGGAGACATCAACGACGTCAGACAGTAGCGGAAGCGGCGGTCGCCTGTGCCGCCCTCCGACGGACAGACCCAGGGCCAGCTGCCTCCGCTCTGGTCCACACGACACTGGAGAAGAGAGGAAGGTCAACGAACCAGGGAAGAGGATGGGAAAAGTGAAAGGAACACGATTGAAAAGCCAGAAGAGAGGCCAGAAATGATAGGAAAATCAGAGAAGAGTGTGAAGTGAAGAGAAATATTAATAATTAAGATGAGGAAAGGACAGAAAGAACAAAACAGTAGACATTTGTTAGAAAACGGCAGGAGGATAAATAAGATAGGAAGTCACAGTGAAAGAAGGGAGAAGTGAAAATACAACAGAAAAACATACGGTCAAAACACAAATAAACAAACGGGGAGGAATATATTGATAAAGTATTATAAGAAAAAGGGGAAATGAGATTAAATAAATACAGGGGATGTCTCCGGCACTGCCATTGATTTGAGGATCAGAGGGTGTTGGGAGTAATGAGGCAGGCCAGCCAGACTGGCCAGGCAAGGGACCTGGGGCTCTATAAATAGACCTTTGTGTGTGTGTGTAAAGGGAGAGAGAGTCACAAATGCACTCACAGCGTAGTACTGACAGCCTGCCTTCCTCCTGAACGCGTAGCAGCCGTCTGGGTCGGTCTCCTCCTCTGCCTCCGACGAACCTGAATGGATCTAACAAAAAAATAAGGAACATAAAATGTTGAGTAGTGGTTTTCATTCTGGCTGTCAAAATGAGTAACCAATACACAAGCTGACCGTTTCGTCTCACGTAGCCCGACTGTCTGCCTACTAAAATGTCTGGGGAAATCTAAATTCAATGTATGAGCTAAAACTGGGTGGGAAAAAAATAAATATATATATATATATAAAAAACTACATTGGAGGGCCATAGTGTGATCCTTCATATTAGGATGGTTTTATGATTCGTTTTCAAAACAGTCTGTGTAGACTTGCTAGTCCTGCTGTTCTAGCCAATACATTGAACATAGATTTCCCCAGATGTGGAGATCTCTGATCATCCTATCAATATTACATTAGCATCTATAGGAATTGAGGCCCAGTCCAAATCGCTACAAAGATCAGATGCCCTGAAAGACACATTTCAGCAAATTGAGATGAAATGACTGTTGACAGAGCTCAGTCCGGTCCAATTGCTTTATTTGTGCTGTGAATGGACCTAAATTAAATGATGTCACAATAAATAAAGTGATTTGTGTCTTGTTCATATTTATATTGAATATGATTCAGCAAGATGTTTTGGTATTTTGAGAAAACCCAGCCTCTGTGAAAATCTCATTCAACTCATTCAGAATGCACCTGCTATAGGTACAGTATAAGAAAGAGTAAAGTATCATCAAATATTGGTCCTCGTCTTTAAACTACTCAGGGCTTTAGGTCCAAAAAACATCAGATTTGATCAGGATTTTACATCTTTTATATTATGAACCTTCAAGAAATCTCAGGTCATACGGGACCGATCAATGTACTGTTCCTAGAGTAAACAAAACAAGGCGAGGCAGTGTTTAGTCATTATTCTACACTGCCTTATACTAAGAAGTGACACGCTAACCAATATGACATTTTATTCTTTACCTGAGAGAAGGCTTCGTCGTCCGAGCTGGGGAAGTCATACTGGTTCAGGTCCTTGGGGTTGAACACTGAGGGGCCTGAGGGTGCCACCAAAGGAGGGACCTTGGGCTTCTTCTCGTATTTCCTCTTGGTTCGGACCACCTCCATCTTCTCTGGCTGGTTGGGGGAAGACAAAACAGAGTTAAGTTTACCATCATGGCTGCCCCTTTACAATGTATTAATTTGAGATACAAGGAAACCTGACAACAGAGGATCTGGTTGGGTTTAATCCAGAGCCAACAGGGGTGTATTTGTCTCCAAATACAAGGACCACTAGTACTATATCGAACTATCTACACACTGAAAATGAAGGTCCAGATATTAAATGTACTTATTGACAATGTTTCAGATTTTTGCCAAGTATCCTGGTGAAGAACCATTGCCAAAATTGTTGTAATTAAGTGAGCTACGGGAAGGAACAATTTAAGTTGGGAATGTGGGTCTGAATGTCCCTTTGCGCGGTACCCGTCTGTCCGTGTCCCTTTTATGCGTCTGCCTGTGTCCCTTTTATGCACATATACGGATAATATCTCTGCATCGGTCTCCCCTTGTCCCTTTTATGCCCATATATGGAGTTCCCTAATGTCATCAGCATACGCCAATATATGGGCATATCGGTCGGATTGGCGATTCTGGACAACTTCTGCTGCTTTATTTGATATTACAGTGGAGAGGGTAGTAGGGGGGACAATATAATGACACGTCCTGAGGCACATTCAATGCTGTGCATGTGCCCACTTGGTCTGTGCACATGTGGTATGCAGGGCAACCAATGGCATTTTGTTTGTTTTTTTAGCCTGGTGCATGTTGTCCATGTTCAGGCGTGTGTGCATAGGGTGGAAACGGCAGCGAGCAAATAGTCATTGATATGCAGATGGCGGCACGGGACAGATGCCACTGCCAAGCCAGATGGCTGCTGAGTCTCCGACCCCACCCCTAATAAACACAAATGCCATTCCATTGTGGGAAAATCCCCCCTCCCTGACAGAACTCAATCTCTCTCTCTCTCTCTCTCTCTCTCTCTCTCTCTCTCTCTCTCGGATTTAAGCAAGTCTTATTCAGGGTCTCTGCCATGGGTGGGAACAGCTACAGCACATAGCGTAAGCATGCACACTCCAGTGAAGCCTCTATACTTTTGTACGTATGTGCGCACTTCGACTAAAGGAGGGGGGGGTAATAGAGGCCAGGGTGAGTCAAGTTACAGCAAGAGAAGAGGCAGCCCTGAAACAATAGGCAGGAGTCAACCAGATGGTACAGTAGGAGAAAAGAAAGGGGGTGGGGGTTGTGTGTGAAAGAGAAACTGGCGTTATAAGTGATAATAGTTGGTGGTGACATGGGAGTTTGCCACCGCTGTCAGCAGTCTCTAAATGAAGCGCAAACACCGAAACATGCATCGCATCAGTTAACTCCCTTCAGGAAGAAAGAAACATCCCCACTTTGGGAGAACTCAACAAGGGAGACAGCAGCACACCACTGCATCCATTACATGATGTGTTGTTTGGTGCCTAACTTATGATTATCAAGATTCTAGTGTCGGGATATATATCGCTACGGTTTCTTTCCACTCCACAGTCTTGACCATTTCGGGTTTTGACGTTAAGCATGCCATTTGTTGCCTTCCACAACCTGGGCGCCTCAGCTAATAGATTCTACTAATACAGTATATGCGTATATTCTACTAAGTGGGTAGCAAGCTGAGCCATTATTGGAAAAGTTCCCAGGTCCCATAAATTTTCTTCAAACTGGACTCAATTAACCCCCTGCATAGTCACTCGCTCGTGAATTATAATACCTTATTATAGTCCTTCATGTCCAGGTGGTCCTGGTGACGGTACTGGTTGTTGCTGGGCAGGGGGAGGATGGGGATGGTGTAGACGGGCTTCACCAGGGCCCGCTGGACCAGAGCTTCGGCCATCACCTCGCTGCCAAAGTCAGGCAACGTGTTCCTGATGTGAGAGAAAACGGCATTTACTACACCAATACCATCCAGGGGTTGACAAAAAAAAATTGCCACTGGCCCTCCGTTCCTCCCCTCCCCCACACACACACACCTTCATGTACCCGTACATAATACACACACACATCAACTCCACATATTAACCCATTAAGACCTGAAGCCGATTCTACAAATGTCTTCTAATTCCCAACAGTTTTTTGAAAAAACGTATGTTTCTATATCAGTGGTGCTCAAACTTTTTCATGTCAAGGACCCCCAAAATTATATGTATTTGGCCGCAGATCCCCATCTCAAAATATGTTGTTCCAGGGACCCCCAGAAGCAAAGATTAGAGTTAGAAATGTTTGCTTTAAACAATATATATTCAAAGATTTGCATACATTTTCACGATTATTTTCAAAAATAGCAGATCTACAAGCTCATAGCGCGGCACCGAGTGCCGCGCTATGAGCTTGTATATCTGCTATTTTTGAATAGCCAAAGTGTAAATGGGTTAAGAAGACAGAAGAGACATATGGGGCGCTTGGGTGGTGCAGTCGATACAACAGCAGTGACAACACACAAATGTGTGTGGGGAGGAATCAATTGACATAACGACTTAATTGGGTAGAAAAGGGGGGTAAAAAGCACCCTGAAAAAATAAGAAAAAATAAGAAATAAGAAACATGACATGGCTGTCTGCAGACAACACATATCATGGAGGTACACCTGGCTCTCTCGGCTACAGTGGAGCAGCATGCGGCAAGAGGAACGATCTGTCAAAAATAGAGCAACAGGCACAGTGTGGAGGTAAAGGTGGATTGGGATGCGCCGGCACAGCTTCCCCGCCGCCGCTAACAGGAGGAAATTGAAATGTCACTACAAATCAAAAGCACTTCAAGGAGAGGACCTTCAATTTGGGCTTGGCGCTGACAGCTACTTTCAGAGGAAACTCGTTTCTATTGGGCTGTCATGTCCAGATGGATTGTATGCTCGGCACTTGGGAAAACGGAACAATTCAAAAAGGAAATGTATATAAAAAAAAAGGTGAGGGCACAAACACAAAATAATATAAATGCTACCACCTGGTTTATTGCCCTGCCTAGCGGTGAGCAGTCCAAGTTTGTGGAGGGAAAGCTCAAAGTCAATGAGCTAATTTCCTTTTGACCTTACTGCACAAACAAGGTGAACTCAATAAATTGGCAATGCATGCCAAACGATGTACAGAACGAGAACAGAATTGCCGCCACCAATTAACACGACCAACAGTGCCAGACTCCATTAAAACGACATGGTCCTCTGCTTTACGAGCCATCACACAGACAAGGAGAACCGACCCCAGTGGTTCTCCTTGGGCTTTAGCTTATTATTTTGTTTAACCCTTATTTACCCAGGGAATGTGGATTAAGCACAGACGTCATCCACTTTTAACACCTAGTTCATACCTATGACATCGACACATGGGAGCTGTCCAGGACAAACACTGAGTCCAGTGTAGGTGCTGTGATGGACAACAACACCCATTCACTCTTACCCCCGTGTAATACTTTGTTCAGGGATTAATCTCCAAGCTAATGTCTTCTCTTTTCTAAGCTGCCACCAGCTAATATGCAATCAGCCATCTATAGACTAACAAAGCAACACGTGTCCCACCTTGACGTTGTCTCTATATGAAATGTGTTATAAAAAAATAAAAGTTGGACTGCGTGTGGGGCGTCCTCTCTGAGGAGAAGCATCACCAATAGGACCCCCAAGTATATGTATG
Organism: Gymnoscopelus braueri; assembly: GCF_963280865.1. NCBI lineage: Eukaryota > Metazoa > Chordata > Actinopteri > Myctophiformes > Myctophidae > Gymnoscopelus > Gymnoscopelus braueri. The sequence goes on from NC_137623.1 coordinate 32,294,710, forward strand.
GTTGGTATTACTGTCTCATGCCTGGTAATATTCTTACCTCTTCTCCACAATCTCCAATGTGAGGTGCAGCAGCTCTCTCTTGCTCTTCTCCCTCCTCTTGATCATCTCCAGGACGGTGACAGCTCGGCTCAGGTCCCGACGCAGCTTCAGCATCTTCTCGTATGATGCTTCGTCATTCTTACGGTTCTGCAAAAGGGAATCGGACCATGGAATTGAGTTAAGATGCTGTAAAACGGATTCCCCTAGAGGGGACACAATTCTGTTGTCTTGGTAAGCTGGTGGGCCAGAGCCTACGGACTACACACCTTCCTGGTCTGCATCTTCTCTGTACGCCGGCGAAAGGCCACATAAGGATCGCTGGTGCTGGAGCCATCCCTCTTCTCGTGCTTGACATTGGGGGCGAGGCGGCCTTTCTTGGAGCCTTTCCGTTTGCGGCTCCAGTAGTCGAAGACCTCCTTGATCAACTCATCATCCTCTTTCAGCAGTAGCTTGGCTTCCTGCAGGCTAACCAGCTACAGGAGGGGAAACGATGGAAAGACAAGAGGTCAAGTAAACCTGGACATCCTTGCCCATCCTCATCCGCAGGATTCAAAATAAGAGCAACAATGACTTAAATTAGTTGTAACTGTAATTGTATTCTTGCTCTGTAAAGCACTTTGAGCTGCATTTCATGTCATGAAAGGTGCTATACAAATAAAGTTTATTATTAATGACTTTCACCTAACAAGTGTAGCGAGATTGTATAGCATATCACTATTGAGATATTTGGTATAATCCAGATATTAAATGATGTCCTTATCGTGCAGCTCTAGCGTGCGCCCCCTCCAGTACTTTCCACCTAGACTAGGTTTTTTTCCTGGGGGAAACCCTGCAGTCATTGCAATCTACAGTGTGTACCCTACTGGAAATATTTTTATTCAATTAACTGTGCAGCCTTTTCTAGCTACTTGCAATGTGTCCACCGTCACAAGAACATGTTACCTGCTGCCCGCTGCCTTTCTCCAGCCGGTCGACCATCTCCTCAAACTGCAGTGCCGTGATCTCAATCTTCTTTTTCAGCTTATTCACAAACGTGTCGTCCTCCGAGTCCAGGTCGTAGTCGGGCTGCTCTGTGTCCAAGCTGAAAGCTGTGTTTGTGAAGGAAAGAGACAGAGACGGATGAAGAGGGAAGTTCTTAGTGGAGATAAGGGCCTTAGCTTGCATTAATTCAGCCACATTGTCGGGACAGCGCCGGTCCCCTGATAACAGAGTCCTCAATCCGACAGAACATGCTACCAGGACAGGCTGTGCTCATGAATTCTATGAATGAATAATCAGGTCCCTCCGCAATTCAGATAATTAAAACTTCACTGTGCGGGAGAAACTTTTTATTTTTTTAACCATGCAATTTCGCACAAGTAACCTCCAATATCGAACTGCTCGAGAAATAGTCACTGCTGGTGTTTGGAATACACAGAAATAATTACGTTTATTTTATTTTATTAGGCTGTAAAACTAATATAATTGGAGACGATGCCGCATGTGTTCAATTTTATGCACAAGCGTATCACACAATCATATGGTAACTCATCACTAGGGATGTGTGTGGCAATATGTCGACTCAACGACCGACTTTCAAATCATGCCATTTATTTATTTTACTTTCTTCTCTTTTTTTGTGTCTTTATTGATAGTGTAAATACAGGAAACAGGGTTGAAAAAGTTGGTTGGTCAATTACCAGTGGTTTTAATGACATTTGCAACACAAAGAAACACATTTGACCTCAAAGAAATACCCCTTTGACTCTAATTTGGTGTCGCTGCAGGCTGTTGTGAATGCGGGAGTGAGCAGTGAACTGCAGGTTCACAAGGCTCCCTTTCAACCAACTATGAGACATCAGACCCATGAAACACTAACAAAAAATGTGTCATAATAATAATCATATATGCAAATATATAAATAATAGAAAAAGCTTGATAGTGTCGATAAGGTGATCGTTAACAATACAAATTTACGATCTCCATCACTACTCCCAACCCATCCAGAAAAGTCTCCAAAACTAATACAGCTTTCCTTGATCTCCCCATGGGACTCAAATGCCAAAATGTCCCATCTTCAAGGATACAACTGAGCTGAAACGCCAAACATATGTTTTGTGGAGCAGAGTGTTTGGTTCCATCAGATAAATAGGTTGCTGGCCCAGAGGGAGCGCCTCTAGTCTGGCTCAATTTCTACAACAGCCTGACCAATAATTCACCTCCAGTTTTACCCCTCTCTCTGCAGCAGTTTGCTCAAATGCTTTCAGACCCCTCAGGGATCACAGAGATGCTAAAATAGACCGCAGGGACTGCTACACTTCCTCTGTCTCCATCTCTCTCTCACACACACACACTACTGGAGGGAGGCTGTATCACAAGTTTTGATGATGTTATAAGAAGTTATAGCGAAACAAACAGCCAGCTTGTTAATTTTGTCTGGCAGCAGACCTACAGTGCTCGGTCTGTGCACAGAGGGATGTGGGTTCTTTCTAGGCATTAACATTTGCTCCGTTTTGCATATTGTGCATGTGCTTTTTAGTGTATAAATAATACTAATCAAATTAATGTCAGTCGCTTCTCCGAATTTTCATGCAGCCTGTTGTGTCATTAGTAACACACTGCTAGCGATGCAAAGCTACGAATTAGCATAACTTGTGGCGTGTGCAATCCACCTCAATAGTATGACGTTCAGTTGATCCACGTTCAGTTATTCCACCTCTGAACTCCTTCGACTGAATCTGCAAACCACTCCAGGATATCTATCCGGAACATTACACTTTTTAACTCGCATCACTGAGCTTTCTGCAGTACATGTGGAGAACCTGGTTTCTGTTCACGGTTCAGTGCTTAGATACAGTCTAGAACCCGCCTACTGTATCTGGTAATCTGCCAAAAAACATAAATGGATACCCTCTAAGCGGGATGGCTAGCCAGGTTATTATTATTTTATAAACGAACATCTTGACCTTTATAATTCCTGAATCTGAATGTTAATATAACCAACAAACCTTTGGAGAAAGCCCTATTAGAAACGCAGGACACGTCTCTAGCATCACTGAAAGTCTCACACATCCACAGCACAAACACACAACCAACCACACAAACAAAAAGGCAGCTTCTGCTGTCTATGTAAATAGGACGATCCTTTTATTTTGACACAAAACACATCCCATCTCTGAAACTAGCCCCATGCAGCTCTCTGGAACCAAATTGCCTGGTGGATCCCAAGATAAACAGCACACCCACTGAACACAGCAGAGGATGTAATTAATCTGTCGTCTCCTCAATACACACACAAAAAAAAGAAAAGAAAATTCAAGTAATTTCCAAATCACAACACGGGCTGCAATATTTTGTAGAAGAATGTTTCTGGGGGGAAAAAAATAATCACAAAGTTTCTGCTTTTGTGTAGTTAAATTTGGGCAAAAACACTGAAATGTTTTTTTTAATCAATGACAGCCCTCATGACTAAAATAATGGAGGACACGCACGCACACACACACACACACACGCACACACACACAATTCCACTGACACAGCTTAACGGAAGAGCCCTCCCTCTACTCACGCTGTAAGTGAATGAGCTGCTTTGGCATCTTGAAGTCCCCGGGGTAGAGCGACTCGTAGTAGGAGATGTCGCTCTCTGCCTCGGGGACGGGGATGACCATGTTGTCCCGCTTCTCCCCGTACACCTGCTGAGCTGAGATGGCCCGCTGGAGATGGTGTTCCTGACAGGAGAGAGAGAGGACAGACAACAGGCGTTGAGGACCGAGAAGACCGACTGGATTGAGCTGCATGGTATTATCAGCACAGCTTCAGCTTGAGGCTAAAGTTCACATGAGCAGCAGAAACTTTTCAGGTCTGTAGCGCATGACAGAATGCTCAAGGTTTTGCGACCAGTGGTTCTCAAACATGATTATTTTGGGGGGGGGGTCACGGCCTGAAAAGGCCGTGACCCCTGCACTACACCATTCATTCATATGAGATGGGTGTGAGAGAGACGGAGAGAAAGAGAGAGCAAGAAAGATTGAAACTGAGACATACAGTACATAGATAGAGAAAGATGCAGTTTGACATAAGTCGCCAGACAGCACGTTAAGTGGTGCAAAAAATATCAAACTCACATGGTGTCACCACCTTTTTGCGTACTTTGGATACACAAATTGTACCGGTGTACTTTATGCGTCTGTAAATGTTATAAATACCTAGAAACCTCAAAACTACACAACAACATGCTAGTGCTTATTAGGCCTGTGGCTTATTGTTCTCAATGTGCGACGACAACTGCATGGACAGCTTTGATGAGAAACACGTTTGTTCCAATTTCCCAATCACAAAGTGAAAATTAACAGATGCTGGTCAACACTGTGACAGACATCAGCTGATTTCCTTCGGAGATGTGATACTGCTCATGCAACATACTGGATATGACATCGTAACTAAACATGGGGAAAACACTGCGCTGGACGTTTAAATGGGCTACATTTGTATAGTACCATTCACACATCGACTGCGGGGGAAATCATGCTCCAGGACACTTCGACATGCAGCCAGGAGTACCCCGGCTCGGGGATTGAACCAGGAACCTTCCAATTCCAATAAGGCCGCTCCATCTCCTGAGCTACTGCTGCCACCCCAACAAGAAGACTACATTTTCGAACAAGCATGTGCTTGTGTAACAATGTCATCATACCCAGGACAGGTTTGAATACCCAGGACAGGTTTAAATGCCCCCATGGGATGGTCTTTACCGTTCAAGAGGTTGAAAACATCCACCTTCTGGTCTCAAACGTTCACTTAGCCGGGCCTGGGGTTTTAAGCACTCCGTTTCTCTCACAGCTTTCTAAATCACCACAAAAATGATTTATCACCCCCTGAAATGGTCTGGACAACCATACAGTGCCCCTGACACAGCAGTGAACTCAAGAACATTTGTCTGATGTCTGATCAGAAGTCGTACATAAGGAACCAGTTAAGACCTATGCCTGGATTCTCATTTTCATGGTTGGCTGGAGGACTGACTAGGCTAACCCTAAACCAACTCTGACACAAGAGTACTTTTTTCCTCTTCGACAATTTTAAGGCATAACTTTTTCTCCTGACAAAACAGATAACTTCAGGAAGGATCATGTTCAGCAGAATGAGGGATAATAGAGAGCAGGGCTCCAGAGTGCACCCAAATATCTGTTCAGTGCTACTAAAATTGTCATTGGTCTAGAGGTGCAACTGTTGAGTTAGCCCACGGTTCGGTTTTGGGACACACACACACACACACAAGGAAAATAAATACCTTATATCGCTGACTTATTATGCTCAAGGTAACAAAAATGTATGTCACTACTCACTATGCCTCACAAGTGTGCAGGGAAGAGGGGGAGGTACTGTCGCAAAGAAAAACATCACTTCAAAGTTTAGTTTACGGCAATTAAACATCAGATTTTAATCTCTGCTTAAGGATTTAAGGATGTTATGCTTAAAACGCTTATAAGAAGAGTTCCCATCTACAGCCACTGAGTACCTTGTTGGAAGTGGTCTGATTGAAATAACCTTTAATGAGATCCTACTATGAGTGGAGAGCACAACAACATCACATAGGCTAATCATTACGCTCATTTATTAATCCGATGGTGTTGCCCACCGAATATAGACGATCTACAGGCTTCCAATGTGTCGTGATGATTGTGGATCGGCTGTTTTTGGCAAGCAACACCAGCTGGATTCACTTAGCAAAACCGAACACCTGCAGTTTGTAAAGGTGTATTGAACTGTGCATGGTGAACCGTACAGTTTGGTTTTAAACCAAAAACTACATTGGTCGCACCAGTACATGTAACTGGTCTGTCTATGTGTGTTTATGTGTAGGTGCACCCACATTATATGGCGGTGCACCATATGAAAAAGTTTTGACACACGAGAACAAGGAACTAATAAGAATGACAAGTCATATTTACCAGCTTGTGTCAAGCTAAAACCCTTGAAAAGGTACTGTCATGATGTGAAGTAAGCAGTGCCTCACACCCAGGTGATGCAAGTAAAAAGATCAGGCAGGCTGCTGCTGTCTCTCTCCCTCCCATCTTAAATTGGTGTAATAGTTATGTTACTCATACATACACATTAACTCATTCACTGCCAGAACTTTTTTTTTTTGCGTTTGCCCACTGCCAGAGATTTTTAATTAAAAAAAAAAAGTACTCAGGAGCCGAGATACAAAATGTTTAAGTTTTAAGTTAACAAGGAAGTCGATGGGAGTCTAGATCTTCAACAAATCATATCTCCTTGGTCTTTGGGTTAAAAAATTTTTTTTTTTTTTTGGAAAAAATTAAAAGTCGTTTTAGTCGTTCTTGGCAGAGGGGGCTTAAAGGACAAAAGTCGTTTTAGTCGTTCTAGGCAGGGAATGAGTTAAGTCAGAAGCGGTCTAGCACTGCTTAAAACAAAAGAAAAAAATCCATCTCTACGTATACAGCGATAACTCCACAGTTCTCTGTACATTATGTTGCCGTGTTAGTGCTGCTTCTGTGCTTGCCTCACTGGCACAGATGCACGCCTGAGGAGACAAAACGTCTAAATCAATATTTTCACGCTGCCACGCGTTCCTTCTTTTTAACGTTACCCTGAAGAGCAGATGACTCAATAAAAGTTACCGTGGCAACTGACGTGAGGACCCCAGCCCCCCACTGCCCCAGTCAAGCGTTTTCAGCTCATACAGATTGTACCACATCAAGGCTAGCGTGCTCAGGCTTTGTCAGGAGATACATTCAGAGACGTTTGCTTTGACATTTTAAGTATTTTGAGACCTACCCCTACAAAACGACTGATGGCACAAATGTTTTGTTAATTAATGTTCCAATATATGCCACAATATTGTGTAGTGATCTGGCCAATCTGATATGGACGTGGCAAACACTTACACTACATTCTTGTCATCGTCTGAGCACCCATGTTCTCATTACGTCTAAAGGTTCTTTGGTGACACACCAAAGTTACTCCGGCTATACTCTTAGAAGTGCCTATGACAGCTATCCAACCTTTGAGGGTAATGTTCCATTCTAAAACTCTATTTTGGCTGAGAAAATGGTGCAAGCAACTAAATGTACGCAGCAGCTAATTTCACTGACATACTAGTTTAAATGACTAGTATTTAGTTAACGACTAATCTATCGACTAGCTGCACACATACCTATTACCTAGTTCAAGCCAGTATAACCCGTGGTTAAATAATTCTAGGGCTGTAGCGAGTAGCGACTCAGGATTTATCTTGTCAAATCAGATTTGGGGTTTTAAAATGATCGTTTTAATATTCGTTTTAATATAAATGGTAAATGGTGCATTTATATAGCGCTTTTATCCAAAGTGCTTTACATTGATTTTGCCATTCACCCATTCACACACACATTCATACACAGATGGCGGAGGAAACCATGCAAGGCACCAACCTGCTCATCGGGAGCAATTAGGGGTTCAGCGTCTTGCTCAAGGACACTTCGACAGTAACTCTGGGGGAGCTCCCCAGCCCGGGATCGAACTGGGAACCTTGCGGTTTCCAGTTCACTCTACCCGGCCACTCTACCCCTGAGCCACTGCCGCTATAAGAATAAATTGGTCTGTATGACCAAAAAGGAGGCTACACTTGCAAGCGTTTCAGTGCTGATTTAGAGCACATTACATGTGCTCTAAATTACAATTGCAACAGAGCCATACAACAGGCCTATTCCAGGAAATGAGAACATGGGGTAGTACAACCACAGTGGTCCATGCACAAAGTGAGACAACCTTACTAAAGTTCAAAAGGACGGATGCATATTATTGTTGGCCATCATCCTTTCACACATTTACAGCTGGTCAAGTGTAAGGTTTGTAATCTACAAGTTTGCAGTTCATTCTAATATTGCCCTACTATTGCATGTCCCTCTGAAGGAGTGCCAGTAGCCAATTTGCAACAAATCTTAATGGCGATTTCCTTACAATTATGTGCAATGTTAGTGATCCATGAGTTTATTATACTACCGCATCGCTCATTGTTAAGTCACAGACACGTTATGTGGCCACTCAGCCAGCTTTGTACAGATAGAGCGCAATCTCATTGTGCAGGATGTGGGTCAAGAAGCTAAGCCGTGCATAGACCTGTAGTAAAACTGCCCTCTTCATCTTGTCTGTCACATCGTTATGCAACACTGCTGTGTGTATGTGTACAGCTGGTAGGGGGAGGAGGAGGGGAGGAGAGGAGTCTGGCGGGAAGCTGAATGACGAAGACATTCTGCTGACTTCATTGTGATGTCCCCGGCTGGCTGTGCCCAGCCGGTGACAGTCATTTCAGAGGCCCCTCCTCATGCTCCAAAGGGGTGGGAGGGACAGTAGTATCTTAGAGGTTAGTGAAGCATGCTGAGCAAGCATCATCTAAGTGTTGCTTTGACAAATGCCAAATGCATGTTACACAATGTTTCATTCCTCCATTTAGCATTGAGAGATGCAAGAGTGCTATACATAAGTAAAGTCACTCTAGATAGCAACATCAGCTCAATGTCAGAAATTGCAACAAAAATGTGGCGAATGCGTTATTTGAAGAGGGCCCTCATCCAGTAAATATTTCAGGCTAATAATACCTGACGAGCTGTGATGTCAAATCAAGACTGATGAGTAAGTTCTGTGATAGAAAATAATGTCTGTGTTGAGGGTTTGCATCCTCTTGTCTAGTGAGCCATGTTGGTCGGTAGCCAGTCAACAATAAAGTAGAAAGGCAATTTGAGTAGAGCTGTTGTGACTGGGGCATGACAAAATTAACTTCTCTACTAATCAGGGATGACCTCTGTGATGATGTGCAGCGCCAGTGTTGTAAACTATATGGGCAAGCCAACAAGACAAAAATGTTACTTGTGTACAGAATAAAGATGTCAAAATTGCACTGTATACAGCCCACTTGTGTTGCCATTATAGCAACGCAAAAATGAAAAAAGCTTCAGGTGGCATATAATGATGCATTTCGAGTATTTAAACTCCCAAGATGGGCAAGTGAAATGTTTGAGACTAGTAATGTGCCCACCTTTCATGCTGTATTGAGGCATTTTATGCATAGATTCATGTGTAGACTAGCCTGAGGCTACGAGCTCAATCCATGGTCTTGAAGGGCGGACCCAAACACAGCCGCCCGGATTTGTGCGTGGCTTCCTATTGCTTCACCAATCTATGTCCCCGCCTCCCCTCCCCTCCCCCCCTCGGCCTGTGCACGGAGCACGCTGACGTCACCAAATTTAGAGCGACGCCCCTCTGCACTCTGATTGGTTAGGAGATAACAAGGTCCAAGACCATCATTCCTGCATGGCTCCCCCAGGCTTTTTTTCTTTTGTAACAAAAAAAAAAGCCTGGGTTTCCGAGGCTATGTGTAGACTGATAAGTCCGAAAATGTTTAAATAATGGCCCTAACGGACCCACGAGCCCACACAGAGTGATACAAGGTTTTCCTCGTGCTTCTGGAAACGCTGGAGGCAATGTTTATAGGTCTTTAAGTGATAGGTCTTTTTCTTAATTGGAGTGTAAACCTTCTGGTACTTAAGCTATGTGTTGTATTTTTGTTTTATATGGACATAGTGTCTGAAATAAAGTTGATCTACTACCACCTACTAGAAGCATCCATATCTAACTAGTATTGTGTACAAAGTAGGCTTGTGACGATGGGATCACACATCTGCGATTGCAAAGAACAGCTTCGTTTTATTTTTCCCAGCTAAATGGTATCGCCACACTCTTGTCACAATGAGTTGCAAGCTAGTAGATCTGCTATTTTAGGGACGTATAAATCAGGTTTTCAGTTTAGGTCTCGAGATCAGGTCATATTGTTTTTGTTGCCCTTTTGGCAACACCAGTGGTACACCTACAGTACCTGGTCATAAGTGATCTGTTACAACTGTGATTACCGCAAGTCCTTTCAAAACTAAACTTGTTTTGTTTTGAAATCTGAAAATAAAAAGTTTTAAAAAAAAAGAAACTGGCCGATGCCACAAACCACCGCTGACCTTCCAAATTTCAATCCTTGGCCTTCTTGCCATCCCAACACACCAACCTATTTATGTACAATTGGTGGCCTAGTGAAAAGAGTACTCTTAAAGTTCACAGGTTCAATCCCTGAAAGGTCACAGTAATACTGTATGCTCGGTAAGGTTTCACAACTCAAGCTTGCCTCAGAACCCCAAACTTGCTTGCTCTGTGTCCATCTTTATGCTCATGCTGTTTTTGTACTTTTTTTCCTGTTTTAATTTTAGGAATGTAGGTAATCAAAATTGTTACATTTTAAACTTTCTTGACAGGGGGAGAAAAAAAACTGGGTAGACATTAAACATGGTCTAATGCCGGGTTCACACTGCAAGATTTTAGCCCCTATTATCCGGTTGCTGACCTATTTAGACACTCACCGACAAATCCCTGACTGGGGAAATTGGGCTTCACTCCCCAAAGTTTTGCTCGCTGTGTGTGAACAGCTCACATAGTGTGATTCCAGTTCTAGGGAGATGGCTTGTGGAGCATCTCCAGACACCTGGCATGTTTGATGGCACTGTCACCGACTTGAAATCATACAGTATGAACTAGGTTGCGTTGCAACCAGCACAGAGGTGTGCTACAGCCAATGAGAGCACAGCACAGGTGGACATGGGTGCTCGTTTGATTGTGTAAACATGTTATTTTTTGTTAACTGACAGATCTGGATAGATGGATATCTATCCATAGACCTTTGTTTCCTGTGGGGAAATTCAGGCGTCATAAATATTGGTAGCAATGTTGATATTCCAGACAAATACATTCTATAAAAATGATTGGAATCGGCACGCATGGACCACGGAACAGACACTGCCATGGTGCCGTGCAGTGAACGAATAGTACCCCATCTCGTGCATGGTATCACTTTCATGATCAGACAGACACTGCGGAGATGCAGATAGAATATAATTAGGTCCACTTTATTGATCCCTGGGGGAAATCACGGTTTCCCTCATCAAGTAAAAACAAACATGAAAGACAATATAATGATATAATAAAAAATACTTTAAAATGCACTGGGATAAAGACAATCCAAAGTATACTGCACGCCATTGCGTCTGTAAATCGCATCATGGACAGGTGAAGTCTTGCAGAGGGAGAATTAAGAAGTGGCATCAAGTTAAACCAACCATATAACATGTTGACTCCTCTCATAAGTCTTTCTGTATAACACCTTTAATCTAAAAAATGTAAACAAACGTGTTTAGAAGAATGAGCTTTGTTGGTATTGTCAGTAAGGAGCAGTGGTGGATAGTAACAAAGTACATTTACTCAAGTACTGTACTTAAGGACAATTTTGAGATATTTTTTTTTACTTTACTCCAGTTTCAATTATTTTACTTTTACTCCACTACATCTCAGAGGCAAATGTTGTTACTCCACAACAATTATTTGAAAACTTTAGTTACTTTGTAGATTGTGATTATTATTACAAAACATACATTAACCACTTCAGCCCTATATATACACACTTTATATATTTACAAGCTCACAATGTGTCGCAAGGAGCTTGTAGATCTGCCATTTTCAATAGCAGAGTACTTTTTCCATCACTGGTAAGGAGATGCTATTAAGTGCAACACCAGCAGACACACATGGCTGTCATTTCTCACAGCATCTAGCTGTCAAACCACGACGGGAGCTCAGTGGCGCCCCGTGGCGTCCATTCACAGCCAGTGCACCCCCGCCCCCAGGCCCGGTGCCTTTACCAAAGAGAAAGTCAACAAAATGGTGGCAGCGACATCATGTCACGTGACTCCTTTGTGCTTTCGGGCCGCGATTCCAAGCGACGCAAACGTCCACAACACGACATGTCAACAAAATACCACTTTAACTCAACCTCACAACGGCAACAACGGCACAACGTCGCCGTTAAACACAGTATTCGCCGAGATCCGTCGTGTGCGCGGAAAAAACAGACATGGCGGCCATTTTCCACTATAGTTTGCGCAGGCAAGACAGAAGAGGAGAGCCTCTTTATTTGGTGTTTCGACCAGGTGGGCGTGGTTGTATGCTCAAAACTAATCCAAACTCCAGAAGAACGATGCCTCAAAACCACGCCCACCTGGTCGAAACACCAAAAAAAGAGGGAGTCCCAAGATAGACGGTGGCACCCCTCAAAAATAAAAATATGAAAAATATTTCACTCCACGTCGCAGCATAAGCAGCAATAAAAACATACCGATTCCTCCTCCTTCTCCATGCCGGTCGGCATCTGCGGCACCGCCCGGTTGATGGAGGCGTACTCGTGCAGATCGGGCAGGTCCTCGCAGCGGAAGACGGGCAGGGGCTTCGTGGCGTCCAGCGCCCGCGCCCGAAACGACAGTTTACTCATTTTTTATAACGTGATAAACGGCATAAATCTTAGTTATGTCGATCTGCCAAGAACAACAGCGGCGGATCTTGCGAGAGGAGATCTCATGGAGGAACCTAGTCCACACGCTTCTCTCAGCGAGTCGCACACAGGAGCCGATCTGAAGCGCTCTGCGGCGGGCAGCAGAGCCGGGCCTCGGCCGGGTCTCAGTGGCCCTCGGTCGGTCGCTTTTCCTCGCAGGCTCCGCTGATGCTCCGCGGCTCAGTGCGCCATGGCCAACATGGCGGACATTATTTTACAAACTCTCGCAGCAATCCTAGCTCGCTCCTGGCGGCCCGGCCCCAGTGTTGCCAGGTTTTTGCGAGAGAAATGGGCAGCCAGGTCTGGGAAAACAAGCCCAAAAGAAGCGACTATTTGGCACTTTAAAACATTAGCCATGGATCACACGACGGCTCGTCCGTCACGACTCACGAGCTGTCATGACATGACAGTCATGTTTCAGGGCTATTTAAACATATATATTGGCGATTTGAAAATAGATCTACAAGCTCACAACGCAAGCTTGTAGATCTGCTATTTTCGTTTTTATTTTATTTTATTAGGAATATTTTTGAAACATTTTAACAAGAAATCTTGTATGGGGGTCCCTGGCATCAAATGTTTCCAGATGGGCGTCCGCAGACAAGCACATTAATTTGGGGGTCCTTGACATGAAAACATTTGAGAACCACTGGTTTAAACAACATTTAAGAAACAAGCCTAAAAAAGCAACTAATCTTTAGAAACAAGCCCAAAAAAACGCAACCACCAATATTTATATAATAACTTTATAGAAAAGCAAGACCAAAGTCGCTTATGATAAGCAGACATGGCAACACAGCCTCGATTACACTATACAGCCATTCCCACGCATTGGCGCGCGCGTGCGCGCTCGCGATGCCTCCTCCGGGGAGAGAGAGAGAGAGAGAGAGAGCGATGGAGTGAGCGAGCGCGCGCGCAAGGTGCAGATGAATGAAGGTATGTCCTACAGCAGTTCCCAAACTTTTTAGCTTGAAACCCAAAAGAAAACTGTCACGTCTCCCCGGGACCCCAAACTAGTGAAAATAGTCGATCTACAAGCTCACAACAACGTGTTGTGACTTGTGAGCTTGTAGATCACTATTCCCCCCCCCTCTAATTAATGGATTTGTTTAATTATTAAAATGTATGAATTATTAATAAAAACCTTTGAATATTTTTTTTACTTGAAAATAATTAATATAATTCAAACAAAATGTAGGAAATAAAAAAATAAAGGGGGTATTTATGTACTCGTGAGTGACCCATAAAAAAATCGGTCCACGACCCACATATGGGTCCCGACCCACTGTTTGAGAAACAGTGTCCTATGATGCCCAAAGTTGATACAGACCTGCACGTGCTGGGTGCCACGTTCATTCTCTCCAGTCACCAGGGGAAGAGAAATGCACAGAAAAAACATCAAACGACTGCTACGTTTTCTACCCTGTCAGCCACCAGTAGTGGAAAAAGTACTTATTTACTTAAGTAAAAGTATCAATACCGCAATGTAGAAAATACTCTGTTACAAGTAAAAGTCCGGAATTCAAAATGTACTTGAGTAAAAGTACACAAGTATTGGTGTCAAAATATACTTTAAGTACCAAAAGTAAAAGTACTCAGTTAGATTTATTCTTTTTAATCTGTACTAATGGCAGTTGTCTGAAGTATTGTTACAACCAAAGCAAAACATCACTCTGCCAATTAGAATCTATTGTGTGCAAATGTCGCCACCCTGTGGTATACAATTATCAAACTACAGCTCATAAAAACTTGATGGACAACAGTTGATCAGGCTAACAATAATGTTCCACGTTAATCATCAGAAAGCGTATCTTAATCTACGAATAATGAAATAAAAAATATGAATAATATATATTAAATAGTAAAAAAGAAAATCAACTAAAGTAATTACTTTCCAATCAAAATTCATCTTGAATGAAAATACATGTGGGAAAAATACAGTAAAACCTTTAAGGCAGTTGTCTTCAGCGTTTTCAGGCCAAGGACCCCCTAGCTGAGAGAGAGATGAAGCAGGGACCCCCTCTATATTGTATACAATTGTATTTCAGTTTAAACATTTTTTTGTCTACTGGTTCTGCTCTTTTTCCCTCTACACCTATACCTCCTTTGCCAAAAATAGCCGATCTACAAGCTCACAACGCCTCGCAGCGCGAGGCGTTGTGAGCTTGTAGATCTGCTATTTTGGCTAAAGTTCTCCTCAGAAAAAGGATACTAGGGTTCAAGTGGTTAAGGTAAAACAAAATAATCATAATCATATCACAAAGATTTGGCGGACCCCCTGTAGTAACTCTGAGGACCCCCTAGAGGTCCCGGACCCCCTGTTGAAGACCCCTGCTTTAAGGTATGAATGACATGACTGTTACTTCAAACAGTGACTGGGATTATTAGTCCAGGGCTGAATGAGACAATTAGACAAATATTGGTCATTTGCCAGTACATTATTTTGGGAATTAGAAACAGATCTTGCTTATTTTTTAAATGTATTCATATATAGTCTACATTTCTATAGCGTCTAAAGGCACATTACATTACAGCAACCAGTCACACACACAGCCGAGGCAACCTACTTGTTGGGAGCAGTTAGGGGTACAGTGTCTTGCTCAAGGACAATTCGACCTGATGCCAAGATATGGCGACTTTGGGGAACCACTGCCATGGCCGCCACAAATAGGCCACTGGCATCTAGACCACATGACTTTCAATTCACCTCTGAAACAATTCTAGCTGACATTCTCTATGCTAGGAAGGAACTTGTACATATAACAAACATTCTGTATTACAACCCCGGAGACAACAGGGTTGTACTTTGTCATACGGTGGTGTCGCACAAAAATTGTGAGCTTGTAGATCACAATTTTCCGCACATCACTGTTGTACGGCGAAGTATAAATCCAGTATAAAACGTAAATACATCATCCGAAGGGAATCCCGCTCTGTAAAAATTAAAACACCAGACCAATAAATAATGGTGCCGTGCAAATATGTCTACTTTTCTTTCCTCTTCTCCGAAAAGCTTAGTTCCGTCTATTATTCGTCCCTCTTCTCATAGCCTTTGTCTGCCTTGTTCTTTACTAGCTCCTAATCCATCCCAATTTTTTGTTTGTAAAACATTCCTTAACAGTGAATCCACAATGCAAAAAATGAAGAAAAACATGATGTAATTAATCAGAGACTCCACTTAACAGCAAAACGATATAAGAATAAGTGCTCCTCGGAGCACAGGTCTCCGCCAGGTCAGGTAGGTTATTGTGGGCCAGCAATGTTCGGAATTCTGCCCACTGCCCAGCTCAAGTGATCGTCATTGTAGGTTTTGGCCATGTATAGAACCGCAGCGGGAGATCGGAGGTAACCAGCCCACCACACAACAGCCTTCATCCATTAATGTTTACGCATTCATCAGTCACTCCACGTTCATATGATGACAGCCCCAGGCTATCTATCTCTCATAAATGTATTAAGTAGCCCTGGATTAAGTAGTAATCCAGGGTAGAACAGGAGAGTTACAGAGGGCAGCATATACCCCCCAAAGTGCATAATCCCCCTTCTAAATCCCCCCCTCAATTTGAAAACATGAATTTTATACTATGTTTGCATGGGAGGCCAGGCCACAGGGAACCTGGACCGCCTAGCCCTGCCATATGAGGCGATATGGTACCAAACATCATGTGCAGAAATAACATTTTAAAGCAACGTCTGAAAAGAACAATAAAAGTAAGATAAAGTGCAATAACCTGTGAGGGTAGGTGACAACTGCCGCCATGGGAACCGGCGATTAATCCAAATAAGGTATGGGTAGTCCATGATGGCCATCATCCACAGGGGAGCAGCCAGGGTCTGGAACCTTTAGGATTTTAACGATTACGGTTCCTTAACGATTCCCTCTTAACGGTCCGATTCCTTAACAGTTTCCTTCATTCCCATCATTCCTTTAGGAAGTTCTAATCTAAATGGACCATAACAGGTCTGTAACTCTGAGAGTGTAAAAATGGAACCAAATGGTTCCATTTGTACACTCTCAAGAGTTATGGTGGTCCTTGACATGTAAAGTTTGAGAACCACAGGTAATGTAATTGTATAGCAGACGTGAAGTCCACAAGCCAGCTGTTTCAGTGTGATAAAAACACGGTTCCAGAACCGGTTCGAAATGTGATGGAGCCGATTCCGGTTACTCAATGTTGGATCCGGTTCCGCTGATTCCATTTCAGATTCACTGTACAGTCCTGGAACACAATCACCTGTGACAAAGACAAAAGTGACATTTAAAAAACAAACAGTATTTTACTACATGGCTTAATGAGTTTGTATCACTGATACACCTGGAGAGGCTACGTTGCAACAAACAGGAAAGTCTAGCAACATTCGAATACATATGGGGTCCTATCACGGGTCATCTTCTCGAATCTGCTGTGTGACTGCTCTGTTTTGTACAAGCCCCAATTGTTAACGTGTCCAACTGTTGTATTCTGTTTGCACCTACCTTATGATAGGTTAATTACTCATGTGTAACATGCATTATAGTCTGGTGCTTGTTTGTCTTATTGTTATGTCTTGTTGATGTCTTGTCTTATAAAAAACGAATACAAATTAATATATATATATATTAAAACAGTATATTATTACCCATCTGGACATACATTGTATAAAAGCACAGGGCCATTTTCATGCAGCCTAGAAGTCTGAACACAGTGAAGACAATAACAACCCCCCTTGAGACAATATGACTAAAACTGCTTCTATGCATGTAAGCCTGTGTGGAAGTAGTTTTTGCAAGAACATTCATTGGCAGGAGCACTTTTTATATTATGGAATACAGCAAGACAACCGAGAAAGAAAAAAGAAACATGGACCACCAAAAGAAAACTAACAAGCTAACGTTAAGAGACAACGACCACCAATTTCTAACCAGCAGTGCATAAACTAGTGAGCTTTCCCATTGTACAGACCGTGGATTATTTGTCTTTTTACACACAGCTGTTTGTCAAGGGAACAGCGCCACCGAAGCCAGCTGTATGACGTTAGCCATTTAGCCCTGTGTGTTAGGCCGAAACAGGTGACCCATTGCATTATGTGACGCGAGAGGTCGCTGCTGCACATAATGCGATGCAGAAATACTCCGTTACAAGTAAAAGTCCAGTAATTAAAATTGACTTGAGTAAAAGTACAAAAGTGTTGGCATCATAATATACTTAAAGTACCAAAAGTTAAAGTACTAAAATGTTTGAAACTAGCAATCTACAAGCTCATCGCGACGCGTTGTTGTGAGCTTGTAGATCAGCCATTTTCAAATAGCCTAGTAAAAGTACAATATTTGCCTCTGAAATGTAGTGGAGTAGAAGTAAAAGTATTGAAAATTGGAAACGCTTAAAAACATCCTCAACTCAAAAACGTACAGTACTTGAGTAAATGTACTTAATTACTTTAAACTACTGCTCCTGAGGCTCTTGGCATAACATAACACAACACAACACAATTCTTTCCCTCATTGTTTTTTTTATAAATAATGTCACGCAGGCCCCACTTTTCCATTCCAGACGCACCAAAATTAAGCAAAATAGCGATATCTTTGACGGCGACACAGAATTCGATTGGTCGCCGATTGCGGGTGTAACAGCTGACCCTGCAGCGCCATTAGCTTGGGCAGCTAACACATTATAGACACTAAACAGAAACATTTTCATCTAAATCACACTCACCACGAACTTTATCTAAAAGTTAATTTCAAATCCCCTGTATGAACGGAGGGGAAACGAGCTGCTTAAGTTGAGTTGCAACTTACCTGCTGCTGGTCCACAAAATCCACAGGGGATGAGGAGCAGTGTTGCCAGGTTTTGAGACAGAATTAAGCAACTAGGTCTAGGAAAACAAGCCACACTTTCTATATCATGCATCAGCTATTTGAAAATAGCAGATCTAAAAGCTCACACCACGTCACAATGTGACGCGTTGTGAGCTTATAGATCTGCTATTTTGTTATAAAGCTCTGCTTTGTTTAGAAGATAAAAGACTCAAAGAGTTAAATAAACAACTCATAATGTAACATTCCTCACATGGACGTTGAGTAAAGTTGTCAGTGTTTTACCAGGGTGGTGAAAAAAGCTGCTAAAAGACATGTGACAAGACTGGAAACAAGTGAATTCTCTCCATCCGACCAAAAAGGTGAGTTTTCAGCAGGTGTGTTAGATAAGCTTAGCTAATTAACTGCTTAGCATTAATAAGGAATTGATGTAATTGTGTGTAATTTCGTACTTTTATTTGACTTGGTAAAAAGCAACTAGGCTGATTTGAACATTTTCAAGTGGCATTTCTTCCTCTGCCTAGTGGGAATGTGCATGTGAAATTTCACGGAAATAGCAAGCTGCGTTCATGATAAAAAATGGGTTTTGCACAAATCGGCCCCCAGGTGGCGCTATAACAGGCCCATGTGAAAAATGTGAGGCAGAGGTTCTGAATTGGCATCCAGGGAGTGTGTGTGCACAGTTTCGCAGCGACCGGGCCAACAGGGCCAGAGATTAGCTGTTCACAGACGGACACACGGACGGACGGACACACACACACACACACACACACACACACACACGGACGGACGGAGGGTAAAACATACTCTCTCGCCATGCCTATTGGCCTGGCGGAGACAATAATAAACAGTTTGGGAACCATTGTTCTACTACTTGATGCTCAATCTAGGCATTATAATTGTATTTTGTAACTGCTGTTCTTTTATGGCAGTAAGTATGGCATAATTTACAGTAATACAAACGACAAACAACATACTAAAGAAAATTTTAAAATGCAATATTGAAAATATTTTATGATAAATCTAAATGCCCCTGCGTTGAGAGTCAATATCTCAACTGCTGTTAGAAGCAAAGAAGAAAATACAAATCACAAATAATGTTGAGTACTTTGTTGATGCCCCCTAGTAGCACTGTGGTTGAATATCTGTCAGCTCTCCAAGATAATCAAAAGCTTAAGATTTAATGCCACTTGTTAACCACAGCATCCCTTTTCTGGAGGGGAACGTTGGGCAAAAATAGCCGATCTACAAGCACACAACACGTTGTGAGCTTGTAGATCTGCTATTTATGAGAGAGAGAGAGAGAGAGAGAGAGAGAGAGAGAGAGAGAGAGAGAGAGAGAGAGAGAGAGAGAGAGAGAGAGACATGGAAACTGAATAGATTGGAGAGAGAGAAAGAGAGAGAGAGACATGGAAACTGAATAGATTGGAGAGAGAGAGAGAGAGAGAGAGACCAAGAATTTAGACAGCTAGTGATAGCGACAGAAAGACAGACAGACATACAGACAAAGTGATAGAGACAGACGGCGATAAGCAGGGCCAAGAATGAAGCGCAAAAAGCAAAGTGCAATAATAGCACAAAGAAAAAGAAACCTAGTAAAGAACCTCACTCGTGGACACCTCAACCTATTGCCATTGACAGGAATCGAACTTGCGACCTTCGGATTCACAGGCTGAGACACTACCTGTAGTGCTTTTTCAGAATGAAGTATGTCATACATTGAAAAAACATACTCTCAAATAAGCATTTCAGTTTATCTTTAACAAATGCACATGCAGTAATTGACACGATCATGTTGTGTGCATTGCAACTTGAAGCCTGCATCAAGTGAGGCTTGAACTGGCGACTTTGAGGTTGTAAGGTACAAGCTTAAGCGAGAAGCCATTGGACCAACAGGCAAGAACCTGTGAAAAAGGAGATCACACAGATGATACAGTTTCACGCAAATAGCTGAAAAATCCTGGGTTTAAGTGTTTTTCAAACTGTTCAAAATTGCGGACCATCTAAGGGCGGCGCTTACTGGTCAACGTGATACGTAAGATTGGTTTCAGTGATATTTGGAATGACCCTCTACAATACATTACTGCAAATTTTCAAAGAAATGTGAGTCTGCATGTATGTGTTAGGGGCAGATGAATAATTGTCATGAAACTGCAATATTCATTGGCTCATTAAAGCTTCATTTTTTCACTTAGAAAGAATCCGCCCCCAACGTTTTGTCGGCATAGGTCCAAAGTTCATATGTAAAACGTTTCGTGCAGATTATTCAAAAATCCCAGGAGGATTTCACTGTTTTTCATATAATTCAAAATGGTGGGAGATCTAAAGGTCAGAGGTCAAAAGAATGTGAATGTGAAAGTTGTTCAGCATGAGGAGACGCATATGTGTATCAAAGTTTCATGGCTGTAGGTCAAACAGGGCATGAGTTGTGCCTGTTCAAAGTTGGCATTTTCAATTGAGTGCTATAGCGCCACCTTTTGACGAAAGATTGTGAGAATTATTTCTTGATAGTTTTTCATGACCATCTACCTTATGGCAGAGTTTCGTAAAAAGCGTATGCACGGTTAAGCCAGAACTGCCGAAAGTGGCAGAAGAAGTGACAGAATAAAGCGAATATTAAGACAGGGCCAGGAGCCATGCTGGCCCCGTAATACAAATGCATGTCAAGGAGAGGCAAAAATGTAAGTGTGTGTGATGATTTGCCCAAATATGTAGTTCTACACTGATGTAATTGTCTCCGCCGAAGGTGGAGAATATGTTTTCGCTTCGTCCCGCCGTGTGTGAGCAAACATTGTTAGCCAAGCTAACATTGGGCAAGCTCCACGTGACACGTGTCAATTTGTTGACACCAATGCCTCTGATTGGCTAGAGGGACGCGTGACGAAATAAAATTCTATAAATAGGTGTGTCACTTCAAAAAGCCCCTACTTTTTGAAGTGAGGTAAAACAGGATCAATCAGACTTGATTGGAACAGTACCTTCAGTAAGTCCAAATCACCCGTCTGTGCGTGTGTGTTTCCCTCTGAGAACACCTAACATTGGTCAAGCAAAGGCGCAGAAGGCCAAAGCTAAGAAAGCATACTCATCTACAATTGTAACACAGAAGAGGACTAGAGTTGAAATGATCCCACAACAAAGCCGAAGTCTTAATACGTGTCAATATGTTGACATCAATGTCTCTGATTGGCTAGAGGGACGCATGACGAAATACAATCCTATAAATAGGTGTGTCACTTCAAAAAGCTGTTTACGTTTTTGAAGCGAGGTAAGACAGGATCAATCAGTCTTGATTGGAACAGTATCTTCTAGTCCAAATCACCCGTCCGTGCGTGTGTGTGTCCCTCTGAGAACACCTAACATTGGTCAAGCAAAGGTGCAGAAGGCCAAAGCTAAGAAAGCATACTCATCTACAACAGTAACACAGAAGAGGACTAGAGTTGAATTGATCCCACAACAAGGCCGAAGTCTTAATACGTGTTAATATGTTGACACCAATGCCTTTGATTGGCTAGAGGGATGCATGAGGGATGCATGACGAAATACAATTCTATAAATAGGTGTGTCAACTGACCGCTTCTAAGGATGAGAACGCCATCAGTAAATCTGAAAGACACTACATATTCAGTCGCCCCTGCAGAACACCAAAAACCACGCGCATTCTATCTAGACGACAAGTTTGAAGAATTGGCAAATCCATCAAAGTACCCTTATGGCCGTGGTGGTTTAAAAACAGAAAGAGAAAAAGACATCACACAGAGAAAATATTTTAACCAACGCCTTTTGCATTATGATGATGATATTATGAAATTAGAACATTCCTAGAGAACTATGGTTAAAGATAGGGTAGGTGATTTCATTTGATTAAAATAGCACGGGTCCGCTGGCGGAGACTTGTGCTCCGAGGAGCACATTTTCTAGTTAATTATGCTTATACTTTTGCCCAAATAAGGAGTTTTGTTTCTGTGGCTGTACCAATATAAGTGTTAGCGTGTGGAACATTACTGTATTGTTTTACAGAGACTTGAATACTTCACTTTCATCCACTTTGTTCTTGTTGTCCAAAATGTGGCACTGGACCTTGGATCTGAACAGAGGAACAAAGAGGTCCTACGATGCTGCTGTAGCAGTGGAACACAATCTGTACTCCTTTGGAGGGTACTGTAACTTGAATGACAGGGCCAAGATTGCAGTGAATGTCTTCAATACAGTATCTTTGAGATGGATTCAGTTGCCTCCTGTGACAACTGGAAGAGGAGAACTTCCACCTGAGGTTCCCTCCAACTGTGTGCTCCACACAGCTGTGCTCATAGAAGATATCGTCTACATCTGGGGGGGTTTAGTGAATTTTCAGATAGAGGAGCGTGCTGACTTGATATATATCCAGGGGCACGACTCCAACATGCTTTATGCATTTGATGTCGACACCCACAGATGGTTAAGGCCCAGTGTTTCTGGGACAGTTCCAGAGGGGAGGAGGAACCACTCAGCCTGTGTCTTCTTGGGGAAGGTCATGTATATCTATGGAGGACACAACAAGCTGACTGGACACACTAATGACATGTACAAGTTGGACACCACCACAATGGTCTGGTCTTTAATTAACACCGCAGACACTCCATCACCTGTTTCATCACGTCACTCTGCCACCATCATTGGGACAAAGATGTTTGTATTTGGGGGCTATCCGGACAAGGACAACAACATCAAAGTGTTTGACACAGAGACCAACTGCTGGCTGAACACGCCTTCCGCACAGTTTCTTCCAGAACAACGCAGGTGTCATTCAGCCTTTACTTACAATGGAGAGCTGTACATATTTGGTGGATACAACAGTCATTTGAAGCAGATATTCAATGATATGTGGAAATATAATCCAGAGACCTTCTCCTGGAAGAAGGTTGAGCCCAAGGGGAAACGCCCATTTCAGAGGAGATGTACGTCCTGTTGCATGGTGGGAGATCGTATCATCCTCTTTAGAGGATACAGAGACAAACCCTGTGTCCTGTACATGCTAGACTTGAATCCGGGTTTGAAGATGTTATGTAAGCTAGCAGTTATTCAGTACGGTCTGGAGCAGTCAGAACTCCCACACGACATCAGGTGGGAACTGGCAGCCATGACGGCAACAGAGTAAATATTGCAATCCGCCAAAAACAACCATGTTGGCTTTTGTGAATTATGAAGTCAGAATGTTACCTCGTCCATCCAGACTATAGGATCAGATCAGATCCTATGTACCTAACCATCAGCTGAGTTGAGTTGGAACAGGTTCTATTTACTGTAGTTCAGAAATACAAAAAATATTTTTCAAAACAACTTCAGACACAAAAAAAGTCAAAACATTCTATAAGACAATATAAAATAAGAAGAAATTAAAATAGCTAGATCTGCTATTTTAACTAGTTTGGGTCCTGGGGAGACATCACATTTCTTTTTTTGGTTAAAAGGTTAGGGAACTCCTGGTCTAGAATTCCGAAATTGATTTTTTTTCTGTATAGCTCTGCTACCCCTCCTAAACACACACACAAAAATAATTATATATTATTAATTTAGTGGTTTTTAGCCCATAGGCCTGCATAAAAATAATTACAAATATAGCTGCAAGCAGCGATAAGCGGGGCCAGGGAATGCAGAAAGAAAAAAGAAAGAAGCAATGATAAGTAATATGCACAATAAGCCATAGAAACATAGAAGAATGAACTTGAGAGAAAGAAGACCATGCAATTAACAAATGAGCATTTTAAACCCTCACTAAAACAACGCCTAAGCCTATCCTCAAGAAACACTATGTGTAAACCCAAGAATGCCAAATCATGATCACCTCAATACATTGTCGCGGACAGGGATCGAACCAGCGATCTACGGACTCCGAGGTTTCCTCTCTTCTCATTGAGTTAGATATATGGCCTCCCTGGTAGTGTCTGTTGATATTTATAAGTATTTCCGTCCATTATGAACCAAGCCTCTGTGTCCCGAACTACTCTAGATCACTGGTTCACAAACCATTTACCAATAAAGGCATTTTTGTGTCTCCTCGGAAAGAAAACTAGTGAAAGTAGCCGATCTACAAGCTCACAAAACGTTGCTATCTGAAAAGTTGTGAGATTGTAGATCGGCTATTTTCACAATGAAGTACGTCATACATTGAAAAAACTCTCAAATAAGCATTTCATGTTATCTTTACCGTTTGCACATGTATTCATTGATACAGTCATGTTTTTTGCAATTCAATTTAAATGAGTCTGCATCAAGTGAGGCTTGAACCGGCAACCTTGCGATCGTGAGGCACTCGCTTAAGGGAGAAGCCATTGGACCAACAGACAAGACCTGTGAAAAAAGAGATCACACAGATGATACAGTTTCACGCAAATAGCTGAAAAATCCTGGGTTTAAGTGTTTTTCAAACTGCTCAAAATTGCGGACAATCTAAGGGTGGAGCTTACTGGTCAACGTGATAGATGTGTTCCTCATGAGTCAAGGCACATGTGTAAGCAGGTTTAATGGCTGTCGGCCAAACGAGGCATGACTTTTGCCTGTTTAAAGTTAGCATTTTCAAAAAATCGCTATAGCGCCCCCCTTTGACCAATTGGAGTAAGATTGGTTTCAGTGATATTTGGAATGACCGTCAACATTACCGCAAAGTTTCAAAGAAATGTGAGTCTGCATGTATGTGTTAGGGGCAGATGAATAATTGTCATAAAACTGCAATATTCATTGGCTCATTAAAGCTTCAGCTTTTTTTTCACTTATGGAAAATCCGTTGCATCAGTTTGTCGGCATAGGTCCAAAGTTCATGTGTACAAAGTTTCGTGCAGATTACTCAAAAATCCCAGGAGGAGATGTATTTCTTGATAGTTTTTCATGACCATCTATCATATGGCCGAGTTTCGTAAAAAGCGTATGCACGGTTCAGCCAGAACTGCGAAAAGTGGCAGAAGTGACAGAATAATGCCAATATCAAAACGGAGCCATGCTGGCAGCCTGGCCCCGTAATTAAAATCAACGATTATCGTCCCATCCCTAGTTGTGACAGGATACAGTGTGTACGTATTCAGTATACTGTACATGTTGGCCTCACTTCACTGGCTCCCTGTCAATTTTTGAATTTATTTTAAGGTCCTTTTATTTGCTTTTTAAATCTTTAAACGGGCTATAAAGCTCCGCTGTACCTCGCTGAGCTCCTGGAACCATACACCCCAGCCAGGGCTCTGAGGTTTGCCGATCAGTCGTTACTGGTCGTTCCAAAGACTAGCAAAAAGACCAGGGGTGGCCCCCACACTGGAACGTCCTGCCTCTCCCCATCCCATCTGCCAGTCCATCAAGGATTTCAGATCATTACTTAAAACCCACCTATTCTCTTTGGCTTTTAATTGCACTTGATCCTCTAATGTGTTTTAACTATGCACATGCCTGTTGATGCTTTGTTTGTCTCAACTTGTACAGCACTTAGGTCAGCTTCTGTTGTTTTAAATGTGCTCTATAAATAAAGATTGATTTGATATACTAGGCTGTGTATGTTGTGATATATACTCTGACTCTCGTCACTTGAATTAATATTTGTTTCTTTGTTTGTTTGTTTGTTTCTTTGTCAGAGTGGAGACAGACTGTGGTTGTTCTTGTGCCATAAATGCCCAGAAGACTTGAGGTTCTCACCAATGACTACACAGAGGTTATCTGGTGAAGCTAGCCAGATGTTATGTACTTAAAATGGAGATGGCGGGAGACTCCGCTGGAAGGCTCACCCGAGGATGCCCTTAGAGATGGAGATCTGGAGATCTCTATCCATGGATTTGTCTGCATGGGGGATTCCTCCGCACTCATGGCCCTGGTCTTCGGTGTGTGTGTGTCTTCGGTGGTCTCCGCCGGTGGTCTCCGCCGAAGACAGCGGCCTGCCGGGGATTTCCTCAAGACGGCTCAAAGTAGGAACCTCTTTAGGGCTGTCACGATTATGACGTTTAACTTTACGATTAATTGTCGCTCAAATAATTGCGATTAACGATTTAATTGTGTCGTGCTAACGTTATGAATTAAACTTTGCCTGGCTTTTTTAGGCTTCATAAACAAAAGCCGAACTACAAGCTCAAAACGCATCACGACGTGAGCTTGTAGTTCGGCTATTTCCACAATATTTTGAAAATGTTTGAAAATATATGAATATTTTTCAACATGGAAACGATTGACGATTATGACTATTATCCCCCAAAAAGTATTGTGACTATCTCAAATACTTGCGATTAGGTGATTATGTCATAATTGTGACAGGCCTAATTTTTCCTTTTCCTTTGCTGGATGCTGCAGCTGCTTAATGCTGCAGTTTGTGTTGGAAGCTGCTTGTGGTGTATGCTGTTCGTGTTGGATGATGCTTGTGGTGTATGCTGTTCGTGTTGGATGCTGATTGTGTCGTTGTGTCGTGCTGATGTGGTTCAAGATGTTGCTCTGCTGCTTTTTCTTCCAGGTTCTTTTTTTTTTCAGGTTGTGGAATTGAAGGCCGACATTGAATCTACGACTATGTTGGTAGTGTACTTTTTGTTTTCAGGTTGAATCTACGACTATGTTGGTAGTGTACTTTTTTTCCCAGGTTCTGGAATTGAAGGCCGACGATTAATCTAGTACGACTATGTTGGTAGTGTTGTGGCTGTTATTGGAGTGTGTTTGTGTGTGTGTGTGAGACAGAATTTGCATTAAATATTTGTTTAGACATAGGTCTCTGTAAATCCGGGCCTGGACCTGGTCATTTGAAATGGTCCAACAGATCTGGTCATTTGAAAGGTCACTTTTTGGTAGGTACCAAAAGGTCACTTTTTAGTAGGTACCAAAAGGTCACTTTTTGGTTGTGTGTGGGGGGGGGGGAGGGGTCTTCACACTAATCACATCATGACCCTGCTACATTTGAATCAAGACTATCTATGCTTTTCATTTAAAAGTTTAATTTCTTGCCCCAAAAACAAGATCAAGAGCATTATGTCAGTGTGTGTTCCATCATGCCTGAACTGAGTCAACGAGAAGCACATTTTGAATGATCAATTTCTACGATAAACTCGCCCCAGAGTGCCGCTGGTGGTCAACAGACATCCTGCTTCGACACGCAGAGGTTGTGTGTTTACCGGGTAGAAAGTCACACACAGGCTCGATAATAACAGAGCGTTTTAATTATTTTAAAAAAGCTTCAAACTGACCACCCAGCAGACACTTGGCAGACGGCTTGTGATTGGACGGACGACGAAAGCCACCAATCACCTGTGTAGATGAGCTCGATGGTCCCCTCCCATCCGCACACGTTTAGAAATAATAACATTTATGATGACGATGATGCTGCTTGATGATTTTTAAAATTAATTATATATATTTTTTAATAGTACCGGTAATTAATCATTGAAAATCTATAACAACTAGAAAAATATATATATAGAATAATATAGTTGTTTTGGATATTTACAAAAGCTCTATATTAGTATAGACATGTATTATTGTTATTAATATTTTACTTTATTAGCTGTGATAAAAGTTCAATAGTTCAATAGTTCACTGCAATGATCAGTAATTCTTTGCATCTGTTGTTATAGGTAGCTATAGGTTTCACAGCTGTTTGAATTTGAATTGATGAGAAACTAGAAAAAGTGCTCCTCGGAGCACAGGTCTCCGCCAGGTCAGGTAGGTTATTGTGGCCTCCTGGTGGCGCTATAATAGGCCAATGTGTTTCGGGTGACATTTGCTCCTCAACATAGTGTGAATGTGCGTGCAAAGTTTGACCGTAATCGGACGCTGCGTTCATGATTTGCGGCATTTTGTTCAAAACAAGCCACTACTGCAAACTTTAGATGTTAATCGTAGCCAATCATGATGGAATATGAAAAATCAAACACATCCGTCTTGATCACATGACTATAGAGATCATGTGTACTGATTTGCGTGAAATTTGGATAAAATCGGAATAAGTAATATGAAAAAAAGTGTTTTACATAAGTCGGCCTCTTGATGGCGCTATAAAAGGTAGATGTGAAAAATGCAGTGCAAAGGTTTTTCCTTGACCTCTAGGGAGTGCGCTTACAAAGTTTTACACAGATCGGTGCAGTTATAGCTAAAGACATGAATCGGCCTGTTATAGCGCCACCATGGGGCTGATTTGAAAATTTTCAAGTAGCATTTCTTCCTCGGCATAGTGGAAATATGCATGCAAAATTTCAAGGAAATTGCATGCTGTGTTCATGATTTGAGGCATTTTGTTCAAAACGGAGCACTCCTGCAAACTTTGGAAGCCATTTTTAGCCAATCAGGATGGAATATGACAAATCTGAAAGACGGAGATTAGCTGTCCACAGACAGAATGACGGACGGACGGACACACACACGGACGGACGGACAGGGGTCAAAACATACTCTCTCGCCATGCCTTTCGGCCTGGCGGAGACAATAATTAATTTAAAAAATCATCAATCATCATACATGTCTTCCTGTACACTTGATGCTTTCTAGTTCTGGCTATGAAAAGTTCTGTTGGCTATTATTAACAAACATGTAGTGCATACCTTTCAACAACAATTAAGTTAATAGTAGGAAGGAGTCATTTATTCAATCCACTCACTGGCAAAACAGGCTCGGTAATCTAGAAGCAAAAGCAACAGTGCTTGCAAGCACGTTGCAGTGTTTTATTACGTAATTCCAGCGGTGTAAAGTAACTAAGTTCATGTACAGTACTTAAGTACAATTTTGATGTATTTTTACTTCAGTATAAAATTTTACTTTTACTCCACTACAGTTATTTGAAAACTTTATTTACTTGCATTGTGAACTCGCAGATCTGCTATTTTCAAAAGATTATTTATACATTTTAAATTATTTTCTTTGAATTCCAGGCTTTAACTTCTAACAGAGTATTTCTACATTGCGGTATTGATACTTTTACTTAAGTAACAAATGTGAGTACTTTTTCCACCACTGTGTAATTGTCTCCTGGGCTGGCTGGCTGGCGCTCATCCATCCATCCACCCTCCCCCCCTCCCTCCCTCCCTCCCTCCCTCCCACCTACCCCCCCCCCATTCTCCCCCCATCGCCTTGTTGCGAGGCAGGGCTGCCTCTGCCTATTCCCCTTTCTTCTTCACATGCTGGGATGGGCGAGACTGTGATATTCACAGGCCACATTTTTCACAGGACAAAGATGAGAGGGAATGCCTGCATGGGGTGAAGAGGCATATGGAGTCATTTTCTCTGCTTCACCAAAAGCACTGAAACCACTGGTAAGAATCAGCATGCCTGCCTGTCCTGTGACACAGGGAGAGGGGAGGTGTGGGGGGGGGGGGGCTCCATTGGCTAGAGTAAGAGCTATGATTAATTTTGCTTTACTAAACTCCCCCAGCAAGGTCATCAGCAGCCATCTGTGGGCAGCAAAGGAAACCCAAATATCCATTTAGATTTGAAAGTCCCCCACTGTTTCACTGCGCTTACACGATCCGATCCAATGCACCGGTGAACTGCAATTCCATTATATCCCCCCCTTCCTCTCCAAGCCTGCTGTAAATTTAAGCTGTGCAGAGAAGTAACAGTACTCCACATTTGGGATTTCACTGTATGGTAAATTCAAAAGGCCTTCTGATGAACCATGAAGGCACCAGGGTGCACCAGAGGCAGGGGTTTTTCTGTTCGCATAATAAAAGTAGCTTCTACTATAAGCCACACTTATGATGAAGTGAATCTAAAGAGAGAACATGCCCTCATTGCTGTCATATGTGGCATGACGACAGTACCCTCTCCTCTCCTCTAGAGGGCAGTGGTGGTACATCTAATATTTAGACTTTGATTCACCATCATCATAATGCATCGTGCGAGGCATTGAAATAGCCGTCTCTCTTTTCCTTCTGAGACCTGAATAACAATATCTAACCATGTGTCAGCATAAATATGATCATTTTATTTTACAAGGGGGTTGATAAAAGACCATTTACATATTTGTCAGACTAGCACAAAATAATGTTGGGGCTGGGGGGGTATATTTAACATACACTATAGGCAGATGCCTGTTGGGAACTATGACCATTGGGAACGCATACCCCCCCCCTGGTTATACAACACCGCTGTAGGCCTACCCGTTGGCAGAGTAGCTGTTGTACCCATTGTCAGAGTACGGTAGCCTACCGAATCCGTATTATAATAGTAGCCTACTTGAAGGCTATGACGTCAGTTATATGATGCAGCGAAGGAGGAGAGGACACTGGAGCAGCTTGGACATTCAAGGATTTTTGCCGGACCCAGGGGGTCGGCCTACATGAGGCTTTGTCGGTCGGTCTGTCCCTCTTTTCCTACCCAGCCATTCAGATTTTAACCACAGTTTTTCAACCACTGTTTTTACCAAGAATTCCACGTAATGATGTCATCATCACACGACATCATAATGTCGTTATAACAACTAGGGGTCTGGCAGAACCAGGTCTCCTGGTTTCACTAGTTTATTTTAAGGTGCTAGCAAGGGTGACTGACGTTTCAATGTCTACGACATCTTCCTCAGAGTCATGACGTCAGTCATAGGATGTCGTATTGATGACAACAGACAGACATATGACAAGTTTGAAGTCAATCGGTTGGACGGTTCTTGAGATATGCAGGGAACAGACAAACATTCCATGCATTTATACAGATAGAAAAATAGCACGTCATAGGATCAAAGGAGAACGAGTCAGATGTAATATCCTTCTTCCATCCTGTCAATGCAATGACACACTGCTGACAACAGTTCAGACAAAAGGATGCTGTTTCATTGTTGTGCTCTGTTGCACGTCAATTGAAAAAAGAAAAGGAAAAAGAAAAGTTTTCTCCATTCCCATACTATTCTGTCAATGTTCTTTGTACTTTGGGTTGACTGTTATTGTGATTGCACCTTTGTAGATTGGGTTTTCCTTCTGCAATAGAATGAAAGCAAGTACCATTATGTTTGGGTAGATGCTGGTTTTGCTCAGCTGCGAGGCGTTGTGAGCTTGTAGATCGGCTTGTTTTGGCAAATAGGGAAAAAAGAGCAGACTAAGTGAAAGGTCAGGTTTACTAAGTATTGACAGTTTAAGTAGTTAAATGTCTGAACATTAACATCAATCCAACACTGATGATGATAGTGCCGTCAAACAAGTCTATGAAGCTATCTATGAAATCTATGACAAAGGTTCATCTGCAACACAATTTTACAATATGTAGTGTAGTGGGGGTCCCACTTCATCTCTGTCTCAGCTAAGGGGTCCTTTGCCTGAAGAACGTTGAAGACCACTGCCATAGCAACAAGAAAGACACACCCAGGCCAGATCCATGCCAGACGCCGACATGACTACGGTGTTCGGCCTTGTCAGACACTCTGGGGAGACAGGGAAAGAAAGCCGTTCAAAGGTTACTTGGAGCGCAGGATCGGTTGATTATTATTTTTTTGACTGGTCCGTTGGGAAATAACCTTTATGTCATGAGGTTGTGCCTGATACTCGTTACAAGACCAAAGGTGACGATGCCTTCGATGTGGCTAGCCCCAGACTCTGGAATACCCTGCTCCTCCACATTCGCACTGCTCAGTCATTAGTCCATGAGCCAGACAAGATTTCATTATCGAAAGAGTGGGCAAAACCATACCTATATTAAATTGTTCATAGGGTCAATACGAGTAAATAAATATATGATAACCTCTCCACAGGAGCAGCTTTTGCATGGTTATCACACATTATGTTATTTTCCCCATACGTACATGACAGGTGAAAAAATTACAAAATTTAAAAAAGATTTATCATAATGAAACTTCCTGAGTTGATTACTTACATGAAGACAATGATTTATCGTATTACAAGTTTTCTGAAATTGTATATTTAAATATGCAAATTAGGCATTTAGTCCATGAGCCAGAGCCCCAAAATTGAGCCAGATATTGAATATTCCCTCGTTAAAACCTTTGACTCCAACATCTTAACAAAATGAAATAAGTATGTTGACTCTGGCTTTGTCCAATGTTCCAATGTTGATTCTGGACAGTTATGCAAACGTGGGCATATATTCCTAATGCCTAATTTGCATATTTAAATATACAATTTCAGAAAACTTGTAATACGATAAATCATTGTCTTCATGTAAGTAATCAACTCAGGAAGTTTCATTTTGATAACTCTTTTTAAAATTTTGTCATTTTTTCACCTGTCATGTACGTATGGGGAAAATAACAAAATGTGTGATAACCATGAAAAAGCTGCTCCTGTGGAAAGGTTATCATATATTTATTTACTCGTATTGACCCTATGAACAATTTAATATAGGTTTGGTTTTGCCCACTCTTTCGATAATCATTGCTCAATTTTGGGGCTCTGGCTCATGGACTACATTGGCGGTTTTTAAATCCTTAAAGACTCATTCTTTCTCGCTGGCTTTCAATGCTGTTTGACCGCACAATTGCCCTGGCCCTCACGGAATAGGACCTACCTTTGATGTGCTGCATATATTGATATGATGTTTAGTTTTCTTGTTGTGTCATGTTTATTTTTTTCCTCCGTTTTAGTTTCTTTTCTCTTTTCTTGCCTGTCTGTATTTTAATATGCTCTATGTGCAGCCCTTTGGTCCGACCTTCGTCAATGGAAATGTGCTATACAAATAAAGTTTGATTTGACCGATTCACAAACTTGCCGTGTGTGTCGCTGATGACCATGGGATGAAATTGAACGAGGGAAAAGCGTGTTTCTGGGCCACATGGACAAAGAGTCCCTTTTTGTCCCATCTGAAGCAGTAAGTGTACATTGTCCCTGATAGCCTTCTGCGTCCATTTCCTATAACTGTGTAGAGCCCTGGCCTAGAGGTTCAGCTGTGCACAGCTCAGCTCACAGGATACATTGTAGCTGGAAGGTCCTCATACAGTACCTGTGCAAGGTTCACAGTTAGGTCCCTGCAAGTGGCTGACATGGCAGATGCAGGTTCCACAGAGGCAGCACATGGCAGCACATGCCAGCACTTTGCCTGAAGAAATAAACTTTGAATCCTTGGTGAGGCGCAGAAAAACCTCTGACACCAAATGTAGAGCTTCTTGACCCTAGAATGAAAGAGAGCTGAGGCAAGTGCATTTTTCTTTTTTAGAGAGTCCCAGAGTATAAAGCAGAGGGTAAAATATGCTTTTATATGGCCACGCACACGTTTCACACAGCATGTTATCGGCAGTGCAGATGCACTCAAAAACATATTAGTGTAGCTTATATGATGGCTTTATGGTTGGTGTACCTTATTTTGCCTGCTTGATTGTAATTGTATTATTGCTGTTTCCTTTAAAAAAAGAAGAGAGAAAAGCATATAAATCTGTAATACATTGAAAATGTAATGTTTTTTTTTTTATCGTTCATGTATATTATTGTCTTATAGGACCCCAGGAAGACTAGCTGTTACTTACAGGCAGCAGCTAATGGGGATACTTTTAAATAAACAAATAAACAAACAATGCTGTCAGGTTTTCCTGCAGCGCCTGCAAGCAAGAAAAAAACATTCCTTTTGGCATATCTTATTCACAGTTACTTTTAGGACCATGGTACAGCACCACCAAATTTCAGATGCACGCATGAAAAAAAAAGCTGTAGCTTGCGTAAGATGCCAATGACAGCAAGACGACACATTTTCATCTCTACTCATCCGTCCATCATGGGATAGACAGGAAGGAGTCTACGCTGAGAGGGCATTTGTACGTTTAAAGGAGAATTCCGGACAAATTAAGTGTTATCTTTGATGTCTCGTTACTCACCTACCGATGTGAAAAGTAGCGTTATTTTTTTTCATATATTCCCCTGTCGTCATTTTTTAAACACCCTCCGTTGTTATAATGGGAGCGTGAGGGTTAGTGAAGTTCGTCTATTATAACCGACGCAATGTTATTTTTTTCTCTACTACGATTCATTGTAGAGTCTCATGATAGTCAAACATGCGCTGAAAATTCCTGCGAGCCTGCCGTTAATGGCGAACGATTTAACACTGGTTGCTTGTTTCCAGAATCTGGCAACACGAGTTGCCAGGTTCTGGAAGAAACAAGCAACCAGTGTTAAATCGTTCGCCATTGACGGCAGCCTCGCAGATAGTTTCAACGCATGTTTGACTATCATGAGACTCTACTATGAATACTAGTAGTGAAAAAAACAACTTTGCGTCGGTTATAA
Source organism: Gymnoscopelus braueri (assembly GCF_963280865.1). Classification (NCBI taxonomy): domain Eukaryota; kingdom Metazoa; phylum Chordata; class Actinopteri; order Myctophiformes; family Myctophidae; genus Gymnoscopelus; species Gymnoscopelus braueri. Next base: position 32,329,079 of record NC_137623.1, read on the forward strand.
TAGACGAATTTCACTAACCCTCACGCTCCCATTATAACAACGGAGGGTGTTTAAAAAATGACGACAGGGGAATATATGAAAAAAAAGAACGCTACTTTTCACATCGGTAGGTGAGTAACGAGACATCAAAGATAACACTTAATTTGTCCGGAATTCTCCTTTAAGCCAGGGAGGCATTCACGCGTGCCACACACCTGCCTCGCCCTAGGAGAAAGACACATAATGGAGGGAGGTTAAAAAATATGTTAATGAACGAGGCATCATTCCGAGAAGCATTATTCATCATTTGACAAGGGTTGGTCTTCTCTTAACCTGCCCAGAAGCCAAGTATCTCCATTGGCCCAGGAGGATTCACTTTTGGATGAGAGGTAGATGTTGGTTTCCCATGAAACCACACACACACACACACACACACACACACACACACACACACACACACACACACACACACACACACACACACACACACACACACACACACACACACACACACACACACACACACACACACACACACACACACACACACACACACACAATCAATGATAAAGTAGGGTATGCTTCAAGGGCTTCTACTGGTTCTACCGAGTGAAGACCCGCCCTCGCTGTGGTTGCAGCCAATAGCAGTCATTTCCGCAGTTTCTTTTCGGGACCGGAAGTTCAAAGATGGCCGATTTGAATTTGCCACGAAAAAGTGGCTTTAAAACGGGTCTGTATAAAGTAAACGAATGGGGCTCCCTTCGTCCATATTTTGTACAGTCTATGGTCGAACCCATTGGTTGAGTCATGAACTCTTCTGGGTGTGAGCCCAAGCTTGCAGTACCAAAGTTGGCCACTTGTCAACTTTTGCCCTCAACCAGCCCTCTCAGTCCTGCGGGCTTGTAGTGGTTGTCAAGGAGATTGAGGTCAGAATCGACCTCCTCACCCTGCTTGTCTCGCTCGCCACATTTGCAAAACGTCCCCACTGCACCCTGTGTTACACCTGTGAGGGAGAGACAGTCAGTGTCCATTACTTGTTTTCTGTGAAATGTCTCTTTGATGTTTCAGCATGATCAGCGGGAGGGGGCCGGGGGATGACTGTGTCCCTTTGACACAAGCAGTCACGTAAGGGCTGCAGTAAGGTCCACCTCCTCGCTGTAGCCTTGGGGCTTAATAAAGACTGAGGACAGACCGGACATGCCAGCCACACTCCGAGATAGTGATTATGGCATTAAAGCTCACCTAGCGATAGAAGGTGAAAATGCCTCGAGTACAATCCTAATATCCCAGCTAACGAGCTAATCATAATCATCATCATTACCATCAGCTTAACGAGAGACGGTTGTTAGCAGTGGAAGACGTACTGACATTTTTTACTTAAGTAAAAGTAACAATACCACAATGTAGAAATACAAGTAAAAGTCCGGTGTTCAACATTGACTTGAGTAGGAGTACAAAAGTATTGGCATCAAAATATACTTAAAAGTACCAAAAGTAAAAGTACTCATTATGCAGTATGTCCCATTTCACAAGTTCGTTATGTATGAAAATCTTTTGAAAATAGCCGATCGACAAGCTCACAGCGCGTCGCATCGCATAATAGGGTTGAAGTGGTTAATGTATTGTTTTGTAATCATATTTTTAAATAATATTCAGTAACCAGTAACCTTTTCAAATAATTGTAGTGGAATAAAAAGTACAATATTTTCCTTTGAGATGTAGGGGAGTAGAGGTAAAACAATTGGAAATACTCCTCCAGTAAAGTAAAAATACTTCACAATTGTACTTAAGTACAGTACTTGAGTATACTTACACCACTGGCTGTTTAGACACATAGCACTCAAGCACATGGCTGCCCCGCTGCACATACGGATAGGGTATACACACGTGAACATGCGCAACCACACGCGCACCTGATCACTGATTGTGTAGCCTCGATCTCCAGGCTTTTATTTTATTTCGCGTGTTGCTCAAAAATAAGAGCCTGGACCAGCCTGTTGACGTTCCTGGAATAGAAAGTGTTTAATTTCCGCAACCAACCAGAGTGCAGTGGGCGTCGCTCCAAATGTTGTGACGTCAGGGCTCTCAATGCTGAATATTGGGGGAGGAGGAGGGGCATGGGGCCGGGTGGGGGCGAACCAATGGGATCTCGCAGAATTCAGAATCAGCCTACTGATTGTGATACCAGAGCAACTCCTCCCATGCTCACCTCTCCTTGGCCTACTTACTTACAGTTTGAAATGTTGGGGCTTCTGAAGCCTGTGACAGCTCGCTGTTCTCTCCCCAACGACCCCGGAGGTCAGTGCCTGCAGATCAATAACAACAGTCAACCTCTTTAAACCCAGGAGGTGTTGCCTCATACACAGCAGGATAATCACTTTTGAAGGAGGCAGAGAGAGAGAGAGAGAGAGAGAGAGAGAGAGAGAGAGTTCTGCCTCAGCTTACATTATATACCTCACCTACAGTATAATCCGCAGGGTTGTTGTGAGAGTTGTCGGAAGGAAGACACTTCTCAGTTCCCATGTATGCAAATAAGACCACAACACCGCACGGTGGGGAAAAAATGCATACCTGTGTTTTTGTAGCATCCCCAAATCCCAGTGGGTAACCAATTAGAGGAGGGGGGAAATTGCTTCACCTCATATGATATGCGTGACATCCTCAGTCATGGCGAATTATGATCTGGATGTGTATTTCAGTTTTGCAGTAAGGTGAGCCCGCTGACAGATGAGGGAGGGAGGGAGGGGGGTAGAAAGAATAATTTGTTTCTTCTTACAGCCTCATCATGGCCAGTGACAGGCCCTCTGCATTCTGTGTGTTGCCAGAGGCTCGACTGCACCACCCGGTTGAATATGCACTGCATCAGCTGCTCCACCCTGGGATAAAGATACACTTTAATCAACCCGGCGCAGTGGCCATATTTTAACTGGCACGGAAATGCAGAGGCTTGGTTTGGGTACTTCACATTGTACCGGATACGATATTCTATGCAACAAAAAAAAATATATATATATATTTATATTTTACATTTAGCTGACTTGCACATATTCAGAGTGACTTACAGCAAAACAACTGCAGAGTAAAGGCATGCGGCATACTCCAACCGAACACAATTACATCATAATAACTCGGGAAGTGCCTTTTCGACGTACTTTTTGGCAGTTCTTTGCACCTCCGACAATGTCTCAACTTTCCACATTCTGCCCAAGGCTTGATTCTGCCAGCAACGATTTTTGTTGTTGTTTTGAAGAGTTGGGTTGGCTGAGGAGATTAGGAGGTATACGAACACCTCTATATTTGGCAAGCCCTGCCCCGAAGCCGAATAAAAAGTTGTGGCTTCGTTTGGAGACTATGCTGCAGGTTTTAGCCTCACTTCCCGGTTGCCCGAAGGTGTAAGAGATCAATAGTACGGTGTAAAACATAAAGAGCCAAATAGTTGCCGTCTGACAAGGCTCCTGTGACCCAGAAAGATCATGAAATAAAGGAAAGAAACTAAAGCAGGGCGGAGTAGAATGAAGGTTTTTCTTTTTCATATGAAGCAGCCTGACGGATTGGTTAACCAAAGCACCTTTACGAAATGAGAGCACAAACTTCCCTTGAATTCACAACACGGAGGGTTGCACAAGCGCAGAGGATCACTGCACTGCAAAACACCAGCAGACAGGCAGTAGAGGTGTAATCAGTGTTAACCCTAAAAGACCGGGAACGCATCTGTGTGTCATTTTTAGATTTCTTTGGCTATTCAAAAATAGCAGATATACAAGCTCATAGCGCGGCACCGAGTGCCGCGTTATGAGCTTGTAGATCTGCTATTTTCGAAAAATCGTGAAAATGTAATGCAAATCTTTGATATAACATTTATAACTCAAATCTTTGCTTTTGGGGATTCTACAAATGTCTTCTAAATCCTAACAGTTTTTTGAAAAAACGTACGTTGCTATAATCAGTGTTTCTCAAACTTCTTCATGTCAAGGACCCCCAAAATTATATGTATTTGGCCGCGGACCCCTATCTCAAATTATTTTGTTCCAGGGACCCCCAGAAACAAAGATTTGAGTTAAAAAATGTTCGCTTTAAAAATATATATATTCAAAGATTTGCAGACATTTTCACGATTTTTCAAAAATAGCAGATCTACAAGCTCGTAGCTTGTAGATCTGCTATTTTTTAATAGCCAAAGTGTAAAATAATGCTTTTTTAGCTCAAATAAAAAAATGACACTGATGCGTTCCCAGTCTTAATGGGTTAATGTACTCTCCCCCACTCTCGCTCTCCGTCTCTGTCCTCCCCTCGTCCTCCCATCCTACAACTCTTTCTCCCGTCACTCACTCCTTCACTCTCCCTCCCTGACAGGGGTCCCATTTCCGTTCCCCAGAGGTAAATAAATACCATTTAGAGAGGGGTCGGGGGGCGTGAGACATCCACAGCTCAAGCCTCTATTTTCCGCCTCGGGCGGCCATTTATCCAGACAGAAATAGATTAATAATGTAGCTTAAACCCGTCTCAAAGCCATGCATGTCTAACTACAAACAGCTTATATAGTGAAACTGTGGTAATTCTAGAGCTAATACATGCAAATGGGAGCTGACCTTCGGGGATGCGTGCATGTCAGATCACTGTTTGAAAAATTGCCTCCTGAGTAAGTATCGGGGAAAGAATAACCCAGTATTTATAATGTGAAATATGTGGAATCTATGGAATGTTGTTGGGTGTGTTGAAGACAGGTCCGGACTAAAATAACATATAGCCTTTTTTCCTACTTATATTGATCCGATCCCAAATGACTGGCCATGGGGTCTATTTGCAGAATTGCCCCTGTCATCCAGTTTCCCCAGCAGACCCCATAGCATAGAGTGGAGCCCATAAGCATATCGCTACTTACGATAATTTCTTTATTTCTTAAACCTGGGCCCTATTTAAATTTTAATTGGTTAATGTGTTCGCTTCTGGGCATTTCACTTCCGGAAAGGCAATCCTGCAATTCAATCTATGCATTTTCCCTCCAAATACAGGCTGATATGACTCTATTTGCATGAAAACATTATTCCAGTTGTCTCTGGGGGCCTCTGTCATTCTGACGTTCCATGGGAGTTGAGTGGTGTGTTGCTGTTCATAGTTTAGCACTATATTTCCAGGCTCATGTCAGAATATTCACCTGAGTTCGAGCAAATAGATAATAATAGTAATGATATAAAAAATGTACCCAAAGATACTTAATGGGGGCATGAGAAAACAACAAATCATAACAACTTTATTAGGGGAAGAAAACACTAAGACAGTGGAATGAAGAAAAACTAAGAAAGCTGAATGACGAAAAAAAAGGGGAAGGGGGGGGGTAGTTACAGTAGCTGTGGAAAGCGATATTGAAGAGGTGGGTTTTGAAGGTGGTTTTGAAGGTTTGGAGGGTTGGGGAGTGCATTCCACAGGGTTGGGGCAGCAAAAGCAAAAGCTCTGTCGACCCAGGTACGCCGGTACTTGGTCTTGGGGACCTCAAGGAGGTTTGCGTCACCAGACCTGAGGGGGCGGGAGGGGACATGCCGTTTGAGGAGATCGAAGAGGTAGGGGGGAGCCAGATTGTTCAGTGCCTTGTAGGTGTTTAGTAGTATTTTGAAGTGGATTCTTTGTTTGACTGGGAGCCAGTGAAGGTCGTGGAGGACTGGTGTAATATGGTCTCTGGAATGGGTACTGTGGTGGCGGAAATGTATAGATTGCCAAATATATGTATTGTGTACTTGTTGGCCTTCCCTTATCTTTAGTACTTACCTACAGGGCAACCACCCAGCTTTAGTTACTAGTTACTTTGCAGATTTAGATTATTATCACAAAACCTACATTAACCACTATGTAATACATACATTAACCCTATATATAGTTCGGCCATTTGAAAATAGCAGATCTACAAGCTCACAATGTGTCGCGAGCTTGTAGATCTGCTATTTTCAAAAGATTTGTATACATTTTGAACTTATGAAATGGGACATTCTGCACGATGATTACTTTTACTTTTGGTACTTTTAAGCATATTTTGCTGCCAATACTTTTGTACTTTTACTCAAGTACATTTTGAATACTATAATTTTACTTGTAACAGAGTATTTCCACATTGCAGTATTGATACTTTTACTTAAGTAAAACATGTGAGTACTTCAATGATATAGAACTTAAACATGATTTTGACATGTTACCATACAACAAGCAGAGAGGGGAGGCTGCTTTGTTGTTGTTGTTGTTGTTGTTGTGTCATAGTAGGTTAAAGAAAGAAGCACCCTAATAAAGAAAAATGCCATTCCTAAAGTGGAGATACAGGCATATAGGACAGGCTGTACCCAGAGTTGCAGACAGTGTAAATCTTTCATAGGAAGTATATTGTTGCTGTCTGGCAGAAACCTCTCAATTTTTCAACTTATATTTTTTTCATAAATTAATGCCCACTCGCTGTCCCTCGTTCACGTTTGTTTATGTGCTGATAAGTGTGAGAAATGCCTTTGTTGTCTGGTATACGGAGCCCAGTGGCAACTGAAAATGCTCCAAAATATTTGGACGTACACATATCATGGCCAGGTAGCTGTACAACCCAAAGTTCAGTATCACTTTTAAAACAACAATTGCAAAGTGCTTCACATGGTGACCACGTACACAATTTTTAAATTATATTTATGATAATGTACAGCATTTTCTCCCCACAATTTATGTGAGTTATATGATGAGAAGGGCAAAAAAAAGAGTCTGCACTTACAGAGGTTTAGTACAGGTACAACGTTTCGGTCGCTTGGACCTTCATCGGGGGTAACCGGAACACTCACCCCAAAACCCTCTCTCCCCCATTTTTTTCGCAGACCGCTCCCCCCCCCGCACCCCCCCCCCCCCCCGAGCGGGGCGAGCGTTCTTCTATTCTCACTTTTTTGACGAGAGGGCTGGCCTGAGGGGTGTATGAAAATGACCCACAGCCTGTTTTCTGTGCATAACGATGAGAAATGAAACATTGATTGAGTCATAATTTTAGTTTAGAAGCCTTTCAGAGCATCAGGTTAAGATAAACCATTTGAGGCATTAAATAAATCAAATCAAATCATCAGAATATTAGCTTTTTAATAATTCCCAAAGTAAAAAGAGAAACCTACCATAAATCCGCTTGTCAGCGGTTTCAGTGATATAGAATTTAAACATGATTTTGACAGTTAGCATGAATGAGATCAGATAACACAATAAAGACAGACTTATTTCTGCGTGATTAAACTTCAACCCTGGTGTCCCTACTTTTGGCACGTCGTTATAGGCAAACATTTGTAAAATTCTATAAAAGCTTTGAAAATAGCAAAGTTTGCAGATCTACAAGATCACAACGACTTAATGTGACGCGTTGGGATCTTATAGATTGCCTGTTTCTGCTGCGCGACATCATCGTACGACAAAAGTATAAAATATGGCTTAAGTGGCTCAACTATTGTCGTCTACTATTTCCTCCAACCCAGTGTCACTGAGACTAACAAATGGTGTATTGTGATCCTAATAAGATTTCCTGCGAAAACATTCCCCCTCTCTTCCAGCTTCCTAGAGTGGGATGTAGAAGTTAGGAAAAAGAAAATTCAGTTTGTGATCAGGGTACGCCATCAGTTAACTCTGGCCCTGTCTTTACTAGGAATCTTAAATGTCCTGGTAAACAAAGCAATGGACAGTATCAACTGTCTTAGAAGATAGAAATCCTGTTGCTCTTCCCAGTAACCATCGTTTCTGTTTTCATCGTGCTGTAGTTTTGGTAGGGATGGTGGGCCTTCCCTAAATCCCCAAATTTTATACACGCATTGTTGCATTTACAAGCTTTACAAGTGCAAACCTGCATGCTATTACTCTTTCCACTGATGTTGGGCACGGAATGTTTTGGGAGAGAGATGACGTGTGTGGCTTGGAGTGACAGATCCATTTATACTTAGTGAAGTTGCCAGTGCGTGTCCAACCACGTCCTACGGTGGTTTAAAAGCAAATTGGATTTCAATCCGTCCCCAGTGTGCTTCGGGCGCATTGACTATCTGATTGCCCCAGACGCATTTTAATGCAATGTGTAAATGCAGTATAAGTTGTAGCGGTGGCCATTTGAGCAGTACAATAATATTGTACTAGCTCGAAAAGTTGCACATACATCAAGCAGAAGCTGCGTGGTTTTTTCCCCCCCCTCATATGAGAAATTACAGTGTCAACATGTCAATGTCGGTGAACTATCTCACACCCCACAGCTTGCATTGATCAGGGCATCCAGGTCTCCCTCGGTCACTCCGGTGAGTTCCGGAGTTCCGCCAACTCAGTGAACAGGCTCAGTGAACGTTGGAGGTGAGCCCCAGGATGTGGTGGTGGATGAAGGGAGGGGGGAGCAAGGCCATGGCTCGAGCCTCTTACATGGATTCCGGATCATGTCCTCTGTGGTGCTGATTTCACCGTCTTATCCACGGATGCACCAAATCCTTGGATTTGGGGCCTCTTTTTAGAGAGGGAGAGAGCGAGAGCATGCATACGTGCTTCATATGTGCGTGCATGTGTTTGTGTGGAGGGGCAGGTGATAGCGTAAGGGTGGCTGTTAGGGTTATTTAAGGTAGCTCAGAGTGGCCTGCTGGTTTGCAGTACAATGGAGCAGGGACCGTGGACACTTTGTTATCTGCAGGCCAATACAATAAAATGAAAATGAGTTTAATTTGATACAGCCTAATATTCACAACCACAGCCGCCCTCAGTCCGACCTCACACTGCTATCTCTCACTACTGTTTTGGATAGCTTACTTAAAGAAATAGAAGAACAAAAACGAAGGTATTGAAACCCATTGAAACCCATTGTGCAAGGTGCTGAGGCTAATATTAACATGCACAGCCATAACAAACTTGTTATTTAGCTAAACACAGGAGTGTTCTCTATCAGCAGCAGATCAAGGATAACCTGGCTCCGTCAAATGGAAGAAGCTTGATCAAGGACGTCTCCGCGTTAAATTCGGCACAGCTAGGCTGTCAAAACAACAACAACAACAAAGATTTAAAAGATTGTTCTTTTGATTTTACCACTCCATTGAAAATATGCCTGATGGTATACAAGGTCCCTGAGCTACAATCAGGCATGCAATGCTCATTTGGTATGTTCTTGCACTCTATTTCAATGACGTGACGCGCACGTCGCTTAACACCTACACTGCAAGTCACACAATGGACAATTGATATGCATCTAGGCTTATTCCTATGTTAATTCGCTAGGTGTGAGTCGGGAACCTTTGAAAACTTTGTTGAGGTGCGAATTTAAAGTAGTTTTAAATCTACGCGTGTGCCTGCGCGTGCTCCTGGTCAAATAGGTTCCGGCACGGCGTGCAAGGCCGTCCAGTGAGCATTGCACCCCTGGCTACAATGGAGTTGGAGGTCTGAGATCGGGCTAGGGGTAGCGAGTGTACAGGAAATATATTTAGCAGGGAGAGACTGAGAGCTTCCTTCTTGTAGCTGGTGCGTGATCACCGTCAGTGGATTTGAAGCGTTAGCAAAGGCCCAAACATTGCAAACATTGTAAATTCAGAAGCAACAAACCAGTCAGATATCACAGGGGAAAATAAAAAAGCCTACAATCTAACATTATGCAAGTAGAAAGAGAGTTAAACAGTCTATTAGAAGTAAAACATCTGGAATTAAAAACCATAACAGGAGTAGGTTACTCGTGTTAAGAGTGTGTTAAGTGTCTCCTGTCCACCTGGTGACTCCGGTCCGTGGCAGGGCAACTGGGGCCGACGGGGCGTCTCGGTCTCGCTCGGACGGGGTTGGCCGCGGAGGAGTGCGAAGGACAGGCCACCGGGGCCCTCTCCGCACGTGGTCCCTCCGCGCCTTGCAAGAGGCCCAAGGGGCCCTAGCAAGAGGCGGTTTTTAATACCTAGAGTATTTTGTTGAGGCCAGTACATCATTCAACTAAATAAAGGTCACGTTTTGTGTAGTTTGACGCCTGTATGTATTTATTCTAATGGCCATATTTATTCTTGAACGCTATAACGTAACCACGTAGCCTAGAGTGTTTCTATCTGTAATCTATCTGTCTAATGTATTCATCATCATAGGTCATATTGACCATAGGTCATATGCTCCAGGGCCATATGACTTGCTAACCGTTGGTTCCCAGGGCTACTTACTTTTATATTTCCTTAAATATACAGTACTATACTGTGTGGTCCGCCCTTTGGTCCGCCCTGAGATTGGGGGGTCATGGTTCAATCTCAGTAGTGTCGAATAGTAGTGTCATGTCCAGGGGGTGTACTTGTACATCAAGCTGCCTCACGCTACAGAAACAGGAGATAGGCTCCTGACCTATGGGCCACATGTCTTGGGAACCATTAGGGTAGAACCAAAATCCGGAATACAACATTTAATGGAGTAGTTCACCCAAAAAATGACATATTTTCTATCAATTACACACCCCATGAAGCCTTGAATTCATGGAGATTTGTTTAGTTTTTCTATTGGCTCAGGAATGCGACAAAAAAAGAATATATATATGGGGTTTGAGTCTGAAGGTGATTCCAAGGCATTTGAAACCAGACACCACCTTAATAAATTCTCCTTTAACAAAAACACAAAGTTGGGGAGTCTCTGTGGGTCTTCATGAATTTTTTTTTATTTTTATTTGTATTCAAGTCTAAAAATGAGAAAACTAAATGAAGTACAGCTTCCTGGGAATGAAGAGCAACTGGATGAAGTCACACAGTAAAATCATCAGTGATTTTACTATGTGACTTCATCCAGTTGCTACATGTATGTTGGCTACATGTACATAGAACGAAGCCTTTAACTGCAAGTTACATAATAATAATGCAAATCTGATTTGTTTCTCAAATCTGATCTTTTAAGACTTTCCACACTGTGTATTCAGACAGCGGCATAAATAGCAGATCTATAAGCATTTTGACGCGTTGTGAGCTTGTAAATCGGTTATTTTTGGCAAGCAACACCGTCGTACAACAACATATAAATCAGACTTCAGTGTCTGAGAGTGTCCAGACTGAGACACACATTTAGAAATTAGAATAGAGAGAGAGAGAGAGAGAGAGAGAGAGAGAGAGAGAGAGAGAGAGAGAGAGAGAGAGAGAGAGAGAGAGAGAGAGAGAGAGAGACCTATTTCTTTGTTGCACCCTGACATCATAAATGCATTCATGACATGTACTCTCACCAATTCCTCTCCAATTCACACAGCCAGACATCTCCAATAGACTGCATTAATCAACAAGATTAGGCAAAGAATGGGAAGTAAATCCTGTATATGACTGCTGCTAATGCTGGATGAAATTGAACTTTATTGGTAATCATGCTTCTCATCGCATTTGCATTTTAATGCACTTTTGTAACTTCATATTTTTTCGGTTTTGTTATCCTGCCGCCCTATGCTTGTATTACCATTTTAATTTGATACTCCCCATAGACAATGCAAACCCTGGCTTTTGCAAAACTACAGAATAGAAGGTATCTTTGAGAAATGCTGTTAACTGAACAAAGTTACATATTTCCACGATAGAGCAGAGCGCTTGTTAAGATCTTAAACATTGTTCTTATATTTCACACCAATGTGAACAATGTCTACAGTTGCAAGCACAAGCACACAAAATGAAGTTTGCTTATCCCAAAACAAAATATTTACACGCACGCACGCACACACAAACAAGCTCTCTCTACTACCCATTCTGCTATGGCCGCTGAATGGGTACTGTATGTATTTACCTAAAGCACTATACTGTGTGTGTGTGTGTGTGTGTGTGTGTATATATTTACACTAACTAACACTCGCGCACGTCTCGACCCCAATATGGGAGGTGCGGGTCAATGCAAGAAAATGTACAAAATAATAAAAAAAATTACCTTCAACACTCCAACTCAAATGCAGGAATCAGGATGTCTTGCTTTATTGCACAACACGTTTCACTAATCCTTATTTTTATTCGTCTTGAGACCGGGAGGGCGAAGCTAGACCGCTAAGCTGATGGGACCTCTCGGGGTCCCCGTCCCATGTTCGCCTCCCCGGGCCGGAGGAGGACGGCTCGGCTTGGACGGGGCCTACCGTAGCTACAGCCGGGAGACGGTTAGCCACTTAACTTAGCGCCTAGTGGCTCCCGTTTCCCGGCTCCGTCGCGTGACGGCGTCGCTCGTCGAAATCAGTGGTGGAAAAAGTACAGATTTGTTTTACTTAAATAAAAGAATCAATACCACAATGTAGAAGTACTCTGTTACAAGAAAAAGGCCTGTGTTCAAAATGTTACTTGAGTAAAAGTACAAAAGTATTGGCATAAAAATATACTTAAAGTAACAAAAGTAAAAGTACTAAAATGTTTGAAAATAGTAGATCTACAAGCTCGCATCGCGACGCGTTGTGCGCTTGTAGATCGGCTATTTTCAAATAATGTATAAAATAGGGCTAAAGTGGTAAATGTATGTTTTATAATGTAATAATTTATATCTGCAAAGTAACTAGTAGCTCAAGTTTTCAAATAATTGTAGTGGAGTAAAAGTACAATATTTGCTTTTACTCTGAGATGTAGTGGAGTAGAAGTAAAAGTGCTGAAAATGAGAAATACTCCAGTAAAGTACAAATTCCTCAAAAGTGTACTTAAGTACGTACAGTTCTTGAGTAAATGTACTTAGTTACTTTACACCACTGGTCGAAATAAATGGCCGATCGGCCGTTTATTTTTATCTTGCCGTCGGCGTTCACCGGACAGTCTGCATTTGACTTTTTAGCTGGCCGCGGACGGTGCGCTCGCGGGTTGAACGGTCCAGGGAGGAGGGAGCGCCCGCTTTGTAGCACGGGCGGTGACGTAGAAGAAAACGAGCACTCATTGTCAAATCTGACTGATTTTCCAATCGTACTGTAACATATATAGTGGATCCAGCCTGCAACACTGATACAATTTTACCTACCGAGGGGACTGGAGCTACCATTACCTACTATCCATTAAAATGTGCTACAACTTGATTTAATGTGGTGCTATCAATATATGATGTATGACCCAGGTGTCACTGTCCTCAAGCGGAGGGAGATGTCATTATGGAGCAAAGCTCTTCAAATGCAGTAGTAAATGCAGTGACACATAAGGATCTAGAGCTTAAACCATTAGTCTGGACTCTGAGCCTGTGTGACTAACCAAGGGCTGGAGAATATATGCGGGATGGACCATTCCGTCTGGCTTAATATAGAAATAGGAAGGAAGAGCTACCTACCACAGACTTAATACCTTAGCCCGCACAGTCTCTAATGGGGGCCTGGAAGTCAGCCTTCAGGCCAAGTTTGGGGAGAAAGTGTTACTATTGTCCTCGTCTGTCTGCAAAACCACTGGGCTAATATGGATTAGCGTAAAATTATTGTGCACACTGCCACCAGGCCATGGACCCCAATTCTCCAATATATACGTTTATCGGTTAACACCAACTGTCATTTCGGTGAATTGATAATTACGGAGCAGTCATCCCTCCAGGCTATGGGGGATATGCGTCCCAGGAACTGGAGCTGGAACTAGCCAATTGGTAGCAAGCTGTCCATCCGGCTTATGTGAGCTACACTACTAGCCAATTACAATGCTCCTGTCCATGTCTAATGGGATGTACGGGGTACTAGTCAATCAGAGGAATGCAATACGCCGGCAGGAGCCAGGCTCCATACTGCAATGCCAAGTAGTCTATGTCTAATAGATATAAAAAGAATATATCTTTCACCGACTGGTGATACAAACATACTTGATAACAATAATGAACAGTGACACAGAACATTAAATGACAGCAATCAATTCAGAATGACATGGGATCCACTGACATTGGAGCTGGGAGGCAAGAAGCATACAAAGCCCAACTACAGAACAGCTTTTCACTGCAATGCTGCATGCTGGTATGTAAACGCTAGGTACACAGTTTTTGCGTACTTTTAGTCCATGTGGACCTCAGAGGAGTCTGGTCAGTGTATTATGCTTTGACTGGACTATGAATTGACATTTGGGCTAAGATAACATTGAAAGTCATGCTCGTCCTAGTGATAACATGCCACAAGTCTGTTCAATGTGTTCGATGTCCAAAGATTTGTCTCCATAATAGTTTGTCATTTTGTTTGCACCGTAATGATGTAGTGTCCTTTATTAACACATTCCCTGCCAGAGGGCTTCCTTGAACAGGCTGCTGTCAGTGCCAGGAATTTTGACCTTTCTGACTCATCTTTGAGGACCCACAGAATATTTTGTGCTATGACTATGAACACATGGAATATCTCAAAACAAAGTTTTTTTTCTTTCCTTTAGGAACACCTTTGGATTCCAGAATAAACAAGCACTGGGGTAGTCTTGTGCATAGTCAGACGATCTGATCTCCGCCTACTAATATGTCTAAGATATTCAACGTAGGGGCTAGAAGAACTGGGTGGAAATATTTCCTGTTCTTTGATAAAGGCAAGCTTTTGTATTAAAAACAAACAGACTTCTTAATGCCCTCGTTTTCATTCTGCTGCGGTCTCAGCTCCATATGGGTTCTCCTCCTCAGTGATGCAGCGCAGGGCAGCCTGTCGGCCCGGAGGAACAGAGGCGGCTGAGTAATAACAGCAGAGTTGCTGATTTAGGAGTGGAGCCCATCGCTTGTTTTGACTGAGCATGAGGAAGCTTGCCCAGATATGAAACCAGCACATTATCCATGATAAGCTGGGACCAGCTCTCACACAAACATTTTGGATAGACAGACTGACCGACAGACCGACTGATTGCAAGTGGGCCACAACATAATTGTAATTTCTTTAAAACCTTGAAAATGTTCTTTTCATTGTTTAATGTCATTTTATTTTTGTGATGTGGTGTTTTATTTTATGTCAATGTCTTATTTAACAAAACTGGTATTCCCGGTTAGAATGTCTATAGATATCTACACAATTAGAATAAAGTGTCCAGAACATTAGCTATGTCTTAATTTGTCAACATTGCCAGCGTTATCTACCTGGTTATATGTTTGGTTATGGTGATGTCATGACAATTCTGTCTCTTCTATTCTATTCCAGTGGTTCTCAAACTTTTTTCATGTCAAAGTCACCCAAACTAATTTGTATTTGCCAGCAGACCTCCATCTGAAAATAATTTGTGCCAGGGGATCCCCATACAAGATTTGAGTTGAAAATACCAGATCTACAAGCTCATAGCTCATTTGCGTCATCTATTTTCATATAGCGGATGTATGTAAGGTTAAAGTGATTAAACTGGTTTTGATGCTACTGTATATCAACTAATTTAGCTGGAGAACCCCTTCAAGGATCTCTGGGGGTCCCCGGACCCCACTTTGAAAACCACTGTTCTATTCAATTATATTCTATCAGAATTCGCTGGGAGAATGGAGACGCATCGGCGCAGACTCCCCATGGAGGAGGAGCCAGTCGCCTTGACGACCACCCTGGTGGTGATGGATTATTCGCTGGGCAGCCGGACAAGCACCCGGGTCTGACAGCAACAGGCGCTGGATGAAGTCTTTGGCCCGGTTTGACACAGATGGACAGAGCTGAACTGAGCGGTGCAGGGCCATCGCTGAGTGTGAATATAATATCACCAACAAGTCAACAGATTCAATGTATTCATGCCCACACACACCCAGATGATCTGGCATGCAGTCAGCTCCCCCAGAACGAGTATTATATCACTAATCAGAAAGAGGGAAGCAGCCTTGGCAGACTGAAGTATGGAGTCTGGGTAGAGATGGGTTGCAGTTGTGTACGGGATCTTTTTCCTCTGTTTTCATTCAAACAGCATTTCGTGACTCAAAGTGGCATTTCGGAAGCTCTGTGAAATCACACGGCGCCTTGCCATCCAGCTCATTGGGGAGAATATAATCTCTTCAATAATTCATTATCCCTCTGGCTCTTTGTCATAGAGACAACACAGTGTGGGCCTCCCCCAGGCAAATACTGACCTTAGTGTGACCCCTTTACTTCAAGTAAAATACAACCCATATTTTGAATGTGGTGTCAGACTGAAGGGCAGCCATTGGAAGCAGGAGGAGAGTCGTAGATGGGTCGACTGCATTCATGGACATAAATAACCGAATATGACGTGAAGAGAAGAAGCTGTGAGACATCATGTGAATCCATGTGAAGACAGAAAACCAAAGGTCAATAATTTATAACCTCCCATGCATGCATCTATAGGGGGGAGTCCAAGAACATCAGTAATCATTAGTGTTATTGAGGCCTGCGGAGAGTCTGATTACTTTAATCAAGTTCATTGTACCCACATGGCTTTTCTCTCTCTACTGAATACTATGCTGACCTGAGACAGAAAGAGCAAGTATTCCCATAATCAGCCGTGTATTTTTTTCTTCTTCAGATATTCCTCTGCAACCATTTCTGTTTGGTTAGAAAAAAGAAAAGAGAAAGAAAAACCCATTTGCACATGAAATTCTCTCATTTGCAACTCAAACTCAAAAGCCAAGACTTTTCTCTTTTTGGAGATCTCGTTCTACATTCTAATCCTGAAATGTATTTCTCTCCCCCACGTTTTCTTGTCTCTCACCCAGTGATAACAATTAATCAAGCATGGCATTAACAATCACAAGACTTTTTGCCGGTCGTGACGAATGCAGAAAAGCAGGACTCAGTCATTCTGCCAGCATTGTTGTGCTGTCTTGGAGAGGAGCCCCCCCGCTAGTAGCAGAACAGCGAGTTACGGAGCCACTCGAGCAGTCATAAAAAAAAACATAACAAAAGAACACTGTCTGCTACTCGCTGAACACTTTTGCTCTCATTTCACACCTGAGTGGCGGGCAGGGTGACACAGTGACACCTTTGTTTTCTCTGGAAAACAGAGAATTTGATTGAGATCTCACAGTGCTATAAGTGAGTCTGGCTTTTTACCATTCACTAGTTCATACCCAGGGAAGCGTGCGCTCTGACTATACTTATGTTGCTTAACCTTTGTTCAATTATCATCTGCATTAGGCTACCTGTCATCTGCAGCTCGCTTGGAGGCTTGAGTTGGCCCACCTTGCCACAGCTTGCACAGTGCAGATGTGTAGCCATGGGTGTGCCTGTGCCACCTATACAACAGCTGTCCCACCCAAATGAATGAAATTGCAAATAAAAAAAATACATTGTTTTTTTTTACGCGAGCGCCTTTATTTTGCACATTAACACATTGGGTGCCAGAGGTTTATTAAAATATTATACGTTGAGTGCCAGCATTTCTTCCATCCACTTGCGTTATACATTTCGTGCTGTGAGAAGCCCCGACGCAGAAGTGCATGTAAACAAAGCGTGCGTGCGAGACGGCGGAGGGTCCCGACTAACGCCTGGAACAATAATATTTCCAACGCGACCCTCCATTGCAGCGTGATCGCCGATCGAAAACGGCTCGTTTCCACCACATTAAAAAGAAATGGAGATATTAAGCTTTTAGTCAAGGAGATAACATTGAAAACGCCGACCGGAAGGATTTTTGACATGGAGCCAGATCCAGCCTCTTCTTCTCAGAAAATGCTTGGGTGATGTCAAAGTTTCGTTTTAGCGCCCCACGTGGCCAACATGTATAAAAATAGAATTGGGTCAAAAACGGTCCGGACCGTTTTCGGCACTTCTCGTTTGGACCCTCAAAAACGGTCCGGACCGTTTTTGGCATTCAATGTGTTAAACAATGCTCAGCTGTTGACAAGTGATTGATGATGACATAGCCTATGGATCTTCTGGCAGTTGTTGATGACATTTTAATCCAAAACATGGAGGCGTTCCACTTGTACATCTGTATGTTGTAATGTTAAATGTGTTTGTAACGAAGGCTTTCACGTCAAATGGTTTGTTTGATAGGTCGCTATATTTACCCACTAAGTTTGAGTGAGTCCTGGTTGTTATGGTTATTACTGTTAGTGTCATGGAATTCATATTTGGGTACTGACCCATCTAGAACTCGATATATGGAGCTGGCTGACACATCTAAGTCTGACATCATGGATTCTATATAGGGGCATGGCTGACTTCAAAACCCTACCACCCTAGTACAACCCCTCCCGCTCACTAGATCAGCTAACACAGGGAAGCTGTCTGAACCTTCCCTAAAACACCCGGGATAGCGCTCCACATTTCCCAGACTCTTCTCCCGCCTGGCTCCCAAACTGTGGAATAAACTCCCCATTGCAGTCAGAACTGCAGACCCACTCCCAATTTCAGCTGTAATCTCATGACTCACCTCTTCAGACTACAGTCAGACATTTAGGCTAAAAGGATAACACAAAAAAGTCCTGGGGACTTGTTTCCATTGTGGTCTATGCTAGCGAGTGACCAAGATATGGCTACCATGCAGATATATCTTGGTCACTCAATCCGTTCTCATGTTTTTATTACTTGGGCTCATGACTGGCAAGTGAGTCAGTAGGCAGCTGTGTTGTACTGCCTCGGCTCCCATGCACTCCCACTATCGATGCAGCATAGTTAACGACAAGGACAAGTCGCATCTTCATTGTCTTCCTGGAAGCTTGCCACCCGCAGAAGTTTACTCCCTCCTGTCGGAGCTCACAGAAAGCCCTTTAATGGGGTTTTTGGAGAGAAGGAGGTGAAAGCCGCATACATCACTGTGGAGTGGAGAGCAGGGCAGGGAGGGGAGAGAGAGAGAGAGAGAGAGATATTGAGCATAAGTGGTAGTGGAGAAAGCGGTACTTTATCCACTTGATCTCTATAGTGTCTCCATTCCGGGGGCCGAACATTCCGCAAAAATAGCAGATCTTCAAGCTCACAACGCATCGCAACTACAACGCAATGCGTTGTGAGCTTGTAGATGTGAGCTAGTAGAGATGTGAGCTTGTAGATGTGAGCTAGTAGAGATGTGAGCTTGTAGATGTGAGCTATTAGAGATGTGAGCTTGTAGATGGCCCCCCTTGAAAACAATGCCGGGTCTAGTATAGACCCATGGGGGTCTCCGGTCTCCGGTCTCCGGTCATCTAAATGTATATAGGTGGTTATGAAGGGGGTTTGGAACCGACAGCATCTGGTTGAGTATAACATTGCATTAGAGAACGATAGAGAGGTAGAAATACCTCAAATACCCAAAAAGAAGGGAAAAATCACACCCTGTGTGAAGTGGGCGGTGTCTTGCTAGCTAATGACAATACTGAATGGAGTCAACCAATCATGTACAAAAGATAAATACATTTATTGAAACACTCTTTATGATGGACGAAACCATAACTTGAAAAAAACAAATATTTGGTTTTTTTCCAAAAAACTAATATTTGGTTTTTTTCAAGTTATGGTTGCTTATATAGGGCTATGCACATGTGTCATGTGACACTGGCCAATCACAGTCCTTAATAGACTGTGATTGGCCAATCACAGCGCAGGATAATTCTACTAATTTCCTGGGCCCAGATCACAGCGCAGGAAAATGTACATTTTTCCAAATCTCACTTATAGGGGCGGTTTCACCGCCCAAAAATCACACCCTGTGTGAAGTGGGCGGTGTCTTGCTAGCTAATCACAATACTGAATGGAGTCAACCAATCATGTACAAAAGATAAATACATTTATTGAAACACTCTTTATGATGGACGAAACCATAACTTGAAAAAAACAAATTTTTGGTTTTTTTCAAGTTATGGTTTCTTATATAGGGCTATGCACATGTGTCATGTGACATTGGCCAATCACAGTCCTGAATAGACTGTGATTGGCCAATCACAGCGCAGGATAATTGTACAAATTTCCTGGGCCCAGATCACAGCGCAGGATAATGTACATTTTTCCAAATCTCACTTATAGGGGCGGTTTCACCGCCCAAAAATGTGTTTGTTTCCTTGGCTGTCAAGTCTCCCCAGACTTGGGAATAACCTCCCACAAACTCTTTGGGGAACCAAATAAAATATTAGACAGATAGACAGATAGACAGACAGACAGACATTTACACACACACACACACACACACACACACACACGCACACGCACACGCACACGCACACGTCCTTGAGTCGGATTCAACCAGTGCTTCCTTTATTTGGTTATCATTGCTACATTCCAAAAGTCCACTAGATGGCATGCTATTACTACATGTACTGCCCTAAGCTTCAATGTATTGCTCAACCACTTTCAACATTCTGCCATGTCATTATAGGCAAAAAGGTTGTTGCCGTATTTATATGTTTGGTTTATATTGGATATTGGATAATCCCTTGTAGGATATTTCACTGTGCTCTTGAACTATTCAATATGGCTGTACAGCTCTTAATTAAAATTATTTTTAAAATACCATCTGTCCTCATTGCTGATGACTTCTGTTTAAGAGATGTGTACATTTGAAACTAGTATCCAATTCAGGACATACTGTCGGCAGACACAGGAAACAAAGTGTAGTATAAGCAGTCACAGAATATAGTGAATTAATTAGGCAGACTGTTAAACTTAAGTTCTATACGCCATTGCATAAGGGCGTCTCTTTCCAAAAAGTACAGATCTACAAGCTAACAACAGGCCGCGATGCAACACATTTTTAGCTTGCAGATTATTAATGAGGCTTTAGCAATGCACTATATAATTGTCTCCACCAGGCCAAAAGGCATGGCAGAGACTATATGTTTTACACCCTGTCCGTCCGTCCGTCCCATAGAGGTTTGGGTTTGGAAATGTGATGTGTTATAGAATAATAATATTCCATTCGGGTGAAGTTTTAGATCATTTATTCGGAAGATTTCATCAGAGCAAACAGCATACACATCAGATAGAGCTCTGGCCTCCTGGCCATACAGATCATGAGAAGCAGGGCTCCAGCCCTGCTCCAGCAGCCCATCGGGGCACAAGCCTCTTGAACCTCCTCTACCACAGTTCTTTATACTCCACATTGTACCAAAGAGGCTATTCTAAATGGTCTTATAAGGTTATGGACTAAAGATCAGAGCGACACATACACAGTTACACAAATACACATAGCTGACACAGTGAGAATAGCATGAAGGATTCAGATCAGCTGTTAGATTGACAGTTGTAGCTGAGTTAGATTTAGCACATTCATGTGTAGAGTGGTTGACTAAAGACCCCTGCTGTGAGTTTAAACCTCCTTAGTTCAAATACAGTTAGATAGTACAGAAATGATAGAAGAACAGGTCGGCATTCTAATTTATCCATTACAGATGGGCGAGGCCTATTTGGGCTTCTGCGACGCGTTTTGCGTCACCTCGGTGACACGTTTTGCGTCACCTCGTTGCACAGCCCCGTGCTCAAAGCTCGTGCGCAAGCTTGTGAGTCGAGCCCATTGGTCGAAACCGTTTTCGCTCGTTCATGTACTGTGGCCCTTGCTGTTTTGAGCTGCAGTACCTATGAATGGCCAGCATGTCCAATGCGCTTCAATGCATCCACTGGGTTCTGGGGGATTGGTCCGTCCGTGTGTCCGTCTGTCTGTGAGCACCTAATCACTCTGACCTGGTGGAGACCTGTAGTTCACATCTGCCTTTTAGGCTGACTTTTGTAAAACACATTTTTGGAACAAAATGCCTCAAATCATGATGAATGCAGTGTCCGATTGCTGTGAGAGGCCCAAGAAGAAATGGCCCCCTTTTCACATTGGCCTATTATAGCGCCACCAGGAGGCCACAATAACCTACCTGACCAGGTGGAGACCTGTGCTACGAGGAGAACTTTTTCTAGTTTGTTGTCTTGAGTGAAAGTTTGTCTGTTGAGGGGTCTGCATTTTAAGCAAACAGAATTTGTTCTTCATTTTGAAACACAACTCTGGCACACATTTGTTGGTGATAGCCATCACTCTCAACTACTCTGTAAGGTCCTAAGTCAGTGATATTCAACTGGTGGCCCGCGGGCCAAATCCGGCCCCAGTAGAGCTTTGTTTTTTTTGTGGCCCTTGGAACATCTATATTCCAATTTAAAAATAAATGTATAAAAATATTAGGTGGTTGGTTGTACAGGATGACCATTTTGAATGTTTTTCATAACCGTTAACCAAAGCTCGTTAATGGTTAATCAACTATCAACTGATAAGAATAAAATGTAGGATACTATTTAAATGGAGGATTGTTCCAAATTAAAACCCACCAGTACTGCATTTGCAGTCAAGAACCCAAATGTGGGTAAATGTAATCTTTGGTGAGTAAATCTCCCATAAGAAAGAAATGTACTGTATTCAAGTAAAGTATCTGGTGCTAAATTCATTGTATTAAAGTATCAAAAGTAAAAGTACAAGTATCACAAGTAAAAGTATAAAGACCTTTTCATAGTACAAACAAAACAGCCAGAAATGTTGCCTACTTCTACTACTTCTCACTACTTTCAGAATATTGTAGCTTTCAAGTAGTTCAGCAATTTCTTTTTCCACCATGTAGCTGGCTTGGCAACATCGCTACATTTCAGCGGCGCATCAACATACAAGAGCACAACAGATGAGTTCTGAGTGCAGTTCATCTATCACAAACAATCATTTGTATTTATTTCTGGGTCTTGAGTGGATGTTGTCCATTTACACCAAAGAAATAATTCACCTGGATTTTTTAAATAGCTTGTCACCTTGACAGCCTGCCTCTAATACTCTTACCGCACAGACACTTCCATGCCAATGTGAACAGAAGACACTGACATATCTACTTCCTATTTCCGTAATATCAAAATCTAAGCCTGTGCACTATAAAGGACTGGCACAGAAATGATCCTATCAAACATCAAAATGCATGAATGCAGTATTAAGCAGGCCCTAATAAGTTACCATATTGGACATATATGTCCATTGTTGTATCACACAAGAAACAGTGAAACGGTTAACCATGAACATTTTGTTCGTTTCGGTCTTGTGGCCTCTGACTTCAAGTCATTTTACTATTGTGGCCCCCTGCCTAATCTAGTTGAATACCCCTGTCCTAAGTCCTTAAAGGTGTTGTAAGTTATATTTTCTGTTACAATAAGTGTTATAGCTCTATATTGTGATCATTGCTATAGAGCAGGGGCAGGCATGTACGTTTGGCCTTGGGCCAATTTCTTTAGAAGGCATTAGATGGGCCAGAACATATAATCAAAGTCTAATTTAAGAAATTGGCAGTTAAAAAATGGCACTGAAACTCCACGACAGACTGCCTTATAAAACATACATTTGTGATGAAGAGAATGGATCAGAATAAAGGTGCTGTGGTGGCATAATAAACTGTAAACACACCGTTTTCCCCTTAACATTATTGAATAATTAATTTATGGACTGACCAGGAGAGCTTTTGTTCTCATAATAATTAACAGACATGCATGCAACACATCTCATAATTAAAGGAGACATCCGGACATTTTAAGTGTTATCTTTGATGTGTCGCTAATCACTCACCATCATTGAAATGGACGTTGACTTATTCCAGAGAGTTGTGGACTTGTTTCTCTCCCTGGCAACACCGAGTTGCCAGGTTCTGGGAGAGAAACAAGCAACCAGCGTTAGCTCGTTCTGCATTAGCGTTAGCTCGTCGGGGACTTTCAGTGCCTGTTTGAGTATCATGAGACTCCGCAATGAGCAGTAGTAGAGAAAAAACTAACTTTGTATCGGTTATAATAGACGAATTTCACTCTTACACAGGCTCCCATTATGCCAACGGAGGGGGTCGGTGGACTGCAGGACACGGGACTCTCTGGAATAAGTCAACGTCCATTTCAATGATGGTGAGTGATTAGCGACACATCAAAGATAACACTTAAAATGTCCGGATGTCTCCTTTAAGCATAGTTTATCGTAGAACAGCGTCGGTGTTACAGATCTACAAGCCCACTGATTGACACGTTGTGAGCTTGTAGATTGGCTAAATTTGGGACGCGACACCGTTGTACGACGGATTGGCTGCAGCTGGGGTTTGTGAGCTCTGTGCAGCCTGTTTGTTTAAGTTCGCTAAACATTTAATAGGCAAGTTATAGGAAGAGAAGAGAAAATGACACTATCCAAAAGCATAAAAAGGAAATTTGACAGGGTATTTAAAGAGGAATGGACAAGTTTGCTGTCCATGCCTGCGTTCATCCTACCTGGTTGCATCAATGAAAAGCCGTTGTGTTCTACAATAAAGTAAAGTGTTGGCTGCCCGATTTAATTTTATATGCACGACAAGACGAATCAAGGCACCGCCACCTTCAAAGTGGTCTTTCCACCAAAGTCGCCAGTTGCCGACCCCTGCTATAGAGTGTCTTTCCAGCTCTTTAGTAAACAGAAAATGCATTTTCAGGTTAGAATACCAATTGTATCCAATCAGGAGAGAGAATACAGGATAAACAAGTAAAATTGGAAGTGATGACACAAAGAAATGAGCTTAAAAAATTTAACTGGAACACTATCAAATTTAAGCTACATTCGGTGTGTGTCTGCGCGACAGCGGTATACAACGTATAAATCACACACACGTTAGACCTTGCAGAGTTGTCGCTGGAAAAAAGTGTTTGATTTCCGTTTCTTGCATTTTTACACGTTGTTCTAGCATCCACAGATTCCTCGTCGCCCCCACATCTTCCAAAGTTTAGATTTTAGGTTTGAACAACAACCAACTTTAAGTTAATGAATGCACATTGGTTTGTTTACAGTTTGCCAGCAATTTATGTATAAAATGTGCTGCCATTTATGCCTGGCAGTGAGCAGGTGTTTATATTTATGTTAACTAAGTAACTGAAGGCTTGTTTTTTGGTTTACTATTTTTGCAACTGCATACACTTTTTAATTCCTCCAATCTGAGGCAGCCTCTTACTAGAATGGCTTACAGCAAAAAAATAATGAACTTTGAATGAGCGGCTCATCCAAAGTTTGAAGTTTCAAACGGTCCTTGGTTGTCTCGCTTGCCATGCTTTGAGCACATACATATTGGTTAACAAAAAAGGTTTAAAAAATAATGAATTTTCACCCAACACGAGTAGTAGGGAAGGATAATGGTTTGTCTTTTGCAGTGGAGTATGATGTGACTAAATTGGAAATGGGAAACATAATTCTTACTTTCATACTATTTCCAGCAAACTAGAATTGCTATACCTATTTCCTGCTCTCCTTTGAAAACCTTGCCAATTATTAAACTCTTATTAAATATTGATCCGTGTTTGCTTGGACACGGATATGCTACATTGTTACATACATACATACATACATACATACATACATACATACATACATACATACATACATACATACATACATACATACATACATACATACATACATACATACATACATACATACATACATGTGTTGTGTTACATAGTACATAGGCCCATCCAGAGCTGGTGTGGGGCAATGTGGTACCCAGGGCAAATTAATCAGAAAGTGCCCAGCCCCACCATTTGGACTTCACAAACGCATCATGCACATAACTCTCAAACACAATAACATATATTTCTCAGGTAAGGCGGTAAACCGTAAAAAAGAAAGTGTTCTCCTTGTCAATTTAGGTTCTGCGCCCCAATTAATTTCAATGACTGTTTAATTTAGGTACTTTCTTGACTCCAGTCTGTGTTGGGTAGCTAGGTAGAGAGCACAATGAATAATTTAAATTCGCATCATTTCACCTGTGGAATGGCACCTATGGTACCCATAGGGACTTGGCGCCCTGGGCAATTGCCCAGTTTGCCCAGCGCCTCCACTGGCCCTGGCTACATTGTGACACCCATGAGAATCATTTCTATCCCCTTTTAATTGTACATACATTATTTTTGTTTTGATTGTATTGTTCCATTTTTGCTTTGACAATGTAAACTTATGTTTTCTCATGCCAATAAAGCCCTTTGAATTGAAATTGAATTAAGAGAGACACAGACTGAGAACAAACGAGATCTCAGCAATGGCTGGTGTGTAATAAACTGAAAATAAGCCTTTTAAATAGAACTCCACGAGGGATTTGTGCACCATTGTTCACATGGTGGTCAGTGTAGGAGTAAACAGTGGGATAATAGTCTTGAGGCCTGTGTGTACAGTATATAGCCTCTAGAATGGAAAACTGTGTGTGAGGCAGGCTGCAATATGTTTCTTATCCCAATTAAGTTGAATTGAATTAGTGTCTATGTGGAAACGTAGTTATCGGCTGAGGGCATCAGTTTATCGCCCTCAAACTAAAGACCAAACCTGCTTATGGCCCCTTTAGGTTGTGCTATTCCTAACACCCTATTCGAAGACATCTGGTTTGGGAAAGAAAGTGCCATATCAAAGCTTTTGAGATATCTTGTGGCAATGTTGGGCCTACAATTGTCCATGGGGTCACCAAAACCAGTAGGGATCATCCTCTGGGGAGCATGAATGTGCACAAACCAATTTACATTTAAAGAAGTCTTTGTGTGCAACTAGACATTTTGACCAAAGGGTGGCACAGGAAGAAAGGCCCTTTGGTCATCAACATCAGTCAGGTTCATCCACTGGGGAGCGTGACAGGTGCACAGAAAACCGC
This sequence comes from Gymnoscopelus braueri, assembly GCF_963280865.1. Taxonomy (NCBI): domain Eukaryota; kingdom Metazoa; phylum Chordata; class Actinopteri; order Myctophiformes; family Myctophidae; genus Gymnoscopelus; species Gymnoscopelus braueri. The sequence goes on from NC_137623.1 coordinate 32,355,422, forward strand.
ATGGTATTCGCTCCAGCCAGTATTCGCTGAGTCGTAGAGCCCTGCTGCAAGTATAGGAATACAAACAAACTGATATTTTGACTGTTATTGCATGTGTATTATGTATTCGTTATTATGTTAAAGTTTTGTTTTCGCTTTTCATTCCATCCTTTTATTCCACTCTGCTTGTCCATTTAATGGACAATTGAATTTCCTTTCTAACAAACAATGGGCTCATTTGAAAAGTGCTATACTCAAACACAAATACTGGAAGGTGGAATTGCTATAATGTGATCATGGAGAAAAACACACTGAATAGCCACGTTCTGCGCAACTGCAAGCTCCTTATCCCTAGTGCTTTCGTTGACAGACTCAGCTACAGAAATCTGACAAAGGAGTTTATACATCTCATTCTCCACTGAATATACTGTAGTATATATATTTGCTTAACAAGGCGGCACAGTGAAGCAAAACTGGCGTGCAACATAGGCCATATTAACAGTAAACATTAACAATGACTTTGTGAATGGGTCTGTGCTGTGCACACCTAAACTGCGTTGCCCAAGCTCATTCCTATCTCTTGTTACGAGTCCCAAATGAAACAGGCAATCTGCTCTTAACGCAGGTGAAAGTTGCAGCCAAAGATAAGATAATCAAAACATCAATACACCCAAGTCAGCAGAGATTGGACTGTCATGTACAATACACCGTGTGGACTCTTGGCTCAACAGTGAATAATTCACCTTGGCCTCACTAGGGGGCAGTATGCGCTCATTGCTCTCCCATAGCTGTAGCAGAGACATTTGGGTTGGGTCAGTAAAGTGTGCCTTATAATAAGCATCACAGTTCCAAGATGTAGAGGAGACTCTGTCGCTGTCTAGTAAAAGCTAATGCAAGGATCTGTGGTTTATTTACACCAGGCTTGCATGGCACGCACGCACGCACGCACGCACGCACGCACGCACGCACGCACGCACGCACGCACGCACGCACGCACGCACGCACGCACGCACGCACGCACGCACGCACGCACGCACGCACGCACGCACGCACGCACGCACGCACACACGCACGCACACACACACACACACACACACACACACACACACACAGGTGAGTGAGTGAAGGATGCTATTCACGGACACACAAGGACACAGAGGCAAAGACAAGTGAATGCTGGCATAGAGGTAGACATACGTACCAATAGACAGACACAGATGGGCTGAAGCTGATATACACACGTGCACGCAGACACACACACACACACACACACACACACACACACACACACACACACGTACGCACGCACGCGCCCCTGTGGTTATAGAGTTGTTTGCGGCTGGGACACAGTTAAGAGCGCACACATCCATCACTAACATCTCAGATGAGATTTATTTGTGGAGTGAAACATTTTTGTGCTCCTGTGTTGTGGACAGGTTGAGTGACAGTGCACGAAAAGCCCCCAAGGATAGCTGCTGCAAGCCCCCCCCCCCTCCCACACGCACTCAACCGTCCATCAGCCACGCTCCTCTGACCTGCACAGTGTCGTAGACGCAGGACTATGAATCTGCACTACAGGGCTGCAGGCAGGTAGCATACTAGTGGATTTTTGCATGTACAATATACAGTACATGCGTGCAAAACACACACACACACACACACACACACACACACACACACACACACACACACACACACACACGCGTAGTTCACGCCTGCAGTTCAGTGGCGTCATCATGCTGTGGGCTGTTTGCGTGAGGGAGCAGGTCTCACCTCCATCTCACCATTTGAACCCAGGATGACACCAGACCATCACTCTCATGCTCTGTCCTCCCCCTCACACTCTCTCCAGACCCAACTGCTGAGCCCAGTGTGTGTGTGTGTGTGTGTGTGTGTGTGTGTGTGTGTGTGTGTGTATGTGTGTGTGCGTGTGCGTGTGCGTGTGCGCACGCACGCCTCTCACACCTCCATTTCCCTTGCTTCACGTCATGTTTAATAGATATACGAAGACAGCTGGTGTGTTCATTGGGATGAGTGCACTTCCGCCTCACTGCGTATTGATTCGAGGGGATCCGCTAAAAATGAAATGTACTATACAGTATATATACACAGCATATCCTGTAATACTATTCAATGCTGTGTATGTATCCATTTTGGGGACTAAATATCAGTACCTTAAAATCATTTTGATTGTAAATGTGTTATGGTTTGTGAGCCTTTCCCGCGAAAATGACGTCATCCGGACGGAAAACGGAAACGGAAATGCACCGGTTTCCTGTTTGGCTAGGAACTAACGCACCCGTTTCCTGTTTGGCCAGGAACTACCGCGCTAATAACAAAAAGGAATCTCACGCTGTTTTTAAGAGATTGTAGGATTTGAAGATCGAAAAACAACAGAAAAAAAAAACACCGCTCACGGTAACTAAAGCTCCACTGGCTAAGAGAAACGATCCACAGATGGTATAAAACAATTAAAAGAACGCTTTTTGAAACGCTTCCGTCTTCCGGTGAAAACAAATGGAATTCTGGGTAATGCAGGAATAAACTAACGGCCTGCAGTGACGGTAATGACCAGTAGAGGCTGCTAAAAATCGTTATTTGTGGACCTGCATTGTATTACTTTAATATCCCTTACAAATAAAGTCTATATGGTCACACAATCATTCTGTAAGATTAGAGATCACATTTGATTTTTAATTGTGAAAGTAATGACTTTCTTTAAATTGACAATTGTGTGGACATTGCTGTGCATCTTTGTAACACGTAGGATCCCACGGATTGGCCTATAGATATACCTTTGTGAAGGTGTGTACAGTGGCATCAATTCAGCAAAGGGTAAGGTATTGGCAAGGTCACCTGACAGCATCGATATCAATAGCCAGCAAACAGTATTCTGAAAAAACGTTTCTATATTGGTGGTGCTCAAACTTTTTCATGTCAAGGAAGCCCACAATTATATGTATTTGGCTGCCGACCCCCATCTCAAAATATTTTGTTCCAGGGAATTAATATATATTCAAAGATTTGCACACATTTTCACGATTTTTCTAAAATAGCAGATCTACAAGCTCGTAGCTATGAGATTGTAGGTCTGCTATTTTTGAATAGCTAAAGTGTAAAATAATGCTTTTTAGCTCAAATCAAAAAATGACACAGATTTTAATGGGTTAAGCTTTCAAATGCAGTCTATTTCTATTAAAGAATGCATCCAGAGATGACTGCTTCTTTTTCATTTTTAATCTTTTACACCCAATTAAACAACTGTCATGATGAGGGAATGCTGCCACTATCCGGATTAGGTGGAACATCCATCTGAGGAAATGGTTCATTTTGTTCTGATTTGCATTTGTAGCTATTTTACAATCATTTTAATAACACAAAAATGAATTCGGTGACATCTCATAAATGCATTTTAACAAATGAATGAACAAATTTGACCAGGGAGCCAAGCTATGGCAGCTGCCATTGCTTGCCATACCCAATTGACACCCCTGCGTGTGTACCTTGTCAACCCTGTTAAGCCTGCGACACACACTGCGACTGGGGTTGTAAGCTTGCAGATCGTCTATTTTCGGTGTGCAACAGCCGTGCAAGGATTTACTGTTCCTATACTGCATGTCGGCTCATGTTGTACCCACTTTCCGTCCATGTACATGTATTGCATATAGTTTAGTCGCTGCCAATTCCCTAACACACATTTCAGCACGTTTACTGTGCTTGCGCCAATTAAGTTATTCTGAGGAAGTGTCTGTGGACTCTATTATCGAAGGAAACGCAGCTGTCATTGTCTTCCACAGCGCCCTACCACTGCACCATGTGGGCGGATACTTATACGTGACAGTGTACCACTGTCACCCACCCTCTTGTCGACATGCTGATATGATTGACAGCTAATCCATCAACTGCCAGAGCACTCGCTTGCTATTCAGCCATGCATAATGGCTTCCTTTTTTTTGAATATCAAATTATTATGGATAGAACCAAATGTTTTCCCATGGCTCCTCAAACTCGGCATTAGAATTTTATGCAAATTGCGTCTCACACTTTTGGGCATTTAGCAGGCTTGTGTTTGTTTTTAAATACAGACCTAGTCGGGAGCGTGTCGTGACTTCATACCAGCTGGACGCGGATGGAACACTGTGTTCTCCCTTCATGCTTCATTTCACTGGGATAGCACTAGGTGAACCGAAACCTAGAAGGGTGATTGGTTGCGGCACAAGCTAGTAAAGGTGAAATATTTTCCAGGGCGGTGTTGCATTCTGAGTGTGAACTAGACAGCAGCCGGGGGCTTCAGTTTGTTTCCTAAGGAATTCCTCCGTCCACCGTGGCCGCACACAGGAGACCCACATCCATGGCCGGCGTGAAAAATAACAACCAAATAAAAGAGAAACTGAAATAAGCCGTTTACATAGAACTCCATGGGGGATTTTTTTTGCAGCATTGTTCACATGGTGGTCAGTGTAGCAATAAACAGTGGGATAATAGTCTTGAGGCCCGTGTGTTGTACAGTATGCAGCCTCTAGAATGCCAAACTAAAATGTCAGACTGGCTGCCTGCCCCTGGATCGCGTCAGGCTTAAAACCTCAGTGAATAAGCCTTGGGTGTAATCAGCGTGAAAGAACAAGCCTGAACTCACCACCAAGCTAGACGGAGCAAGCTGTTAAAAATACTCACTGCAGTCATACAGCTCTAGGAAGGAACAGGGAATAAATAACATACAAACAGCCTCTTCACTGTAAGTGTTCTCAAAGAGATAAACCAAGCTGGGAGCCGAGACGCCAGAACAAACATATACGTTTCCATTTGTGCATTACTCTGCTCTGGAGACTCGGGGGGGATCAAAGGCGGCCAAAGAGTTGCCTTCAAATTGTTGCTTTGTTTTTCCCGCAACTGTTCGGCCCTTTGTTTTCATTGGGGGAGTGGCGGGATTGGCTTTATTAGTATTTTCATTTTTTTTGTCTGCCGGCTTGACGGCTCGCTTCAATTACTCTGACATGTTTCACTTAACGGACGGCGGTAGCAGTGGATTTTGGCTGGTGTTTCAACTTGTTTAAAATGAAACGGGCCTTGAGCTGCCCGGCGGCTCATGCTAGGCAGTTTGTTTTTGTTGTTTTTTGCTGCCGTAGCCTACTTGAACACGGCCGGAATTTTGAAATCCCAGTGAATTTGAGAGCCATTAAATACATCTCAAAAGACTGCTTCCAGCGAATCCACAACACTGGCGGTTCACCCGGGAAAGCAAAACTAGTGAGTTACGCTTGATTGGTCAGCTGACATATCTTCCCAAGGGGTTATACGGCAGCTGACCATGCCAGCACAGGCTAAAGCTGTATTATCTGTAGGGGTTGTACGGCACCTGGCCAATCAGCAAAGTTGCAGCTTCACTGCATGCTTAAGTGGCACTGTGAGTGACCTTGCTGCTTAAGGAACTGTCCATGTTAAAACATGGACAAACATGGAGAAACCAAAGCGCCAAAACACAGAATGGAAAACATCAACTTTTGATGGTTCACAGAATGGCTGTGTAATGACCAGGCAGGCTGAATGTTAAACTTGTTTGAAAATAGCCAAACCACAAGAAGTAAAGTAATAGTAAATTATACTTTAGTATTGGAGTAACTCCGGGAGTGTACAAGTGGAACCAAACAGACCTGTAAGGGTCCATTTGGTTCCATTTGTGCACTCTCATGGGGTCTGACTGAGTACATGTACTTAGTTACTTTTCGCTACTGGCATATACCTTAAATGACCCAAATTACCCAAATGGGTCCATTTGGTTCTATTTGTACACTCTCGTGGGGTCTAATTGAGTACATAGGCTACATGTACTTAGTTATATACTGGCATACCTTACATGGGAAAAAAAATGCTACCGTAACCTTGGTTATTCTACCTTTTATTCATTCATCTTTAAACAGGACAGTAATGTTAATGACATCACATCAAGTATGCTCCACCAGACTGCGCTGTATTATTTTCTTTTTCTCTTTATTTCTGAATAAGTCTATGGGTTTGTGATTAACAAATGTTCACCCCGGCATTCGTCATTGCTGTCGTTATCCAACCTCACAGTACACAGTATGCCCTCAAATGAACGAATGCATGCCTGGGTGTTTATCTCTCTGTATATAGAGTATATCTCTGTATATCACCAAAGACAAACATGCAGCTACATTGCTCGGGCACATCAAATCATTGTGATTTATGACAGAGAGCCAGGGTGAGGACAGTTCAGACAGAAACCCGCCTACTAGTGACATCATCTATGGGGAATCCAAGCTAATCGAAGCTGCAGGCTTGAAATATTCCTGGAAAGTTAGTATGCTATAATGGAAGCCATCTCACGTTAAAATTTAAATAAAAAGTTTGAAATCTTGTAAAAAAAAAAAGAAAAAAAAAGAAAAAAAACCTGCCTACGATGATGTCACTGGTAGGCGGGTTTCTGAAGTGTCCAAAGCCCTCCTCTGATAGGCACAAACATTTTACCATATTGACATAAGCATTAGTGAGGACCAATTATAATGAAGATAGGTTGAAAATGGATGATGTCGTCCTTATTAACCTCCCACAGCCAATCGGGGAGCCTGATGTGGTGTACCTGACAGCAGGAACGAGGCTGTATAGAACTATCTCACGGTACATCGCTCCAGTACACCCACCCCCCCCAACCAGCACAGACCAGCTGCAACCATATACTGTGTGCACCATTTGCCTGAATGCACGTACTGATGGAATGTAAAATATGTGTAGTGTTGTCGACAACGGCTGTGACATCTCTATTGTGTGCAGGTCGACAGGTTGCCTGTGTTGCCTGTGTGTGCCGCAGTGTGCTTCTGCCCTGCATAAGATGTTGATATCTTTGCTGTGGGGCAAAAACCTCTTATCTCCTCTATACCTCTATTTTAACTTGTTGTGTTTTTTCGTAAATTAACGCCCTACTTGATCACGCTACAGCGTCACGCAAAATCATCAAAAGTAGCAGATCGGAAAGCTTGTCGATCTGCTGCTTTTTTTTTTTTTTTTTTTTATCCTGAAAAGTCAGTTTTGGACATAATGAGGTTTCCACCCGACAGAGGCGATATATAGAGACACAGATTTTTTCCCCCCCACTGTGAATAAAGTTAGTTTCTGAACACTGACTGACAGGAAAACAGACTTTTTATGTGGGCTGAGACACTACACCATAGTAACGGTGTCAGACACACGATTACAAACAAAAACTAATCTTTTAAATACAGTCTTCAGACTTTAATACATTAAAATGCTATAAATAATACATTTGTTTCGAAATTGGCTGAATAAATACCAAATGTATTCGGTGACTTTTAGACATTGAGATAATGGGAAATTAGTTTAGCATAAAACTTACAGGTGTTTACTTTACAACCACATTAAGGCATGTCAAAAGAATAATTGCAACTCTGTGAATTCACGGAGGTGGCTCTTGCTGTGGTAGCCAGGTCCGTGACGCTTCCTTGAATGCTATGCAACAGAACAACATAAATCTATTCTAAAACTGAACTGCAGTTACCTGCAGCATTAATCTCTAAAAATAGCTATCTGCATATGAATGCAGAATCCATATAGGCAAGGGACAAGGCTTTTGGTGTCTGTCAGGGACCGAGTTGGTCGGAAGGAGAGACACAGGGAAACTGGGTTGTTGGTTTAAAATAATATTCATTTTTACGGGGCCAGAGCTCAGCTCTGGACCTGTTTTAAGATTGGCAGTATTCTGTTTCTGCCACTTTTCGCAGTTCTGGCTGAACCGTGCTGTCGCTTTTTACGAAACTCGGCCATATGGTAGATGGTCATGAAAAACTATAAAGAAATAATTCTCACAATCTTTCGTCAAAAGGTGGCGCTATAGCAAAATGCCAACTTTGAACAGGTACAACTCATGCCCTGTTTGACCTACAGCCATGAAACTTCAGTACACATATGCGTCTACTCATGATGAACAACTTTCACCCTCTGACTTTTGACCTCTGACCTTTAGATCTCCCACCATTTTGAATTATATGAAAAACAGTTAAAATCTCCTCCTGGGATTTTTGAGTAATCTGCACGAAACGTTTTACACATGAACTTTGGACCTATGCCGACAAACAAGCTGCAAAGATTTTCCATAAGTGAAAAATAAAGCTTTAATGAGCCAATGAATATTGCAGTTTTATGACAATTATTCATCTGCCCCTAACACATACATGCAGACTCACATTTCTTTGAAACTTTGCGGTAATGTTGAGGGTCATTCCAAATGTCACTGAAACCAATCTTACTCCAATTGGTCAAAGGGGGGCGCTATAGCGATTTTTTGAAAGTGCAAACTTTAAACAGGGAAAAGTCATGCCTCGTTTGGCCGACAGCCATTAAACCTGCTTACACATGTGCCTTGACTCATGAGGAACACATGTATCACGTTGACCAGTAAGCTCCGCCCTTAGATTGTCCGCAATTTTGAGCAGTTTGAAAAACACTTAAACCCAGGATTTTCCAGCTATTTGCGTGAAACTGTATCATCTGTGTGATCTCCCTTTTCACAGGTTCTTGTCTGTTGGTCCAATGGTTTCTCTCTTGAACCGGCAACCTTGCAGTAGACTCACGACTGCAAGGTTGCCGGTTCAAGCCTCACTTGATGCAGACTCATTTAAGTTGAAATGCAAAAAACATGACTGTATCAATGAATACATGTGCAAACGGTAAAGATAACATGAAATGCTTATTTGAGAGTATGTTTTTTCAATGTATGACGTACTTCATTGTGAAAATAGCCGATCTACAATCTCACAACTTTTCAGATAGTTTTGTGAGCTTGTAGATCGGCTGCTTTCACTGGTTTCGGTTTCGAGGAGACATACAATTTCTCTATTGGTAAATGGTTTGTGAACGAGTGATCTTAGTGTTAGTGTTAGTGTGAATTCTTTTTTCACTGGTTCTGGTCTGTTGGTCCAATGGCGTCTCGCTTCAGCATCAGCCTCTGGATCCAAGGTCGCCAGTTCAAGCCTCAACTCTTGCTGGCTACTTTTCAATTGTATCGCACAAAACATGACTGTATCAATTAATGCATGCGCAACTGTTAAAGGTAACATGAAATGCTTCTTGGAGAGAGTATTTTTTGCAATATATGACAAAATTGTGAAAATAGCCAATCTACAATCTCACAACTTTTCAGATAGCAACGTGTTTCTGAGCTTGTAGATCGGCTGCTGTGTTATCTCTTTTTTCACAGGTTTTGTCTGTTGGTCCAATGGCTTCTCCCTTAAGTGAGTGCCTCATGACTGCAAGGTTGCCGGTTCAAACCTCACTTGATGCAGACTCATTTAAGTTGAATTGCAAAAAACATGAATGTATCAATGAATACATGTGCAAAGGGTAAAGATAACATGAAATGCTTATTTGAGAGGGTATGTTTTTGCAATGTATGACATACTTCATTCTGAAAATAGCCGATCTACAATCTCACAACTTTTCAGATAGCAACGTGTTTCTGAGCTTGTAGATCAGCTACTTTCACCAGTTTCAGCCAGGGGCTTGGTTCATGACAGAAGGCAAAAATGTATGATCTTCAACAGACAACTTCAGCCTGGACGAAGCTGTAGCACTACAGGTCGTGTCTCAGCCTGTGAGTCCGAAGGTCGAGCGTTCGATTCCTGTCAATAGCAATAGGTTGAGGTGTCCATGTGTGAGGTTCTTAACCTGGGATTGCCCCCCTGCGTCCTATGTATGTCCACCTCAGCTGGGTCGAGCTTAAAAGTAATTTCACCTGTTGGAATCATTTGCTTTGTCTCAATTTCAATCTATTCCGTTTCCATGTCTTATTGTGCTATTATTGCACTTTGCTTTTTGTCTGTCTGTCTGTCTGTCTCTCTGTCTGTCTCTCTGTCTCTCACTCTGTGTCTGTCTGTCTCTCTGTCTGTCTCTCTGTCTGTCTGTCTCTCTGTCTCGGTGTCTGTCTCTCTGTGTCTGTCTCTGTCTCTCACTCTGTGTCTGTCTGTCTGTCTCGGTGTCTGTCTCGGTGTCTGTCTCTCTGTGTCTGTCTCTGTCTCTCACTCTGTGTCTCTCTGTCTCTGTCTCTCTGTCTGTCTGTCTCTCTGTCTGTCTCTCTGTCTCTGTGTCTGTCTCTCTGTGTCTCTCTGTCTCTGTGTCTCTGTGTCTGTCTGTCTCGGTGTCTGTCTCTCTGTGTCTGTCTCTGTCTCTCACTCTGTGTCTCTCTGTCTCTCTGTCTGTCTGTCTCTCTGTCTGTCTCTCTGTCTCTGTGTCTGTCTCTCTGTGTCTCTCTGTCTCTGTGTCTGTCTCTCTGTATGTCTCTCTGTCTGTGTCTCTCTGTGTCTCTCTGTCTCTCTGTCTCTCTGTCTCTGTGTCTCTGTGTCTCTCTGTCTCGGTGTCTGTCTCTCTGTGTCTGTCTCTGTCTCTCACTCTGTGTCTGTCTGTCTCTCTGTCTGTCTGTCTCTCTTGTCTGTCTCTCTGTGTCTGTCTCTGTCTCTCACTCTGTGTCTGTCTGTCTCTCTGTCTCTGTGTCTGTCTGTCTCTCTGTCTGTCTCTCTGTCTCTGTGTCTCTCTGTCTGTCTCTCTGTGTCTCTGTGTCTCTGTGTCTCTGTGTCTGTCTGTCTCTCTCTGTCTCTGTCTCTGTCTCTCTGTGTCTGTGTGTCTCTGTCTCTGTGTCTCTCTGTCTCTCTGTCTGTCTGTCTCTCTGTCTCGGTGTCTGTCTCTCACTCTGTGTCTGTCTGTCTCTCTGTCTGTCTCTGTCTGTCTGTCTCTCTGTCTCGGTGTCTGTCTCTGTCTCTGTCTCTCTGTCTCGGTGTCTGTCTCTCTGTGTCTGTCTCTGTCTCTCACTCTGTGTCTGTCTGTCTCTCTGTCTGTCTGTCTCTCTGTCTCGGTGTCTGTCTCTCTGTCTCTCTGTCTGTCTGTCTGTCTGTCTCTCTGTGTCTGTCTCTGTCTCTCACTCTGTGTCTCTGTCTCTCTGTGTCTGTCTGTCTCTCTGTCTGTCTCTCTGTCTCTGTGTCTCTCTGTCCCTCTGTCCCTCTGTCCGTCCGTCCGTCCGCCCGCCGCAAAACCTGGCCCTGTGTTATCGCTGCTTGCAGCTATATTTTTGTATTTATTTTTCTTTCTTTTTGTGTTTCATTTCAAAATAATGATTTAACAGATAACAAACAATAAAGGTGCTCAAAATAAACAAATCAAACTAAATAACTAAACAGGAAAAACACGACTGAACAACACAACTGAAAACTGAAACATGAGGTGGACATATATAGGGACGGGTCAGACCACTGTTAATACAAAAGGGGGAAAAGACAAAGACTACCATTGACACACACTCTAAGAACCCCTGCCCCACCCCATAGTGCAGAGGGACTGTGGTGCAGTCCAATTGTCCAGATTAGCTGCAGATCTGGAGCAGCTGATCCCCATTCCTTTGGCCAGCCCATAATGTCCATTTATGTCAGCAGCCTCCCACAGAACTGGTATCTCAAAGAAAACTCATAAATGAACTCATGGAAAACAACTAAACAATAAATGATGTCATTTCAACTGGTTAATAATGAACAACTGAAAATAAACACTAAATATATAAAGCAAAAGGAAGAGTTACTATACATTATAGTCTATGTGTGGCTGCTGAGTCAGCCATCACAGTGTCACAAGTGTTCTGGTTTCCGTTTGTAGTCTGTATGTAGTCCGAGCAGTAATGAGTAACCACAATTGAGCAGGCTTTAGTGATGCAAGGTTGGCATCCGGGTATACAGTCCGCGTGGAGAGCAAAAGAGGCATTACGCATTTTTTTTAAAACACATTCTTGACTCGAAATCTGCTCGAAAAACCCATTGCTGCGATTTAGGTTGCTATTAGCCTTTTTTAAATCATTTTTTATTATATCCGCATTCATATGCAGGTTCAGTGATTAGCTGAATTGTCATCTGTACCCAATACACCAGGTTGCTAATGAGACTGTAAGATTGTACAGTAAGATTGTAAATTATACTTAGTATTGGAGTAACTCTGTGGAGTAACTCTGGGAGTGTACAAGTGAAACCAAACAGACCTGTAAGGGTCCATTTGGTTCCATTTGTGCACTCTCAAGGACTACAGTACAGTTGTGGAAAGTAACTAAATACATTTACTCAAGTACTGTCCTTTGAGGTGATTTTGAGGTACTTTTATTTTACTTGAGTATTTCCATTTTTCAAACATTTATACTTAAAGTCCACTACATCTCAGCGGTAAATACTTTTTGTACTTAAGTAGTTGCTTTGTAGATTTGGATGATTATTACAAAACATACATTAACCACTTCAGCCCTATTTTATACTTGGGCTATTTGAAAACAGCCGATCTAAAAGCTCACAAGGAGTTGCGATGCAACTCATTGAGAGCTTTTAGATCTGTTGGTTTCAAAAGATTTGTATACATTTTGAAAACTTGTGAAATGGGACAGTCTGCATAATGAGCATATTTATATTTTTGGTACTTTAAGCACATTTTGATGCCTAGACTTACAATATGTACATTTTGAATACAGGACTTACTTGTAACAGCGTATTTCTACATTGTGGTATTGATACTTTTACTGAAGTGAAACATTTGAGTACTTCTCCCACCACTGCTGCAATAGTAGTTCAGCAAGCGTGCACTATAAGTATAAGCAGGGACGTGCAGAAGGATTTGGAGAGGCAGGGGCTGGAATTTCAAAAGGGCACCTATTGGACTTTACGAACAATTACCATACTTTTAGGCCCAAAAACCCGAAGCAGTATCATAACGTGCTTAATGTCCTCAAAGTCACGCACTCAACAAGCTTTGAACTGAGCAGATTGGACCTTCCGTTCCAGAGATAATGGCCAAAACAACTTGAAAACGGCCACTTTCGCCGGTTTTCGATCGCGATTTTCGATTGAAATTCTGGTCATTGTCGCCCGTTTTTCTTTAATAACTCAGGCTAGGAAGGTCGTACGGCGACAAACTAGATACCTGAGGAAAGTTCACTTTGAGCTGCATCCAACACATCCACTGCCTGCTATTTCCGTCAGCTTTACCGATAGGCCGCAAGGGGCAGTTGAAATTAATTTTTGGGTTTGAAAAAAAAAAAAAAAAAAAACAGTCTGGAGAGGGCACTTTTTTACCGACGGGTAAAAGGGCAGGGGCTGAAGCCCCCTTTCATGTCTATGTGTGCACGTGCATGAGTATAAGTATAAGTAAGTCATAGATCTGGTCCATAGCGTTAGGAGTTCTCCTTCTAACGATTCTACTTTCGATTCTTTCCCCTCGCACCGCGGTAGCACAGCCTCTCGTCTGTAGTAAAAATAGAAATAAACACTTTTGCTACTCACCAAAACAAAGACGGTTTTATGGAGTTGAAAGCCTACTCTACTAAGTGGGAACACTCTGAGCCCCCCACCTCACGTCTAAAATACACTTTTTGTCCAGAAAAGAAAAGATTTCACCGGAAGGAAGAATCTGGTCAATTGGAAAATTTCATTGACCAGATCTGTAGAGGGCAAAAAAAAATTGTCTTTCCGGTGAAATATTTTATTTTCTGGCCAAAAAGTGTATTTTAGACGTGAGGTGGGGGGCTCAGAGTGTTCCCACTAAGTAGAGTAAGCTTTCAACTCATAAAACCGTCTTTGTTTTGGTCGAGAGGCTGCGCTGCCGCGGTGCGAGGAGCGAAAGCACCATAGCGTTAAGGAGAACTCCTTCTAATGCTATGGACCAGAGCTAAGTAAGTCAGACATAATGTTTTGAAGCTGTTGTCATTCCTCAGAGTACTGGCAATAACAGAGGGGAGAAGGTGACTGTCTTTCACCGCTTCCTGGAAAAACCCTCGATGAACCCATGTGACCCCTGACCGTGTCTGATTCCATGTTTTGAGTGTCTTTACCGCATATACTTTCTTCTCTTTTTTCACATACCAGCCCACACTCAGACTGCAACAGTGCAGGAGTAATAATGATGATGCAATGCTATATAAATATGTACATCTATTATCCCATTAAGACCTGAGGCCGATTCTTTTTTTTTTCTTCTAAATCCTAACGCTTAAAAAAACATATATATTCAAAGATTTTCACCAAAAAATAGCAGATCTACAAGCTCATAGCGCGGCACTCGGTGGCGCGCTATGAGCTTGTATATCTGATATTTTTGAATAGCCAAAGAAATTTAAAAATGACACAGACGCATTCCCGGTCTTAATGGGTTATAATATGTACTGTATGAATGTACAGTATGTATCTACTTCCCTGCTCTCCATCTGTCTATCAGTCCTCACACACCCGTGTTCACACACAGAACCGAATCAAGTGGGAATGCGAGTCACCATAACAAACAAACAAGCAAACATACTACATTATTATCCATATCCATAACACATCAATGTGTGCCAGAAAGAAAGGAAACTTACAGTAACTTCACACCACACCGCCCGCTTGCTCAATTTATTCTGACTCTTCTCACGAGAGAGAGAGAGAGAGAGAGAGAGAGAGAGAGAGAGAGAGAGAGAGAGAGAGAGAGAGAGAGAGATGATGGCAGACTCATCATTAAAAGACAACTGCCAAACCTCTCTGGACCTTCCCTTCATTATGTGTTGGCGAGTGAGTATTCCTTTTGTCTTTGTGGTACAATGTATTATAGACATGAGCTTTCCTACCATCACAATAAAAGCAAATAAATAACATGGGAACAGGGCGAGTGGTTAGGTGCACACCACATGGGCACAATGCTTTGATCTCTAAGTTTGATTATAGGAGATAATACAAATTGGTAATTTAAAGCAATTTAAAACAGTTGGTTTTAAAGTGCTCCTCCTATGCCTTCCCTCTCAGCTTTCCTTCCATCTCAGTAAAAGCAAATGAATTACAAAGGTACAAGGACCACTCGACAGGCTACTTTAAAAAAAATACATACAGGATGTTTTCTCCATCGTGCCGAGGCAAGGCAAGGCAATATTTGTACATCAGGCCGTTCTGGCCTAAGGTGCAAGGGCGTCCAGAAACGCCACTGCAGCTTGTCATCATTGCTACATAGTGTTGGTTCAATAACAGTGGTCTCCCTGTCTCTCTAGCTCTCTAACAAAACACAAACATTTTCAGGTGCAGGTCTCCAATTTCACCCAATCAGGAGAGAGTACCCATTCTCCTGTTTTTGTAGTGGTACAGTTTCAATTTATTGTCTCCGCCAGGCCGAAAGGCATGGCGAGAGAGTATGTTTTACCCCCTGTCCGTCCTTCCGTCCGTCCGTCCGTGTGTCCGTGTGTGTGTCCTGTCCGTGTGTTACCAGCTAATCTCCGGCACCGTTGGCCCGGTTGAAACTGTGCACACACACTCCCTGGATGCCAATTCAGAACCTCTGCCTCAAATTTTTCACATGGGCCTGTTATAGCGCCACCTGGAGGCCGATTTGTGCAAAACCCATTTTGTAATATTACTCCTACAGATTTTATCCAAACGTCATGCAAATCGGTACACAGTATCTCTATATTTCCCATATTCCATCCTCATTGGCTAAGGTTGCCTTCCAAAATTTGCAGGATTGGTCCGTTTTGAACAAAATGCCTCAAATCATGAACGCAGCTTGTGATTTCCGTGAAATTTCACAAACACATTCCCACTTGGCCGAGGAAGAAATGCCACCTGACATTTTTCACATCAGCCTCATGGTGGCGCTATACAAGGCTGATTTGTGTTTTTAACTATAACTGCACCGATCTGCGTGAAACTTTGCACGCACACTCCCTAGAGGCCAAGAAAAAACATCCGCCCTGCATTTTTCACATTTGCCTTTTATAGCGCCACCAAGAGGCCGACTTATATAAAACGCATTTTTGGATATTAAAGGTCCTTACACACCGGCGAATATGCGAATATACGCAAAATTCGGACTCGTTCCGAATAATTAAAAGACGCTTTTTCGCTTCGCGAAACTGATGTGGACGCTTGCATTGACTTTATAAGGTTTTAAAAAAAAACGTATTTATTCGCATGAAGAATTCGCCCCGGTGTGTAAGGACCTTTAGCCTTCACATTTTATCCAAATTTCACACAAATCGGTACACATGATCTCTATAGTCACGTGATCAAGATGGAACTGTTTGATTTTTCATATTTCATCCTGATTGGCTAAAAGTGATGACATCTAAAGTTTGCAGAAGTGGCCCGTTTTTAACAAAATGCCACAAATCATGAACGCAGCGTCCGATTGAGGTGACACTTTACAAGCACATTCGCACTAAGTTGAAGAACAAATACCACCCTTTAACATTGCCCTATTATAGCGCCACCAGGAGGCCGATTTTTTCAAAACTTTTCTTTGTTGTATTACTCCTACAATACAAATGTTGTCCAATCATCATGCAAATCGGTACCCATTATCTCTATAGTCAAGTGATCAAGATGGTTCTGTCCGATTTTTCATATTCCATCCTGATTGGCAAATTCCGAACATTGTTGGCCCACAATAACCTACCTGACCTGGCGGAGACCTGTGCTCCGAGGAGCACTTTTTCTAGTTTCTGCTGATTTCTTTCTGTCACTACTTCCGATTTCACTTGTTTATCCTGCATCCTGTGTGAGTTCTCTCTCCTGAATGGATAAAATTGGTATCCTGACCTGAAAACGCATTTTCTGTATACTAAAGCACTGGAGAAAGCACAGGGATACTCCTGATACTGAACAGACACGCTAGCAATGATTGCTATCAGAATACAGAGCTATTTAAGACTTATTTTAACAAAAAAAAACATACTTTTTTACTGCAGCTTTAAACTAAAATGTGCAAACCAACATAAACTAGAAAAAGTGCTCCTCGGAGCACAGGTCTCCGTCAGTTCAGGTAGGCTATTGTGGCCTGCTGGTGGCGCTATAATAGGCCAATGTGAAAAGGTTGGCATTAGTTCTTTGGCCTTGACAATCGGACACTGACTCCATTCATGATTTGAGGCATTCTGTTAAAAACATTTAGTTTTGCTAAGTTTTGCTAAATTAGACCTGCTGGTGGCGCTATAACAGGCCAATGTTAAAACGGTGGCATTTGTTCCTCAACATAGCGTGAATGTGCATGCAAAGTTTGACCGCAATCGGACGGTGCGGTTCATGATTTGCGGAATTTTGTTCAAAACAAGCCAATAATGCAAACTTTAGATGTCAATCTTATCTAAACAGGATGGAATATGAAAAATCAAACACATCCATCTTGATGACATGACTATAGAGATCATGTGTACCGATTTGCGTGAAATTTGGATAAAATTGGAAGGAGTAGTATAAAATTATGTGTTTTACATAAGTCGGCCTCCTGGTGGCGCTATAAAAGGCAAATGTGAAAAATGCAGGGCAAAAGTTTTTCCTTGGCCTCTAGGGAGTGTGATTACAAAGTTTTACACAGATCGGTGCAGTTATAGGTAAAAACACAAAACGGCCTGTTATAGCGCCACCATGAGGCTGATTTGAAAATTTTCAAATGGTATTTCTTCCTCGGCCTAATGGGAATGTGCTTGCAATTTCACGGAAATTGCATGCTGTGTTCATGTTTTGAGGCATTTTGTTCAAAACGGAGCACTCCTGCAAACTTTGGAAGACATTTTTAGCCAATCAGGATGGAATATGAAAAATCTGAAAGACCAGTTTCGTTTAATGACTATAGAGATATAGTGTACTGATTTGCGTGATTTTTGGACAAAATCTGTAGGAGTACTGTCAAAAAATATATTTTGCACTAATCAGCCTCCTGGTGGCGCTATAACAGGCCCATGTGAAAAATGTGGGGCAGAGGTTCTGAATTGGCATCCAGGGAGTGTGTGTGCACAGTGGCGCTGTGATCAAGCCAACGGTGGCAGAGATTAGCTGGTCACAGACGGACGGACGGACGGACACACACACACACGGACACACGGACGGACGGACGGGGTGGAAAACATACTCTCTCGCCATGCCTTTCGGCCTGGCGGAGACAAAAATGCAGGGCAGATGTTTTTCCTTGGCCTGTAGGGAGTGTGCATGCAAAGTTTCACGCAGATCGGTGCAGTTGTAGTTAGAAACGCAAATCGTCCTGTTATAGCGCCACCATGTGGCTAATTTGAAAAATTTCAAGTGTCATTTCTCTCTCTGCCTAGTGGGAATGTGCGTGTGAAATTTCACAGAAATCGCAAGCTGCGTTCATGATTTGAGGCATTTTGTTCAAAACGGACCAAAACTGCAAACTTTGGAAGGCAACTGTTGCCAATGAAGATAATGGGTTTTGCACAAATCGGCCTCCTGGTGGCGCTATAACAGGTCCATGTAAACAAATTGGGCCAGAGGTTCTGAATTGGCATCCAGGGAGTGTGTGTGCACAGTTTTGCAGCGACCGGGCCAACGGTGCCAGAGATTAGCTGCTCACAGACAGATGGACGGACACACGGACACACAAACGGACGGACAGGGTGCAAAACATACTCTCTCGCCATGCCTTTCGGCCTGGCGGAGACAATAAATGGTATAGCCCTATTCTACTTATTTTGAGAATGTTCAGTCCTCAAAAACAAAACTCCTTCTGCAACGGTGATAAAAATACATATGGTTTTCACAGCTGTAAAGACTGGGGCACTTCAGAGTACATTGTAAAAACCTCAGTGTTAATTTGAGAGTGTACAAATGTAACCGAAAGGACTCCCTTCGTTGGCCAGGAGGCAGGAAGTTAAATATGATCCTTTTGGCTTTCCATATAGCAGACCAAGGCATCACATTGTGACCTGTCGTGAGCATGTAGAACAGCATTGTACATCGGCGTTAACATCATTGTCTGCTTTAAAATAGTGTCTGACTTTATGGACTTGTTGATCTCAGCCTCTTTCAGTCCCTTAGAGGGAGCGGAGCTTCTGTAGTGTTAGCATGCTGCATGTACGAAGCTAATGTAGACACCTCACAGACAGTTAAATTCATCGTTGCCTTTGGAAGTAATTGGAAAATCAACAATACATCTTAATAGGCTACTTGTGACATCTCGTCACCGATGCAGAATCACGCATGACCTTAGAATGGATTACGGGTAGGTACCCTCACAAAAACATGCAGTAATCCTGGTCTCTATACTGCCTCTCCCTGGTCAGCCGGGGCGCCTGATGGAGGGGAAAAGGAACTGGTAGGAAATTGAATAACGTGTTCCTTCCACGCGCTACGTCCAACAGGGGAAACTCCCCCCTGTCTGGTGATAACAAGGCTTGTTAGCTCTCATGCATTGAAGGACGCATGAGCTCGGCTCTGGGCTCTCCCTAGTCTGGCAGACGGACTGTAGCGCCCAGGATTACTTAGACAATTGGCACTGGGTGAAAAAACCTTCCACACTTCTACAATTCAGGGGTTGGGCACTACGAAGGGCGCATTTGAAGGCTGAACATGTCACAGAGGCATGCCAAGGCCTGAACCAGTTCGTACGCTCCTCCAAATGCACCCTTCAAATGCTTCCTATTTTGCCCCCATTTGAAGTCTGCATCAGAAGCAGACTTCAGATCATTTTGAATAGCCAACTACCCACAATGCATTTCGGACCAGCCCCAGCAGCAGAAACAGGAGAGCAATGGTGGAGGAAATCATCTACTTAAAAATGTGCTCTGAAATGTTCCGAGAATTCAGAGAGCCAACATGTCTCGCCAGGGCAGTCAAACTTCACTCATTTACCAGACTTACAACAGCTTGTCCTTGGCTTGTCCTTTTCAAATGTTCTCCTTGCTCCGACTTGGCTCTGTAGTAGTTAAATATGTCTACAATTGTTTTCTATTTATTTTTGGTGATGGAGCTGCCTCAGTGTTGTGTTCGATTGAATGTTGTTAATGTTCTCAAGCAACATCACATGATGAAACAAGCAATTTTTTTGGCTAGTGCCGATGGCAGTAGGATTCTCTTCATCCATAAATCTACATGTTTGTTAATATGTATTATTTATTGTGCTTTATTCATGCTTTTTAGTATTCATTGTATGCATTCAATAAATATTATTCTGGTCATTCAAATGAAGATCTGAGATCCAGACTCACATTTGTGTGTGATTGTGTCTGAATTTAGATGATTGAAACAGGGGGCTGTGCAGCTCCATCAAGATGAAAGACATGCTGTTATTTATAACTGATAGTTTACAAAAATGACAAAAATCACCAGACTGCCTAACATTATTTTGTAAATGTCTATTTTTTAAAAATACTATTACATGTTCTATTTACTGTATTTATTGTTATTCTAGAGTGGTGCCGTATAGGTAAACAAAGGTAAACTTAAACTCATTTATAAAGCCAGAGATTATAATTGTCAACAGCCTCGTCAGCCTGCTTCACATCATCCTGGCTGTTCTCGCCTGCAGTCACCTGGGTTCAACCCGATAAAACGCAGTAAGACATGACCTGGAGTACAAGCCCTCCGTAGTCCTCTCCCAGTGCTCTGTTCTGGACTATGCGGCCTTCGTAGCATGCGGCCTTGAACTCGTGATTTACATCTTCGTTGGTCCCAACCCGTGGTCATATACGCGGACATCAGAAAAGATCACTACTTTTATAGCCTATGTTAGTTCAGTAGGCTACGTGTTTCAAGAGGAGCAATGTCAAGCAGGAAATACATTTGGTTAGAGCTGTTTTTGTTTTGTTTAATAAATCACCCAAACAGCGGAGGAGTTGCTCATTTGCATATAAGCCTGGGGGCTAACCCTCAGAGATTGGACAGAGAGGAGAGGGGTACCAGACAGACTTGTTCTCATTATTACAATTGTATCCTAACTGTCTAGGGAAGATAATTTTGAACAACCACTTTCAACAATGTATTCACTGTGAAATAAGAAACTGATACTTATTCATGATCAGAAAACTCATGTTTGTATTCAGACAGTTGTAACTAGTATTAAATTAGCCACCTCGCCGTTTTGAATACATTGTATTCACACACACACACGCACGAACGCACGCACGCACGCACACATGCGCAAGTGCAGCAGAAAGGCAAAGAGAGTGATTTGGATCATTTGACGATTTCTTTTTTTGTCAGAGTGAACGCCCTTGCCCCCCCTACATGTATACGCTTATCCCCCTAACAACATATGCACACTGGCACAAGTTCGCACAACACACACACAGACTGACACACCACCGCACACAGACACAGAGGGAACCCAGTAGAGCGTCAGTGTGCGCGTGCACACACACACACACACTCACACACACACACACACACACACACACACACACACGCACACTCACACGCACACGCACACGCACACGCACACGCACACACGCACACTCACATCAGCACTGAGGTGGTAAATCGCCCTTCAGAAGCCTTCCTCCAGGGAGTCAGCAGTTCAGCGCTTATCGAGCCGCTATCTGATTACTAAAAGGCTGTCCCGTGTTATAAATGAACCTGCAACATGTGTGCGCTGTACGGGTAACGCCGGGGCGCCCTGGGAGTGGAAAAGCCATTACAGGGGAGGGTGGGGGTGTTATGAATGAGATTAAAGGAAGCGGGGGAAGTGGGAGGGGAGGGGGGGGACCTCGGAAAGGCCGGAGGGAGCAGCTGCCACTTGCACTTGTGTTCGGTTAGCGGTGGTGTCATCGTTTGTGGTGTTGGCGGGCGGAAGAGGAGAAGGTGCGAGCGGGGGTGAGGGTATGTATCTGTGTGTGAGCGGAGCCTCAGCACTGTGGAGAAGAAGAGCCAAAAAAATAAAAAGGTGTCTGGCTGATACATAATGGTAGTATGTGCGAGGTTCAGCAGGTTTGCGCTAATGTGCGCCTGTCTTTTGAAGTGAGACCGCGATTCGCACAGAAAGAACATTTATTCCTTACTGGTGAATTACGTAAATTACTTGAAAGCTCTCTAACCACTCTAGATTCACATGATGAGTAGTTGTACACAGGACCAATGTATAAAAATCCTTTGAAAATAGCATATCTGTAAGCTCAAAACACGTCGCAAAGCGATGCGTTGTGAGTTTGTAGATCGGCTATTTTCAAATAGCCATGGCTGAAGTGGCTCATGTATGTTTTACAAAGTAACTAGTAACTAAAGTTTTCACATAATTGTAATGGAGTAAAAGTACAATATTTGCCTCCGAGATGTAGTGGAGTTGAAGTAAAAGTATTGGAAATTGGAAATACGCAAGTAAAGTACAAATACCTCAAAATTGTACTTATGTACAGTACTTGAGTACATGTACTTAGTTACTTTC
Organism: Gymnoscopelus braueri; assembly: GCF_963280865.1. Classification (NCBI taxonomy): domain Eukaryota; kingdom Metazoa; phylum Chordata; class Actinopteri; order Myctophiformes; family Myctophidae; genus Gymnoscopelus; species Gymnoscopelus braueri. The sequence goes on from NC_137623.1 coordinate 32,377,574, forward strand.
CACCACTGCAGACAGGGATATAGGAGGCAGCAAAAGTGATAGCCTAACAGTGTGATTTTACGAGCAGCCACTCAATGGCCCTGAACAAATAGCTCTATGAACCTGCTACAGAGGTTGCTGTAGTGATTGAGAAAAAAGAGAGGAGGATATAATATAATGTTACTACTAAGATGCTTTTGAAGTCATGAGCCAGTTTTAAGCTTAACTAAAGTAAAAGTGCCTTCCAACTATTTAAACTTAAGTATTTAAGGACCATTTCACCGCTGGAATAAGCCGCATTCACTCATTTGTGGTGGAAAGGATTTTTGAGGGTTCGAGGCCTATAAGGCTCGAAACCTCTTTGAAACCTGTGAAGACAATTTTCCCTTTGGGGACAATAAACGATATTATTAACTGTTGGCTTCCACTATTATTATGACTTTTGACCTCTGACCTTTAGATCTCCCACCATTTTGAATTATATGAAAAACAGTAAAAATCTATATCCTCCTGGGATCTTTGAGCAGACTCACATTTGTTTGAAAGTTTGCAGTAACGTAGAGGGTCATTCCAAGTATCACTGAAATCAATCTTATTCCAATTGGTCAACGGGGGGCGCTATAGCAATTTCTTTTAAATGCAAACTTTAAACAGGCAAAAGTCATGCCTCGTTTGGCCGACAGCCGTAAAGGGCATGGCTTCATTAAAAAAGGAAGAAAAATCATCTTTGTGTGCTCCTTTCTCACTGCTGTCTGTCTGTGGATCGAATAGCTCAGTCGGTAAAGTGCTGGTAATGTGCCAGCCTATGAGTCCCAAAGGTCAAGGGTTCAATTCCTGTCAATGGTTTGAAGTGTCCATGAGTGAGGTTTTCTACCCCAATTGCTCCCCTCCGTACTAGCCACAATCCCTCTGCTCAGCTGTTGAGAATGCTCATTTGTTAATTGCATGGGCTGCTTTGTCTCAAGTTCAATCTATTCTGTTTCTACGTCTTATTGTGCTATTGTTGCATATCGCTTTTTGCCTTATCCCTCGAACCCGCTTATTGCTGCTTGCAGCTATATTTACGGGGCCAGAGCTCTCAGCTCTGGACCTGTTTTAATGTTCCCCTCTTTTTTCTTCTCCCACTTTTGGCATACGCTTTTTACGAAACTTGGCCATATGGTAGATGGTCATGAAAAACTATCAAGAAATAATTCTCACAATCTTTCGTCAAAAGGTGGCGCTATAGCACTCAATTGAAAATGCCAACTTTGAACAGGTACAACTCATGCCCTGTTTGACCTACAGCCATGAAACTTCAATATACATATGCGTCTACTCATGATCAACAACTTTCACACTCTGACTTTTGACCTCTGACCTTTAGATCTCCCACCATTTTGAATAATATGAAAAACAGTTAAAACCTATCTCCTCCTGGGATTTTTTAGTAATCTGCACGAAACGTTTTACACATGAACTTTGAACCTATGCCGAAAAACATGTGCAAAAGATTTTCCATAAGTGAAAAAATGAAGCTTTAATGAGCCAATGAATATTGCAGTTTTATGACAATTATTCATCTGCCCCTAACACATACATGCAGACTCACATTTCTTTGAAACTTTGCGGTAATGTTGAGGGTCATTTCAAATATCACTGAAACCAATCTTACTCCAATTGGTCAAAGGGGGGCGCTATAGCGATTTTTTGAAAATGCAAACTTTAACCAGGCAAAAGTCATGTCTCGTTTGGCCGACAGCCATTAAACCTGCTTACACATGTGCCTTGACTCATGAGGAACACATGTATCACGTTGACCAGTAAGCTCCGCCCTTAGATTGTCCGCAATTTTGAGCAGTTTGAAAAACACTTAAACCCAGGATTTTCCAGCTATTTGCGTGAAACTGTATAATCTGAGCGATCTCCTTTTTCACAGGTTTTTGTCTGTTGGTCCAATGGCTTCTCCCTTAAACGCGTGCCTCACAACCTGAAGGTTGCCAGTTCAAGCCTCACATGATGCAGACTCATTTAAGTTAAATTGCAAAAAACATGACTGTATCAATGAATACATGTGCAAACGGTAAAGATAACATGAAATGCTTATTTGAGAGTATGTTTTTTCAATGTATGACGTACTTCATTGTGAAAATAGCCGATCTACAATCTCACAACTTTTCAGATAGCAACGTTTTGTGAGCTTGTAGATCGGCTGCTTTCACTGGTTTCGGTTTCGAGGAGACATACAATTTCTCTATTGGTAAATGTTTTGTGAACGAGTGATCTTAGTGTTAGTGAAACAGGGGCTTGGTTCATGACAGAAGGCAAAAGTTTATGATCTTCAACAGACAACTTCAGCCTGGATGAAGCTATAGCACTACAGGTAGTGTCTCAGCCTGTGAGTCTGAAGGTTGAGAGTTTGATTCCTGTCAATGGCAATAGGTTGAGCTGTCTGTTTCTCTCACTCTGTCTATCTGGCTCTGGTAGGTGGGTCATTACGGGGCCAGAGCTCAGCTCTGGACCTGTTTTAATGTTGCCCTCTTTTTTCTTCTGCCACTTTTCGCAGTTCTGGCTGAACCGTGCATACGCTTTTTACGAAACTTGGCCATATGGTAGATGGTCATGAAAAACTATCAAGAAATAATTCTCACAATCTTTCGTCAAAAGGTGGCGCTATAGCAAAATGCCAACTTTGAACAGGTACAACTCATGCCCTGTTTGACCTACAGCCATGAAACTTCAATACACACATGCGTCTACTCATGATGAACAACTTTCACACTCTGACTTTTGACCTCTGACCTTTAGATCTCCCACCATTTTGAATTATATGAAAAACAGTTAAAACCTATCTCCTCCTGGGATTTTTTAGTAATCTGCACGAAACGTTTTACACATGAACTTTGGACCTATGCCGACAAACAAGCAGCAAAGATTTTCCATAAGTGAAAAAATGAAGCTTTAATGAGCCAATGAATATTGCAGTTTTATGACAATTATTCATCTGCCCCTAACACATACATGCAGACTCACATTTCTTTGAAACTTTGCGGTAATGTTGAGGGTCATTCCAAATATCACTGAAACCAATCTTACTCCAATTGGTCAAAGGGGGGCGCTATAGCGATTTTTTTTAAATGCAAACTTTAAACAGGCAAAAGTCATGCCTCGTTTGGCCGACAGCCATTAAACCTGCTTACACATGTGCCTTGACTCATGAGGAACACATGTATCACGTTAACCAGTAAGCTCCGCCCTTAGATTGTCTGCAATTTTGAGCAGTTTGAAAAACACTTAAACCCAGGATTTTTCAGCTATTTGCGTGAAACTGTATCATCTGTGTGATCTCCTTTTTCACAGGTTCTTGTCTGTTGGTCCAATGGCTTCTCCCTTAAGCGAGTGCCTCACGACCGCAAGGTTGCCGGTTCAAGCCTCACTTGATGCAGACTCATTTAAGTTGAATTGCAAAAAACATGACTGTATCAATGAATACATATGCAAACGGTAAAGATAACATGAAATGCTTATTTGAGAGTATGTTTTTTCAATGTATGACGTACTTCATTGTGAAAATATCCGATCTACAATCTCACAACTTTTCAGATAGCAACGTTTTGTGAGCTTGTAGATCGGCTGCTTTCACTGGTTTCGGTTTCGAGGAGACATACAATTTCTCTATTGGTAAATGGTTTGTGAACGAGTGATCTTAGTGTTAGTGAAACAGGGGCTTGGTTCATGACAGAAGGCAAAAGTGTATGATCTTCAACAGACAACTTCAGCCTGGATGAAGTTATAGCACTACTTGTAGTGTCTCATTCTGTGAGTCCGAAGGTGGAGAGTTTGATTCCTGTCAATGGCAATAGGTTGAGCTGTCTGTTTCTCTCACTCTGTCTGTCTATCTGGCTCTGTCTGTAGGTGGGTCATTCCACTTTTCAATTGCATCGCACAAAACATGACTGCATCAAATAATGCATGTGCAATTTTTTAAGACATTACAATCTAATATTTAATTCAGACACTGTGAAACCACATGTTGCTTTTCACTTGGCAGGATGTAAAATGTCATCTCTCTCTCTCTCTCTCTCTCTCTCTCTCTCTCTCTCTCTCTCTCTCTCTCTCTCTCTCTCTCTCTCTCTCTCTCTCTCTCTCTCTCTCTCTCTCTCTCTCTCTCTCTCTCTCTCTCTCTCTCTCTCTCTCTCTCTCTCTCTCTCTCTCTCATTCACCAGGTCAGGTCTGTTGGTCCAATGGCTTCTCGCTTAAGTGTGTGCCTTAGAACCTCAAGGTTGCCAATTCAAGCCCCACTTGATGCAGACTTCATTTAAGTTGCATTGCACACAACATGATTGTGTCAATTAATGCAAGTGCAATTGTTAAAGATAACCTGAAATGCTTATTTGAGAGTATGTCTTTTCAATGTATGACATAGTTCATTCTGAAAATAGCCGATCTACAATCTCAAAACTTTTCAGATAGCAACGTGTTTCTGAGCTTGTAGATCGGCTGCTTTCACTGGTTCACTTTTATCTTCAACAGACAACCTCAGCCTGTACAAAGCTATAGCACTATAGGTAGTGTTGCAGCTTGTCAATCCGAAGGTTCAGAGTTCGATTCCTGTTAATGGCAATAGGTTGAGATGTCAATTCCGCTTCCATCTCTCTTCAATCTATTATGTTTCCAAGTCTCTCTCTCTCTCTTCAATCTATTCCGTTTCCATGTCTCTCTCGCTCTCTCCCTCTCTCCCTTCAATCTATTCCGTTTCCATGTCTCTCTCTCTCTTCAATCTATTCCGTTTCCATGTCTCTCTCTCTCTTCAATCTATTCCGTCTCTCTCTCTCTCTCTCTCGCTCTCTCTCTCTCTCTCTCATTCACCAGGTCAGGTCTGTTGGTCCAATGGCTTCTCGCTTAAGTGTGTGCCTTAGAACCTCAAGGTTGCCAGTTCAAGCCCCACTTGATGCAGACTTCATTTAAGTTGCATTGCACACAACATGATTGTGTCAATTAATGCAAGTGCAATTGTTAAAGATAACCTGAAATGCTTATTTGAGAGTATGTCTTTTCAATGTATGACATAGTTCATTCTGAAAATAGCCGATCTACAATCTCAAAACTTTTCAGATAGCAACGTGTTTCTGAGCTTGTAGATCGGCTGCTTTCACTGGTTCACTTTTATCTTCAACAGACAACCTCAGCCTGTACAAAGCTATAGCACTATAGGTAGTGTTGCAGCTTGTCAATCCGAAGGTTCAGGGTTCGATTCCTGTTAATGGCAATAGGTTGAGATGTCAATTCCGCTTCCATCTCTCTTCAATCTATTCCGTTTCCATGTCTCTCTCTCCTCTCTCCCTTCAATCTATTCCGTTTCCATGTCTCTCTCTCTCTTCAATCTATTCCGTTTCCATGTCTCTCTTCAATCTATTCCGTTTCTCTCT